>NC_056744.1:314577094-314707037 GCF_019279795.1 Protopterus annectens
ATATAATCAGCTGTGGTTCCTCCTGAGTTTCTAAAACAAACATCTGCAGATCCTACAAGCATTTGCAAGAAGCTGGATCCTTGCCGGCCTCCGACTGAAGAACTGGGCAAGCCTGCGGGCTTTTACCAGCCACGAGAGAGACATCCAGGGGATTGTAGAGGAGAGGAATGCAGCCTAACCTTTTTGGCCTTCTTTGCAGACGGCTGACCTGACTGGGACGATTTTGCCAGTGTACCCTGTGGCAACAGGTTAAGTTTGTTCTCTAGGTAGATGAGGAGGAGAGACAACTACAAAAGTCTTGTTTAGAAAAGCCTGATAAGTAGGACATGATGTATCATTGTGAGAAGCACCTAAGCAAAACAAACACTGCCCATGATGGTCTTTATGGGAAATATGTCTCCCAGACTGGCATTTCCCCTTTCTGGATGACATGTAATCCTGACAGCACAAAAAGTTAAGAAAAACCCCAATAGGGCATTTATCTAGAAACAGCTTGGTAACCAGCAGACGAAGCTGCAGTCATATTGACAATTGAAGATAGCATTCATACTGTTGGCAAATAAGTTTTAAGGTATATGCAACCATATGCCACCTTTTTGTCTTACTCCATGAGATGGGAGCATGCGTGTGACACATGACGTCCCTGTAATAACCTAAGGCATTGGTATACTGGCCGGACGTCTGCCTGTCCTTAACGGGGGCATCTCTCTAATGTTGAATACTGCAACAGTGATATGGAAAGACATCTTTTAATGCTTTATCAAAAAAATATATATAATGTTAAGTTGTCAATCTCGCCTTCATTCTTGCTTGATGGGTTCGAAGCCGATCCTCGGCTCCGACTCGGCACTTGCTAAGCTCGAGAGTCACTTTTACCAGCTCGAGGCAGCCGCATATCCCATGATGCAAGGCGGTAAGTACCCAGATCTCGTTTGCCGCTTCGCTTATGAGGTCCTCCTTTTACCAGCTCCTGGTAAGTGATTTACTAATTCGCTATTTTAGCCCCTTTGAACTTAAAAAACCCTTATTGTTAGTTTTTATTTAGTTTTAAACTGTTTCTGACAGAAATTTGTCTGTCTCTTATTATTTTTTTAGTCAGACTTTACCCATCCCATCCCCCCCCCTGTTAGGGTGTGTGTGTGTGTTTGTAGTTATACCTTTTGGTATATTTAAATTTAAATTCTTTGACTGGTGTGTGTGTGTGCTTGTGTTACACCATGTCAAAAGAAAGGGTCTCAGGCTTTAAGAAGTGTGACTCGTGCTGTCAGAAGATGTCTCTGACAGACGGTCACACTTCTTGCCTTTATTGCCTGGGGCCTCTTCACCTGCAGGACTCCTGTGCTATTTGTCATTCTTTCAGCCAGAGAGTCCTGCAGGAAAGAAGAAACAAATTAATACTCTGGGGTTCTTAAGCCGGAGGGCTCTCCGCTAAGTCGGCTCCACCTAAGACTGCCAAGTCTTCCAAGGCCCAGGCTTCTGTGTCAAAGCCTGCGGCCTCGGCCCGACTCGTTCTGAGTCGAGATCGGCCCGCTGGAGCCGATTCTGGCTTAACAGCCTTCGGCACCGATGGCTATCGGTGCCGATTCTGCATCGACCACTTCGTGTCGGCCCGATCGCTCGACCACCATGTGGCAGGCATCGGTGTCGGCCCGATCGGCTCCGACACCATTACTTTAGTGGCTGTATCGGCCCGCTGGAGCCGATGCATTGAGGCTACCTGTCGGCTCCGATAAGTTGTCGGCCCGACAGGTTCTATAGTTTCATCGGTTCCGATGGCTCCTTCGAGGAAGAGGTCGAGGTCTCCTTCCTTGGAGCCGATACTTCGGCCCGGCTTCACCTCTCCTCTCGGAACGGAGCCATCGGAGCCGATCTTCAAGGTCATCCAGGCTTTCGGACCATGACTTAGAGAGAGTGGTCAGTAGATTACTTAAGTCACAGGCACTGGCCCAAATGTTACATAGTCCGTCTCAACAGACGACTATTGGTCCACACCCCGTTACAGTTCCTCCTTCAACTCTACCCCAGAGCTTGGAGTTGGAGTCTTCGAATGGTTACTGCTACGGCTGAGGGACGGATACCCCCTTCTGTCCCTTCAGCCTCTACTCTTATCTCCTCTTCGAGACCTTCCTTAGAGGGATTCGGTGGCCGGGCTTCCATGGTCTCCTCCGAGGGAGTGAGTGGCATCGGACCCTTGTCCGAACCCGCTCTTCCCCTTGGAGCCTCGGCCTTGGTGAGTTCGGCTCCGACATCTGCCTCGGAGACTTCCCTTTTGGTGGTCCCTGGAGTTCCTAGCTCTTCGGAACGGGTTCTCTCGGACCTGCCTGGGAGGGGAGCATTCGAGGTGATGAAGAGTGTGCTGGCCACTGGTATCAGCCAGCAGTCTGTTCCCTTAGCTCCTCCCTCTTTAGTGCCTGTTGACATCTCTGCCACTTCTCTTACTACAGGACCCAGAGATCCTCTGCCTCAGGTTTCCCCATTGGGAATTTCCCCCTCTTCCGAGGATTTTCCTGATGTTTCGGGAGATCCTCCTAGGAAGAGGACTTGTAAGAGGAAACACGTAGACTCCCCCGAGTCTATCACTTCAGATACTGACTTTGATGAGTCAGAGGGATCCCCAAGATCCCCCTCTGAGGATGTCTCCTTCTCAGACATCCTAGAACTCCTTAGACAGAGGGGAAACTGGCCCACCAATAATCCCTCTGAGGATGAGTCGGTATACCTAGAGGCGTTTGGATCTCGGCCCTCCACCTCCTGGGTGTCTCCGCCTTTCGACCCCCTTATGCAGGTTATTGCCCTAAGGCGTGGGCTGCTCCTGACTCTGTAGAGCCAGTCCCTAGGAGGCCTTCAAAATTTATCACTGCCCCGTGTGACAAGCAATTCCTCACTAAGGGTGGCCCCGCTGATGCCATGGTGGTGGCTGCTGCCACCAAGAAAGAACTTGCAGATCCTTCCCTACCCGTCCATCCTCCTAATAAGGACTCTAGGACCATGGATAGGTACGGTAAGCGGATGTTTTCCTCAGCCACCTTTGCTATGCGCTCGCCGCATTACCTATGTCACTTCACCAGACTCCAGAGGGATATCCTTAACCAGCTGGGCGAACTAGTACAGGATCCTACAGCTGCAGGGGCTCAAGAAAAAATTGCTTCGCAGCTAGGAACCCTTAATTCCATTGCAAACTCCTCCATGCGGCTAATTTCATATGCTGCTGATGGAGCAGTAGGGCCGCAGGTACACGTGTGGCTCTTAGTCGGCAAGCCTGGATGCGGCTATGTGACTTTGCAGATCCCTTTAAGGCCCTTCACAAATTCTCCCTTTGATGGGTCAGCTTTGTTTGGCCCTCAGGTGAAGGAAACTTTGACCAGGTGTGAGCAGGACGGCAAGACTCTTTCTGCCAGGAGTCCGTTTTTCCACCCCTTCTAGACCTTACCCCAAAGGACAGAAGGGTGGCAAAATGTGGTTCCGCAAATCCCAAGGAGTCACGCCGGATTCACGTGGTCAGTTTACCCCTAGAGGCAGAGGGGGTAACAACAACAGACGCCGCTCTAGAGGCAGAGGGGGTCCAAAAAACCAGGGAAACAGAGAGCCTCTCTCTGACAAGCCCTTTCAGCATCCCTGAGATGTTGCCCGGCTGTCCATCCTTGGAGGCAGTCAGGGGAAGACTATCGCTGTACCCAGAAGCCTGGCGTTCCCTCACTCAAGACAGATGGGTACAGTCGATCATATCCGAGGGTTACAAAATTCCTTTCGAGGAAAGTCCTTTCTATCACTCAAATTCCCTTCCAGATGTACCACCCGGTCTAAGGGAAATTGCAGAGTTAGAAGTCTTAAAACTTCTGCAAAAAAGAGCCATTCAGCCAGTTACGACAGATCATTCAGAGCCCGAATCTACTCAAGGTTCTTTTGGTCCCCAAAAGACGGGAGACTGGAGACCAATATTGATCTCAGCAGAGTCAACAAGTCTGTGAGGAAGACAAGATTCCGAATGGTCACTCTTCAGTCAATTCTGCCCTTCTTACAGAAGGACAACTGGATGTGCTCAATAGATCTTCAGGATGCGTACTATCACATCAAAATCCACAGACGCTCCAGGAGATTTCTCCGCTTTCGGCTGGGGTCCAGTCATTTCCAGTTCAGAGCCCTGCCCTTTGGTCTCACTACAGCCCCCAGAGTGTTCAAATGCATGGCAGTGGTCACGGCTCACCTGAGACGTCAAGGATTCCAGGTGTTTCCGTATCTCGACGACTGGCTCCTTTCAGTCACCACCAGGCATCAGCTTATTCAAGCCAGGGATTACACAATAAAGCTTTGTACTCTTTTGGGCATCTCGATAAACTTCGAAAAGTCATCCTTATCGCCCTGCCAGTCTATTACTTTCATAGGCCCCAACTTAAACACTGTTCGGATGTCAGCTACCCTTACAGATCAAAGAGTTTCAGACATTCAAAGTCATGTCAGGATCATTCTAGCCAACAAGAAAGTACAGGCCAGAATGGTTCTAAAGGTATTAGGCCTCATGGCTGCGGCCATTACTCTTCTTCCCCTGGCTCGCTTCTACATGCGCCTTCTTCAGTGGATGCTGTTCACACAGTGGTCGCACTAACAACTGCCTATGTGACACCAGATCCTGCTGACACAGACTTCCAAACATCATCTTGCTTGGTGGACCACCTCTCTCCAGGTACACCAAGGCAGACACTTTGTACCCCCATCCCCGTAGCCACTGTCACCACGGCCGCCTCCCTGCTCGGGTGGGGGGGCCATTATCAGGGCAGGATGGTTCATGGGACGTGGCAGCCGTTCCAATACCACCTGCACATAAATGTCCTGGAGATGAGAGCAGTGCTTTTAACGTTGCAAGCCCTCAACGACTTTCTTCCCGTAGGGACAATTGCAGTCCACACAGACAACATGTCTGTAGTTTGGTATATCAACAAACAGGGCGGAACCAAGTCCTACCCCTTGTGTCGAGAAGCGCTCAGACTATGGCAATGGGCAATCTCCTCTCATCGGTTTCTGGTAGCAACGCATATCCCTGGGAAAACCAACATTGTAGCGGACAGATTGAGCAGAGCTATTCTCATGCCTCACGAGTGGTCTCTCAAGCAATCTATAGCGGAAGAGATTTTTCTGGAATGGGGTCGCCCATGTTGCGATCTTTTGCTACTCCCCAAAACAGCAAATGCCCAGACTTCTTCTCTCTTCCTCTTCCAGGCCATCCCCCAGAGACGCCTGACCCAGGATTGGCCCCAGGGACTTCTTTATGCCTTCCTCCATTTCCTCTGATCCTCAAGTTATCCAGAAGGCAACCGCTTTGAGAGCCAAATTGATTCTCATTGCCCCTTACTGGCCTCGACAAGTTTGGTTCCTGCTCCTCCATCGCCACCTTTTGGTGCAGCCGTGGCATCTGGACCCAGTGCCAGATCTTCTGATTCACCAATCCGGTCAGCTGCACCGGTCTATCCCTTCTCTCAACCTCACAGCATGGTTGCTCCACTTCCTTCCTTAGCCAGGCTTCCTTTGATCTCTAACCCAGTTAGAGACATCATAGTAGCTTCTTTAAAATCCTCTACCAGGAGGATTTATGCAAGCAAATGGAAACGTTTCTCTTATTGGGCTAAGGCCAAGAGTATTGATCCTTTCACTGCCCCTGTTCAGGCAGTCCTGGACTTCTTAGCAGAGATTTTTCATGCAGGCTCCCTTCTTCCACAGTCAGAGTTCAATTGACTGCTATCTCGAACTTTCATGTCGGGATCGCAGATCACAATATTATGTCCCATAGGCTCTGCAGGGCCTTCTTGAAAGGAATTTTCCTGCTAAAGCCTCCAATCAGGAATCCTCCTCCTCAGTGGGATCTAAATTTAGTGCTGACATCCTTGATTCTTCCCCCCTTCGAGCCAGCTGTTTCTTGTTTCCTGAAATTTTTTTCTTGGAAAACTTTATTCCTAGTGGCTATTACATCGGCCAGGAGGGTGTCTGAACTTCATGCTCTATCGGTTCGACCCCCCCTATTTGGTTTTTCACAAAGACAGAGTATCATTGAGAACTAATCCGACCTTTTTGCCTAAGGTCGCCTCAAAGACCAATTTGAATCAATCCATTGATCTCCCTGTATTTTTCCCAAACTATTCAGACAGAGCCAAACAAGAACTACATTATCTTGATGTCCACCGTCAACTCAGATATTATTTGGACAGAACAAAAGAATTTAGGAAATCTGATCAACTTTTTGTTTCCTATGCGGATAATAAGAAGGGCCTTCCTGTTTCTAAAGTGACCTTGTCTAGATGGCTTTCTTCGGTCATCTCTGAAATTTATCTGCTCAGGGGAAAACAGCTGTGCTCAAAACCTAAAGCACATTCAACTAGGAGCTTAGCTACTTCTACAGCCTTTCAAGCTAGACTTCCTTTAGACACTATTTGTGCAGCGGCCACTTGGGCCACTCCTCATACTTTTGTTTCCCACTACAAATTGGACTTGGCCTCCAGGGACAGAGCCAGTTTTGGCTCTACAGTCCTCAAGAGTCTGTTCCATTGAGCCACCCAGGATAAGAGGTGCTAGGACGCGTCCCATCAAGCAAGAATGAAGGCGAGATTGACAACTTAACATTAAGAAGTTATGTACCTACCATAACGCTCCATGTTAGTTGTCTTCTCGCCTTCTTTCTTGCACCCTCCCTCCTTCCCCAGGCCTGGACAGACCTTTCTATAAGAAATTATTATGCTGAAGACCATTCAGACCTGGTCCTTCTTCCATCCTGTAAGTTTTCTTTCTTCCTTTTGGAAGTGTTTTTATGCGTGGTGCTATTGCCCTTTGTCATCAAACGAGATCTGGGTACTTACCGCCTTGCATCATGGGATATGGGGCTGCCTCGAGCTGGTAAAAGTGACTCTCGTGCTTAGCAAGTGCCGAGTCGGAGCCGAGGATCGGCTCCGAACCCATCAAGCAAGAAAGAAGGCGGGAGAAGACAACTAACATGGAATGTTATGGTAGGTACATAACTTCTTATTTAATGCTGTTAAAACAAAATATGGTAAGAATCAAATTAAGGAATATAAGCCAAGAAATTACCTTTCCAACAGAGCAATCTGTTTTATGACAGAAGCTGCCCTACTCTCGGTTTTGTTGAGTTTGCAATACTAGTTGGTATTTGTGAAGTTTTGCTTGTAGTCATGTCTGTGCAACTTAGTCTTGCCCGTTTCCCTGCTTCATTTACTCTGATACATTTTGCAGTAGTTTTACATAGTTAAATTTTTCATATGGGTAGCAGTTCTTTGAGTTTTAAGGAGATTCCATTTAGACCGTTTTCTGTGTTCTTGTATACGATATACGCGCACAAACTTCAATTTTGTTATTTTCTTGAAACAGGGCTCATGGACCTTTAATTCCAAGAATACTGAAATGCAGAAAAGGGGATAGAGATTCTGGGAGCGCTGTAACTCATGTTGTAGCAAACGTTATGACAGCTGACATGGTATGTATGACCGTGCAACTGATGAAGGTAACAATAATGTCAAGTACTGCATACTAGATGTTCCTTGGGCTTTCTCTTTTGACCATTGACAAAGACAGAGTTTAACATAGTGCTGCTGTGGTGACAATGACTGAATTTGTTGGGGCACTTTACTAAGTTTGGCCTCAGTTACTCTGAAGTTAAGGTCTACAGTCCAGTTTTCAGGTACTGGTTTTGAAATAGTGGTTGAATTTTGGCGCTGAGTGCACTTTTCTCAGTTATTCTGTAATGTTAAGTTGTGTATCTCGCCTTCTGTTCTTGCTGGTTGGGTTCGGAGCCGATCCTCGGCTCCGTCTTGGCCAGCTTCAAAAGCTCGAGAGCTGCTTACTGACTCGAGGCCCCTTATATCCCATGATGCCTGGCGCTAGATACCCAGATCTTGTTTGCCGCTTTTGCTACGAGGTTGTTCTGGCTCAGGTCATATACGCTTCTTTATTATTACCGTTATTTTCCTCTAAAAATTATTGTAGTATAGAATTAGTCGTTATTCATTGTAGTTATTTTTTTCCTCTAAATTTCTTTCCTAAGAAACTCGTTTAAATTAGAGAGTTTCCCCTACCCCTTCTCTCACTTTTCTTCAGAAAGATTATTTCCGTTTGAGTTAGAGGTTAACCTTTCTTTTCTATCTCTTTAACAAAAAACAAAAAAAAACCTTTTTCTCTATAACCTGTAGTGTTAGTGATAAGTTTGTTTTTCCCTTTGGTAGTAGTACTTGTGTGGGTTGTGGTAACTGTAGGGTATTAATATTTCTCATCGGTTACCTTAACTTTTTGTGTGAAAACTTGTCCTTCGTTTTCTTCCAAGAATGTCCAAGGATCCAGAACCGTCCGGATTCAAGAAGTGTGACTCATGCTGTCAGAAGATGTCTCTGACAGATGGTCACACTTCTTGTGTTTATTGTCTGGGCGCTGTGCACCTGCAGGACTCTTGCTCCATCTGTCATGCCTTCAGTCCAAGAGTCCTGCAGGAGCGCAAAAATAAATTAATTCTGAGGGGTCTGCTTAAACCCCACGATTCACCGTCGAAGTCTCAGCCGGTGAAATCTTCCAGGCCACCTAAACTGTCGGCTCCCAGTTCGGAGCCATCGTTGGGTGAAGCCACACAATCCATTTCGGCTCTGGCTGGAACCGTTGTCCCTCCCTCCCAGTCGGCTCCGACACGGTCTTCGGAGCCGGCTGAGAGTCAAAAGAGATCCAGGTCTCCTTCTTTGGAGTCGATACGTTCAGCTCTAAAGTCATCCCTGCTTCAATCGGAGCGTAGTCACCGATCATCCCACTCTTCTTGGTCCTCTAGCCTTTCGGACCATGATTTGGAAAGAGGGGTCAGTAGGCTCTTGAAGTCGCAGGCTCTTGCCAAAATGTTGTCCAGCCCTCCTCATTAGGAGTCTGCTCCGTCCACAGCTATTGATATTCCTCCTCTGACTCTTCCTTTGAGCTCGGAGCCGGAGTTCGTTGGGGTTCGAGTCATGGAACCGTCGGCACCGATTCCCTCCCTTTCGGTTCCTTTATCGGCTCTGATCCTTTCCATGGTACCTTCCCTGGAGGGATCTGGGCGCCGTGACTCCCTCTTCTGCTCCGAGGGGGCGAGTGGCATCGGACCCTTGTCTGACCCCGCTCTCCCCCTCGGTGCTTCGGCGCAGGTGAGCTTGGTTCCCACATCTACTTTGGAGCCATCTCCCTCGGTGTGGGGAGGGCTTTTGGTTTCATTGGAGCCTGAGCCTTCTCTGTGTCCGGGCAGGGACGCCTTCGAGGTGGAGTGTGCTGGCCCGAGTCAGTCCCACAATCGACCCCATCGGCTCCTCCCCCTAGGGTGCCTGTGTCAGCCTCTGCCCCTCTTCCAGACCCTAAGCGTGGGGATCCAGCGCTCCAGGACACCCCCTTGGGTGTATCATCCTCTTCCGAGGCCTCCCCTTATCCTTCAGAGGAGCCACCTTGCAAGAGAAAATGCAAGAGGAAGCATGTTGACTCCCCCGAGTTTATTACATCGGATACCAACTTAAAGGAGTCAGAAGGGTCCCCAAGATCCCCCTCTGAAGATGTCTCCTTCTCAGACATCCTTGAGATGCTTAGGCAGAGGGGAAACTGGACTACCCTAAGCCCTTCTGAGGATGAGTCTGTATTCCTGGATGCGTTTGGATCCCGACCTTCCACCTCCTGGGTGTCTCCGCCTTTCGACTCACTGATGTCTGTGGTGGCTCAAAAGGCGTTGACGGCTCCAGGCACAGTGGAACCGACCCCTAGAAGACCTGCAAAATTCATTACTGCACCGCAGGACAAACAGTTCTTGACCAAGGGTGTCCCTGTTGATGCCATGGTGGTAGCAGCGGCCACAAAGGAGTTGGCTGAAACTTCTTCATCTGTCCATCCCCCTAATAAGGAGTCCAGGACGATGGACAGATATGGGAAGCGGATGTTCTCTTCAGCGACCTTTTCCATGCGGTCCCTGAATTACCTGTGCCACTTTACCCGTCTTCAGAGGGATCTCCTGAAAGTGCTTGGAGATTCCCTCCAAGATCCATCAGCTGAGGGGGCCCAGGCTAAGGCAGCCTCCCAGCTGGCTACTCTTAATTCTGTGGTAAACTCCTCCATGCACATTTCGTATGCAGCCGATGGTGCGAGTAGAGCCACAGGCGTGGCCCTCAGGAGGCATGCTTGGATGTGGCTATGTAACTTTGCGGAACCTTTCAGAGCATCTTTCACCAACACCCCCTTTGATGGTTCCTCTCTCTTTGGATCACAGGTGAAAGATACCCTTACCAGGTGTGAGCAGGAAGGCAAGACTCTCTGCTGTAGGAGTCCGTTTTTCCACTCCTTCCAGACCATATCCTAAGGGTCAGAAGAGTGTGAAGTTGTGGTCCCGGAAATCCCAAGGAGCCTTGCCGGACACATGTGGTGAGTTTCCCTCCATGGGCAGAGCAGGGAACAATAACAGATGCCGCCGTCGTGGCAGAGGGGGCCCCCAAAACCAGGGCAGCAGAGAATAATTCTCTGATAAGACCTTCTAGCATCCTTGAAGGGGTGCCTGGCTGCTCACCTCTGGAGGCAGTCGGGGGAAGACTATCACTGTACCCAGGAGCCTGGCGAGACATAACACAAGACAAATGGGTACAGTCTGTCATATCTGGAGGCTACAGAATCCCCTTCGTTCTCACCCACTTAGTCATACAAGTCCCTTCCAGATTTTCCACCCAATCGAAGGGACCAAGCAGTGCTAGAAGTCTCAAAACTGCTAAGAAAAAGGGCCGTCCAGCAAGTCCTGGCAGACCAACAAGGATCTGGAATTTACTCAAGGTTCTTTTTGGTACCAAAAAAGACAGGGGACTGGAGACCTATTCTGGATCTCAGCAGACTGAACAGGTCTGTACAAAGAACAAAATTCCGGATGGTCACGCTTCAGTCCTTTTTACCCTTTCTGGGTCAGGACAATTGGATGTGCTCCATAGATCTTCAGGATGCGTACTACCACTTAAAAATGGACAGACGCTTCTGAAGATTCCTTCGCTTCCGGCTGGGAGCCAGCCATTATCAGTTCAGAGCTCTGCCCTTTGGTCTCACCACAACCCCCAGGATGTTTACCAAATGTATGGCAGTAGTTACCGCTCATCTGAGACTGCAAGGATTCCAGGTGTTTCCATATCTCAACGACTGGCTCCTCACTGCTACCACCAGACATCACCTTCTGCGAGCCAGAGACTGCACCATCGACACTTGCTCCAGGCTAGGTACCACAATAAATTTTGAAAAGTCTGCATTGTTGCCCTGTTAATCTATCACCTTTATAGGCGCAAATTTAAATACCAAAGACATGTTAGCGAGCCTCCCACCAGACAGGGTTTCAAGTGATTCGTCAGCATGTCAAGGTTTTATTAGCATGCAAATGGATTCAAGCCAGGTTTGTCCTTCATACGCTAGGTCTCATGGCAGCAGCTATCGTACTTGTTCCCCTAGCTCGTTTCCACATGAGGATTCTCCAGTGGCTTCTTTTCACCCAATGGTCCTTCCAGCAACTTCCCTTGTCTTACACGATTATGATCACTCAGGCATGCAAGAAGCACCTTGTGTGGTGGATAGTCTCCACATCAGTGCTCCACGGCAGACCATTTGTTCTTCCCCCTCCAGTGGCTACAGTGACCACGGATGCCTCCCTGATCTGGTGGGGGGGCATTATCAGGGCAGAACAGTCCAAGGCACCTGGCAACCTCACGATTATCATCTGCACATAAATATCTTGGAGATGAGGGCCATGCTCTTAGCATTGCAGGCTCTTCAGGACTCTCTTCCTACCGAGACCATTGCAGTTCAAACGGACAATATGTCCGTAGTGTGGTATATCAACAAGCAGGGCGGAACCAGTCCTACCCCCTATGTCGAGAAGCACTCAGACTCTGGCAGTGGGCGATCTCTTCCCAACGGTTTCTGATTGCAACGCACATCCCTGGGAAGTCCAACGTTATAGCAGACAGACTGAGCACAGCAATTCTCATGCCTCATGAGTGGTCTCTGAACCAGGTGGTTGCGGACCAAATCTTCCACAGATGGGGCCAACCTTGCTGCGACCTTTTTGCAACTCCCCTCAACAACAAGTGCAGCAATTTCTTCTCCCTCCTTCCACTCCCCGGGCATCCCCCCAGAGATGCTGTAGTCCACGATTGACCCCAGGGACTTCTTTATGCATTTCCTCCTTTCCCCCTTATACCGAAATTGATTCAGAAGGCTGCCGTTTCGGGTTGCAAAATGATCCTCATTGTTCCTTACTGGCCTTGACAAATATGGTTTCCGTTCCTGCACTCCTATCGTCTCGAACAGCCCTGGACTCTGGACCCTAGTTCCAGACCTCCTGATTCATCAATCGGGCGGGCTGCATCAGTCCCTGCGCACTCTCCAGCTCACAGCGTGGTTGCTCCACTTCCAACTGTAGTCAGGCTCCCAGATATTTCCCAATCTGTGAGAGAAATCCTTTTGTCATCTACGACCAGAGAAACTTACACTAGTAAGTGGAAACGTTTTTCTTCCTGGGCAGAGGCAAAAAGCATAGACCCCTTTTCAGCCCCAGTGCACTCCATTTTGGAATTTCTAGCAGAACTCTTCAACGCTGGTTCTGCTTCAGCTACAATTAGAGTCCAGTTAGCAGCAATTTCAAATTTTCACAATGGCCTGTCGGAAAACAATATCATGTCCCATAAGCTGTGTAAAGCCTTTCTCAAAGGAACCACTCTGCTCAGGCCCCCAGTGAGAGATCCTCCACCACCGTGGGATTTAAACTTGATTTTAACTTCGCTAATTTTGCCCCCTTTCGAACCTGCAGCTTCTTCTTCGCTGAAGTTCTTATCTTGGAAAACCCTCTTCCTGGTAGCTATTACTTCAGCCAGAAGAGTTTCGGAACTACAGGCTCTTTCTGTCCATCCCCCATACCTCGTGTTCCACAATGACAGGGCTGCTCTTAGGCTAATCCATCCTTCCTTCGTAAGGTCTCTTCAGAGAGTAACTTGAATCAATCCATAGACCTTGCTGTGTTTTTCCGTATCCACTCTTAACAGGGTGGAATATAATTTGCTTCAGTTAGATGTTCACAGGCAGCTACGCTTTTATTTGCACAGAACCAAGGACATTAGAAAATCAGATCAACTTTTCCTGTCTTATGCAGTAGGTAAACAAGGTCTTCCGGTCTCCAAAGTAACCTTGTCCAGGTGGTTGACTTCTATCATCACATTCATATATCAACTGAGGAAAAAGAATTGCCAGTTAAACCAAAAGGTCACTCCACCAGAGCTTTAGCTACTTCAGTGGCCTTTCAGGCTAGGTTGCCCATGGAATCTATTTGTGCTGCGGCTACATGGGCCAACCCACATACTTTCATTTCGCATTACAAGTTGGATTTGGTTTCCAGGAACAGAGCTGACTTTGGTTCCACTGTTCTGAAGAGTCTTTTCCGGTGAGCCAGCCAGGTTTTTAGGTGCTAGGGACGCTGTCCCAACCAGCAAGAATGAAGGCGAGATAGACAACTTAACATAAAGAAGTTATGTACCTACCATAACATTCCATGTTAGTTGTCTTCTTCTTGCCTTCTTTCTTGCGGCCCACCCTCCATCCCCCTATCCTAGTGGACCGAGAAGAGTTCCTCTTGATTTTTCACTGGCTGAGTCTTCTCTGGCTATTCCTTTCTGACTAGTAGTCTCTCCAGTAGGATTTATGCATTCTAGGATAGGATTCCTTTATCATCATGTCTGCAGTTAGACTTACCAAACGAGATCTGGGTATCTAGCGCCAGGCATCATGGGATATAGGGGGGCCTCGAGCCAGTAAGCAGCTCTCGAGCTTTTGAAGCTGGCCGAGGATCGGCTCCGAACCCAACCAGCAAGAAAGAAGGCGAGAAGAAGACAACTAACATGGAACATTATGGTAGGTACATAACTTCTTTTTTCTCCTCTGGTTTTGCGTTTGTGTCTGGAATGTCTAAGGATAGCAAGGAGCATAAACCCTCTGGGTTAAAAAATGCATGAAATGCTCCCAGAAAAAGTCATTAATGGATGGCACAGTAGGTGTATCTACTGCTTGGGAGCCATCCATTTGCAGAAATCATGCTTGTTCTGTCATGCTTTCTCTTCTAGAGTGTTGCAGGAGAGAAAGAACAAGCTGATACTCACGGGTCTTCTGAAGCCAACCTTCAAGGAAGCCTTATCTGGTTCGTCGGCTTCTTCGAAGTATTCACATTCCAGATCTGACTCCAAATCAAAAGGTTCAAAAAGGCCTTCTCTGGCACTGGCTGGTGTCTCGGAGCTGCCGTGCAAATGAACAAAATGTCTCCTCCACTCCTCAGTCTTCAGAGCCGAAGGAGAGCACCATGGTTTCAGAGTCGGTCACAGGTGCTTCGGTGCCGACTGCTAAACCTTCGGAAATAGTTGACTCTACTGCTCGGAGCCAGTCTGTAGAATCCCTACCCGGTCTCCTTGCTGATCAAATCTCCAGTGCCTGCTAGGTTGAGATCCCCAACTTTATTTTCCAGGTCTTCCAGGAGTCTTTCGGAAGATGATGTGGAGAGGGTAGTACTGAGGCTCCTGAAGTAGTCTGCTCTGCCCAAATTTTTGTTGGCTCCAGAGCCACTCAAACCAGTTTTGCCCTCATCTGTGATTCCGCCTCCAAGCCATGTTGGCTTTTCGGAGCCGGAGTGCGTTTTATCAATGGAGGAACTCTTGGTTCTGCCTCCCCTTGCTGCTACATTGGAGCAGAGTTCGGCTCTGACACGCTCTGCTCCGTCCGTCGTGTCCAGGGACCGAAGCTCTTATATCTGCGCCGATGGGGGAGGGTTTAAATCTATCTTAGTTTGTTCCGAGCCTTCCTCTCTGTGCTTCTGCCAGGGTGAGCTCAGACCCTGCATCTATCTCTGAGCCGATGGCTCCGGCGCCATCCTTTGTCTCTTCGAAGTGGGGAGGGTCTTCGGAGCCGGAGAGGTCGGCTTTTGAGGTGATGGTGTGCTGTCTCAATCTACAGCCGCTGCCAGTGGTACAAGCACTCTTTCTGCCCAAGGGCTCCCACTTTGGTCTCAGTACCTACTTTCTCTGGAGACAGCAGAGACCCGCAGCCTCAGGAGCCACCGGCTGGTGGTCCCCACTGTTCCGGGGACTCCCCACAAGGTCCCTTTGAGGAGCCTCCTCGGAAGAGGGTATGCAGGAGGAAGCATATTGACTCCCAGGATGAGTCTCTGACATCAGACACTGACATCGAGGAGTCGGAGGGGTCCCCCAAGACGTCCTCGGATGATGTCTCCTTTGTGGACATCCTGGAGATCCTTAAACAGAGATGCGACTGGCCCACTGTCAACCCTTCTGATGAGGAGTCGGTGTACCTAAAAGCTTTAAGGTCTCAACCCTCTACCTCTTGGGTGTCTCCACCTTTCGACGAACTAATGGATCTGGTTAGTCGGAAGGTGAGATACTCCCGATGCAGTGGAGCCAGTTCTCAGAAGACCAAATAAGTTCCTGTCTGCCGTTCCTGGAAAAGAATTCTTGTCTAAGGGCGTGTCCCGTAGATGCCATGGTGGTGGCGGCGGCCACGAAGGAGGAGTTGGTGGAGACTTCTTCCTCTGTTCATCTGCCAAAGAAGGAGTCTCGACAGATGGACAGATTTGGGAAGCGTGTGTATACTTCAGCTGCATTTACACTTCGATCTATGAACTATCTTACTCACTTCACAAGATTGCAGAGGGATCTCCTCAAGGAGTTAGGAGATTCCATACAGGGTGTTTGTCCTGAGCGAGTCCCTGATAGGATCTCAGCTCAGTTGTCCACCCTAAATTCGGTAGTTAACTTCTCCATGCGGCTGATGGGGCGAGCAGAGCAGCGGGTTCAGGAATTGCCCTTAGGTGCCACTCCTGGATGCGCTTGTGTAATTTTGCAGAGCCTTTTAAGTCCACCTTCACCAACCATAAGGATGGTTCATCCTTGTTTGGTCCCAAGGTGAAAAACACTCGGTGTGAGCAGGAAGGAAAAACACTCTCTGCCGTGGGAGTCCGTTTTACTGTTCCCCCTTGACCATACCCCAAAGGTCAAAGGGGGGATGGAAAATGTGGTTCAGAAACTCCCAGAGGGTCTTTCCGGACGGACGTACAGTGTGAATCCTCCTTCAGAGGCAGAAGAGAAGGAAATAGTAGACATCGCCCTAGAGGCAGGGGCGGTCCGCATTACCAGCAAGGCCGTTATTCCTTTTGAGGGAGGCCTTATCAGCGCTCCTGATGTGGGGCCCGACTGCGTTTCTCTGGGGCCACTTGGGGGTCGCATCTCTTTGTATTCAGAAGCCTGGCTAAATATAACCCAAGACAAGTGGGTACAAAGAGTTTTTACCAGAGGCTATATCATATCCTTTTCCCTTCCACCGTTTGTTCCCAAAAAGATCCCAGCTGTCCCACCCAGTCACAAGGATCGGGCAACTGTGGAGATCAACAAGTTGCTCTCAAAAGGAGTCATCCAGCCCATCCCAGCAGACCAGATAGGATCCAGAACTTACTCCAGGTTGTTTTTAGTCCCAAAATGAACTGGAGACTGGAGGCCACTATTGGACCTCAGCAAATTAAATGAATCCATAAAGAAGGACAAGCTTCGGATGGTCAAACTGCAGTCGATACTCCTGCTGTTAGGGAAAGACTATTGGATATGCTCCGTAGTTTTCCAAGACGCCTACTACCATATAAAAATGGACACAGCTTCAAGGTGATCTCTGCGCTTCAGGCTGGGAGTCAGCCATTATCAGTTTCGTGCTCTGTCTTTTGGTCTCACCACAGCCACCAGGGTGTTCTCCAAATGCATGGCAGTAGTGACAGCTCACCTGAGACGTCAGGGATTCCAGTAGTTTCAAAATTTGGACGACTGGCTCCTGACCGCCCCCACCATGCATCTACTCATCCAAAACAGGGACGCCACCATTCAGCTTTGTGCTCAACTAGGGATCTCCATAAACTGGGAAAAATCTGCATTACTGCCCTCACAGTCTGATTTTTATAGCCGCAGAGGTAGACACAGTAGATATGACGGTTCGTCTCCCTGCCGAAAGAGCACAAAACCTCTTCGCACAAGTTCAGCATCATCTTCCACTTTGGACGGTCAAAGCAAAATGGATTCTTCAACTTCTTGGAACGATGGCCTCAACCATTCTGTTAATACCTATAGCCAGCTTGTACATGAGAATTCTCCAATGGCTCCTGTTCTCCCAGTGGTCATTCCAGTGTCTACCGCTGAGTCACCCTATCCTGCTGACCGAATCATGGAATAAAAGGACCTTAATTGGTGGATAGCCCCCAACAACTTGTTCAAGGGAGCTCCCTTTGTGCCTGCCCAACCCGTTGCCACTGACCACGGATGCCTCCCAGGTCAGGTGAGGGGGGCATTATCTTGACAGGACTGTCCACGGCACATGGCAATAACACGATGCTCATCTGCATATCAATGTTCTGGAGATGAGGGTGGTGCTTCTGGCGTTGCAAGCACTTCAGGACCTTCTTCCTCCAGGGACAATTGGGATACAATCGGACAACATGTTGGTTGCGTGGTATATCAACAAACAGGGCGGTATCAGATCTTACCCACTCTGTCGAGAGGCCATGCGAGTTTAGGAATGGGCGATTTTTTTCCCAGCGCTTTTTGGTGGCAGCGCACATTCTGGGGACAACCAGCGTGATAGCCGACAAGCTAAGCCGGGCAATCTTACTGCCTCATGAGTGGTCTCTGAAACGGGAAATAGTAGAACAGATTTTCCGAAAATGGAGACAACCTTATTGCGACCTTTTTGCCAGACCAGTCATTGCTAAGTACAGCAGTTATTTTTCCCTAATTCTCCCTCCAGGGGAAATGCCCAGAGACACTCTGGTCCATGATTGGCCCACGGGACTTCTATATGCCTTTCCTCCATTCCCTCTTATCCCCAAGGTGATTCAGAAAGCCAGTCGGCTGGGAAGCAAGTTGATCCTCATTGCTCCTTACTGGCCTTGTCCGGTCTGGTTCCTGTTCCTCGATCCTCTTCTGGACTAT
The DNA here is from genome assembly GCF_019279795.1 of Protopterus annectens. Taxonomy (NCBI): domain Eukaryota; kingdom Metazoa; phylum Chordata; order Ceratodontiformes; family Protopteridae; genus Protopterus; species Protopterus annectens. The sequence continues at coordinate 314,595,124 of NC_056744.1, forward strand.
CCTTAGATTCTGGACCCAGTTCCAGATCTATTGAACCACATGGGTTCACTACACCCCTCTCTCCATACCCTCAAATTGACAGCTTTGCTGCTCTAGTTCCATCTTTAGTCAGGCTTCATGATGTTTCTTCATCAGTGTCCCATATTCTCTTATCCTCGCATAAACCCTCAACCAGAAGGCAATACGACAATAAATGGAAAGGGTTTTCTATTTGGGCACAGAAAATGAAAGTGGATCCTTACACTGCCCCCATTCCTGTGATTCTGGAATTACTTTCGGAGCTTTTTCAGCAGGAATCTGCCACGGCCACCATCAAAGTACAATTGACGGCAATCTCTCATTTTTATTTAGGGTCTCCAAATGTCAACCTTATGTCTCATAAGCTATGCAAGACTTTCTTTCTTGAGAGGAGCCACTTTACTGAGACCACCATTACAAGAACCTGTGGCTTCTTGGGACTTAAAATTTTGTGTTGTCCAAATTGACATCCCCTCCCTTTGAAACCGTCTCATTCATCATCTTTAAAATATTTATCTTGGAAGATTGTGTTTTTAGTAGCTATTACATCAGCCAGACATGTATCTGAGCTACAAGCCCTGTCTATTAAGCCACCTTATTTAGTCTTTCATAAAGACAGGGTTTCTTTACGTCCCAATCATTTGTTTGTTCCCAAAGTTTGTTCTACTACAACATTGAATCAGTCCATTGAGCTTCCAGTTTTCTTTCCCAATCATTGTAATGCAGCTGAATATCATTTCCATCAGCTGGATGTTCATAGACAGCTACGTTTTTATTTGCAATGGACCGAAGAATTTCGGAAGTCAGACCAGTTATTCATTTCTTTTTCCGACTTCAGATTGGGCTTACCAGTTTCTAAGATGACATTTTCTAACTGGATTTCTAGTTGCATAGCCTTCATCTACAGTTAGGAGGGCAGACCTTTACCCCACAGGATCAAGGCTCATGCTACCAGGTCTCTGTCTACCTCTGCAGCCTTTCAAGCCAGGGTATCACTTGATCATATCTGTACAGCAGCTACGTGGGCTACCCCTCACACCTTTATTACTCATAAGTTGGATTTGGCTTCTAGGTGTAGAGCATCCTTTGCCTCCATGGTGCTCAGGAGTATTTTCCAATGAGCCACCCAAGAATGAGGCGCTAGGATAGCCATTTAAATTAGAGGCTTTCCTTTCTGTTCCTTAACTGTAAAAAAAAAAAAAAAAAAAAAAAGTCTATTTGTTTCTTGTTTTTTGTAATATAGCTTTTTATTATTGTTTTTGTGGTTGTTACTATAATGATTTAAGATACCAAGGTGTCTGGCTTCAAAAAGTGTGACTCATGCGGTCAGAAAATGTCTGACAGATGGGCACACTAGCTGTGCATATTGTTTGGGCACGCTGTTCACCTGCAGGACTCCTGTTCTATATGTCACGCTTTTAGTCCAAGGGTCCTGCAGGAGCGCAAAAACAAATGAATCCTTTGGGGATTAATGAAGCCTCAGCATTCTCTGGCTAAAAGTACTCAGCCAGCGAAATCTCCTAAGTCTGTCAAGGCGTCGGCTCCCCCTTCGGAGCCTACTCCTTTACCTGACCAACCAAGTATGTCGGTGCTGGCTGGCACCGACAAGACAACTCTGTCGGCTCCATCTGCTATTTCAGAGGCATCTCGGAGCCATAAGACACTGAAGTTTCTTTCCTTGGAGTCCATCCACTTGGCACCTCAGTCATCCTTGTTACAAAGTGAACGTAGCCATCATTCTTCCCACTCCTCTCGATCCTCTAGATTATCGGATCATGATATGGAGAGAGTAGTAAGTAGGTTTCTTAAGTCACAGGCACTGGCAAAATTACTGTCCAGCCCACCCCACCTCAACAGATATCGGCTCCATCCGCCTCTATTTCCGTTCCTCCTCTGACTACATTTAGCTTGGAGCCGGAGACCATGGATCCTCAGGTAATAGATCCGTCTGCGCCGATCATCTCTCCTTCGGTTCAGACGTCGGCTCCGATTACCTCGATTATACTTTCTATCGTGGGATCTGAGCGCCAAGGCTCTCTCATCAACTCCAAGGGGTGGAGTGGCATCAGACCCGTGTCCGACTCTATTCTCCCCCTCGGAGCTTAGGTGAGCTCGGCTCCAGCATTGGCCTCGGACCTGTCACCCTTGATGCGGAGAAAGACTCCTGTTTCTTCGGAGCTGGAGCTTTCTCTGCCTAGAGGTCGAGACGCCTTTGAGGTCATGCAGAGTTTGTTGTCCCCCTAAACCGCTCTACTGCCAGCTCCATCGGCTCCTTCCCCCGTGGTTTGTTCCAACCTCTACTCCTCCTCCAAACCCTAAGCATAGGGAACCTATGCCCCAGAACACCCCATTGCATGACCCCTCCTCTTCCGAAGCCTCCCCTGATCACTCGGAAGAGCCTCCCTGGAAGAAGTGCAAGAGGAAGCACATGGAACCCCCCCCCCCCCCCGAGTCTGTCACTTCAGATACAGACTTGGGTGAATCGGAAGGGTCCCCAAGGTCCCCCTCTGAAGATGTTTCCTTCTCGGACATCCTTGAAATGCTTAGACAGAGAAGGGACTGGACTTCCCTAGCCCCTACCGAGGACGAGTCTGTATACCTGGATGCATTTGGTTCCCGACCTTCCACCTCTTGGGTATCTCCTCCTTTCGATCCACTCATGTCTGTAGTGGCTCGAAAGGCTTGGCGAGTTCCAGATTCTATGGAACCTACTCCGAGGAGACCAAACAAATTTATTACAGCCCCCCCTGGACAAGCAGTTCCTCTCTAAAAGTGTGCCCATTGATGCCATGGTGGTAGCAGCAGCCACCAAGAAAGAGCAGAAACCTCTTCATCTGTTCATCCTCTGAACAAAGAGTCTCTGACAATGGACAGATATGGAAAACGAATGTTTGCTTCAGCGACCTTTTCAATAAGGTCCCTGAACTATCTCTGCCATTTTACTTGTCTTCAAAGGGATCTCCTGAAAGAGCTTGGAGATGCCCTTCAAGATCCTACAGCTGAGGGAGCACCAGCCAAAGTAGCTTCTCAGCTTGCGACTCTTAATTCCATAGACAGCTCCTCCATGAGGCTGATTTCCTATGCAGCCGATGGAGTGAGCAGAGCCGCAGGGACAGGTGTGGCTGTCAGGAGACATGCTTGGATGCGGCTGTGTCAGTTTGCGGAACCCTTTTGAGCATCCTTCACCAATACTTTGTTGGCTCCTTTCTCTTTGGGCCTCCGGTGAAAGACGCGTTGACCAGGTGTGAGCAGGAGGGTAAGACTCTCTCTGCCATGGGAGTCCGTTTTTCCACTCCTTCCGGACCTTATCCCAAGAATCAGAAGAACGGAAAGATGTGGTTCCGAAAATCCCAGGAACCCTTGCCTGATACACGTGGTGATTTTTTTTCCCCCAGGGGCAGAGGAGGAAACAACAACAGACGCCACCCTTGTGGCAGAGGAGGACCGCAAAACCAGGGTGACACAGAAACCTTCTCTGCCAAGCCCTTCCAGCATCCCTTAAGGGTTACCCAACTGCTCACCTCTGGAGGCAGTCGGGGGAAGACTTTCACTGTACCCAGAAGCCTGGCAAAAAATAAGAGACAGATGGGTACTACCCATCATATCCAGAGGTTACAAAATTCCCTTCCATCAATCCCCCATAGAATCAAAAAAGCCCATCCCAGATGTCCAACCCAATCTAAGGGATCAAGCAGTCATAGAAGTTTCAAGATGGCTAGAAGAAAGAACCATTCAAGAAGTCCCCGCAGACCAACTAGGATCCGGAACTTGCTCAAGATTCTTTTTAGTACCAAAAACGACAGGGGACTGGAGACCAATACTGGATCTCAGCGGATTGAACAAATCTGTACAAAAAGAAAAGTTCTGGATGGTGACTCTGCAGTCCATTTTCCCTTTTCTGGGTCAGGACAATTGGATGTGGTCGATAGAGCTTTCAGGACGCGTACTACCATATCAAGATGGACAGACGCTCCAAGAGATTTCTTCGCTTCCGGGTAGGGGCCAGTCATTACCAGTTCAGAGCTCTGCTCTTTGGTCTCACCTCAGCCCCCCCAGTGTGTTCATTAAGTGTATGGCAGTAGTCACGGCTCACCTGAGGCGTCAAGGATTCCAGGTGTTTCCCTATTTAGACGACTGGCTCCTGACTGCTACCACCAGGTGTCAACTCTTAGAGGCATGGGATTATACAATCGCATCATGCACTCAACTAGGCATTACAGTAAATTTTGAAAAAATTGCCTTGTTGCCCTGTCAGTCTATTACATACATATTAGCAGAATTGAACACAAGAAATGTTCAAAAGAAATGTTTGCAAGATTACCACAGGAAAGAGTTTCCACTATTCGTCAACAAGTGTTGATTCTAATGCAGAGCAAAAGGGTTCAAGTCAGACATATACTCCAAGCCCTAGGCTCCATTGTCCCATTAGCGCGTTTCCACATGAGAATCCTTCAGTGACTTCTTTTCATGCAGTTGTCTTTCCAGGAGCTACCCACGTCTCACATGAGCCTGATCACCGAAACATGCAAAAGGCACCATTCTTGGCGAATGGTCTCACCACTAGTAATTCAGGGCAGACCACAACGGACGCCTCCCTGATAGGGTGGGGGAGCATTATCTAGGCAGGACAGTCCAAGGCACTTGGCAACCTCACAAGTACCATCTACATATCAATGTCCTAGAAATGAGAGTGGTTCTCCTAGCGTTGCAAGCCCTTAAAGACTCTCTTCCTTCTGGGACCATTGCAATCCAAACGGACAACATGTCAGTGGTGTGGTACATCAACAAACAGGGCGGGACCAGCTCTTACCCCCTTGTGTCGATAAGCACTATTTCCTCCCAACGTTTTCTGACAGCAATGTACATCCCTGGGAAATCCAACGTCATAGCAGAGCTATCCTCATGCCTCACGTGTGGTCTCTGAATCAGGAAGTTGCGGATCTCATCTTTCACAAATGGGGACAGCCTTGCTGCAACCTATTTGCCACTCCTCTCAACAACAAATGCAGCAGCTACTTCTCCCTACTTCCTCCTCCAGGTCATATACCCAGAGATGCTCTAGTCCACGATTGGCCTCAGGCACTCCTTTACGCTTTTCCCTCTTTTCCTCTAATTCCAAGACTATTACAGAAAGCTAAATCGTTGGGTTGCAAGATGATCCTCATTGCCCCATATTAGCCTCGACAGATATGGTCCCCTTTCCTACACCTCCACCTTCTGAATCGGCCGTGGATTCTGGACCCATTTCCAGATCTGATTCACCAATCAGGCGGGTTGCACCAATCCCTTCAAATTCTCCAGCTCACAGCTTGGTTACTCCACTTCCAACCTTAGCCAGGCTTTCCCAATATCTCCCCAGCAGTCCATGATATTATTGTTTCCTCACGTAAGTCTACTACGAGGAAAACGTATGCTAGTAAATGGAAACGGTTTTCTTACTGGGCAGAATCTAGAAATTTGGATCCTTTCTCAGCCCCAGTCCATGAAATTATTGAATTTCTAGCATAGCTTTTTCAGTCTGGTGCGGCTTTCGCTACCATTACAGTACAACTAGCTGCCATTTCTAATTTTCATATCGGTATGTTTAATTCTAGCATAATGTCTAAGTTCCGCAAGGCTTTTATGAAAGGAACATCTCTTCTTAGACCCCCAGTTAGAGATCCTCCTCCTCCTTGGGATCTCAGTTTAGTTTTAGCTTCCTTAATTTTGCCTCCCTTTGAACCGGCAGTATCATGTTCTTTAAAATTTCTTTGAAGACACTTTTTCTGGTTGCTATCACTTCAGCTAGATGTGTCTCAGAACTTCAAGCACTATGTGTTCGTCCTCTTACCTGGTGTTTCACAAGATCAGAGTTTCTCTGAGGACCAATCCATCCTTTTCTTCCTAAAGTCCAATCCATAGATCTCCCAGTTTTCTTAATCACAACAACAAGGCAGAATACAGGCTCCACCAATTGTGGATGTACACAGACAATTGCGTTTTTATATCCATAGAACTAAGGAACTAAAAGTCAGACCAGTTATTTCTTTCTTGTGCTTTCAACAAACAAGGCCTTCCAGTTTCTAAAGTGACCTTATGTAGATGGTTATCTGATACTATTGCCTTTATTTATGAGTTACGAAATAGAGCTACCAGCTAAACCTAAAAGGTCATTCCACTAGAGCATTAGCCACCTCTGTAGCTTTTCAGTCTAGGTTGCCCATAGACTCAATCTGTGCAGCTGCCACTTGGGCAAACCTTCACACTTTTATCTCTCATTACGAGGTAGATATGGTCTCCCGGAGCAGAGCTTCCTTTGGTTCTACTGTTCTGAAGAGTCTGTTCCAATGAGCCACCCAGGATTTTAGGTGCTAGGGGTGCTGTCACAAACAGCAAGAACGAAGATGAGATGGACAACTTAACATAAAGAAGTTATGTACTTACCATAACATTCCACATTAGTTGTCTTCATCTCGCCTTCCTTCTTGCGTCCCTCCCTCCTTCCCCCTCCCTAGAGGATTGTGAGGAGTTCCCTTTTGTTTTAACTGGCTGAGCATCTTTTATTATTTCACATGCCAGCTAATTTATAACGCTTTCCTTGTTTAGGTGTATTGGACAACCAGTTTTTAGGAACTGGTTACTCTACTTATGTTTAGTGTGCGCTATCACAAACGAGATCTGGGTAGCTGACGCTGGGCATGCTGGGATAAGAGGTAGCCTTGAGCCAGTAAACTGCTCTCGAGCTATAGAAGATGGCCGAGTCGGAGCCGAGGATCGGCTCCGAACCCAAACAGCAAGAAGGAAGGCAAGATGAAGACAACTGACATGGAACGTTATGGTAGGTACATAACTTCTTTTTCTCTGATTTCCTTCTTAGTTCTAGGTGGCACATGTTTATGTATGTACTATTATATGTATATAACTGTTACTCTGTACAGTATTTGCAAACAGGATCTTTGTAATCTCCCTAAGCATGATGGGCTAGGGTATTGCCTCGACCCAGTGGAAGATCTCGATTTTTAGTATAGGCCAAGTATCAACCGATCCTTGGTTCCAAACCCAACCAGCAAAGAATGAAGGCGAGATGGACAACAAACATGGAATGTTATTGTGAGTACATAACTTTTTTTTTTTTTACCACAGGCTATCGTATTCTCCAGACAAATGCCCAGCATTACAAAATACTGTACTGTTCATGGCCTAATGAGCTTCACTGTAGCAGTTAACTCTTACTATGCATCAGTAAGACTTTCAACACTGCTGGAGACTCTCTACTCCCATTATTTGTCAAATCTCAGGAAAATGATCCACACACAGTTAACAGGATAGAAAGCTTGAATAGTTTCAAAACTTTGTTTAAACAGCACCTGTGCCAAAGATCATTCTGTTCTTCCTGCTCACCTAGCTTGACTCTGATTGCTTTTCTCCAACTCTTACAGCCACTTTGCTTCCCAGTCTTTGGTACCTTATCGCTCCTCCTCATATGGCACTAATTTCCTTAACTCTCGACTCTGCCACTTTCTCTCACAACCCACCACTAACTACATTTCCGCTGTCCATTTTTATACTCCTGGTCATTTCCATAATTTCTCCTTTGATGTCTGTCTTATCAGTTTTTAAAATACATTGCGTATCGGTCTGTAAGTTTTTTTTTTGTTTTGTTTTTTCTTCAAGAGTCGTTTAATAATCTCAGTTATGATTTAGTACCACACAGAACAATTAATTTATTAATTTACTAACTTAAAAAAAATTTGGTTTGTTTGCTCAGTGCAGCAGTGAGTTATGTCTTCAGCTCTTGCTTTGCTGTTTTCCAAAAACCTGCTGTTGGACTACAGAAAATAAGTGCTATTTTCAACGGTTTTCTGCACTTCTGATTAACTAAAACAATATTTGCTACATATCTGTTTAAACTGTGCAAATGCTTAGCTTAGTGAATTGAATCCTTACTCTGTTCTGATCTTGTATCCCCATCCCACCCAGCTGTTGCTGAGATCTTAAACGTTGGTGGCTTTTGAGTTGCCTGCCTCTACTATAAATTTGATATGCCACTGCATCGGGTCATTCTACCGAGTACGGTGAGATCAGTTGAGAAAACCCTCACCCCTTTAGCTTCTTAACCTCGAGTTATCTTTTGTCTCCTCACTTTCTAGTTAAATATATTGTGCCTCTTCCTGCTTAATTTTGCTGCTTGTGCTTTGGTGTTCAACTGCATTTCATTTGCTGCTTTTGTTACTGCTTGTCGGTAGCCTGATTAAATTGATGACAATATTTTACTTTATTTGAGCTGTTTTTTACTGTTGTGATTGTGAGCTAATTTATCACATTTGCACCATTTTAAAGCAATTTACTGATTAACTGCATTTCACTACTGTTTAACTGTTATTCATTGCTATTTACTGCAGTTCATTGCTGTTTAACTGCTTTTTACTGCATTTCATTACTGTTTAACTGTCTATGTGAAATTGTTCGATCTCGCCGTTTGTTCTTGCACACTGGTTCGGAGCCGATCCTCAGCTCCGAGTCGGCCACATCGCCAGCTCTGCATCTTCGAGAAAGCTCGAGGCACAGTGATATCCCATGATCCTATGGTGCAAACCCTCAGATCTAGTTTGCCGCTAGCAGCAGATCGCATACTGAGAGGCTCGGGCCAGTATTTTTTCATTATATTTCAACATTTTTCGAAGTTGTAGTTTTAAAATAGTGTTTAAAATAGTTTTAAAAGTAGTATACAGTAGTGTAGAGTGTGTTAGTTTATAGAGTTTTTTTTCTTAGATAAGAATAGCTTTAAAACAGTATTAGGCCTTGGATTTTTTCTGTCAGGACTGACAGTAATATTTATATTATTGTAGTTTTTGCCTTAACTTTTTTCCCTTTTTTGACACATATACATATATTTACATATTAAGATAGTGTTAAACTTTACATTAGACTGTTTGTATAGTATTATTATATATATATATATATATATATATATATATATATATATATATATATATATATATATATATATATATATATATATATAGTGTGTTCCTATATATTTAGTGTGCTGTGTTTTTGGTATATTTTAATAAGTCAATATAGCCACGTGCAGCACAGCACGCCGACAGAGCTCGGGAACAGCGTCAGTAAAAAATAAAGGATAAAATCAGTCACCATATAACGCTGTTTCCTAATGGCATATAAGCACAGTCTCAAAGACTCCAAAATTCAAAAAGTGAATTTCCCAAAAATCCAAACGTACTGTGAAGTTCGTAGATACCAGTAGTAAATAATCCAAAATTGCTGTTCAGCTCAAACAAGACGAATCTTTATTCACAGAATGATACGGACAGTAAGCGCTTTCACCTTTCGGCTTCTTCAGACTTTTCTGAAGAAGCCTAAGGGTGAAAGCGCTTACTATCTGTGTCATTTTGTGAATAAAGATTCGTTTTTTATGAGCTGAACAGCAACCTTGGATTATTTACTACTAGACAAATGCACAAGTAAAAAAACAGGAAGGTGCACCATAAGCCGCAAAAACATGAAATGAAAATTTACTTCCTCCAATTAGTAGAAGCCACGTTTATTATAAAAGAGAACAAACAAACTGAATGCAGTATAAAAGTTAGCGCTTTCGCGTTGTAATCAACGCTTCATCAGACATAAAAGCAGTCAAGTAACTTCCATTTAAATACACTTGGTTACATTCCGTTTACTAACAGGAACCATCACATTCTAGATGTCCTTAATAAAAACTGGAGACTTCTAATGGTGGATGAAAAGATCAAGAGTTTGGTTGATGAGAGACCCCGCGTAGCCTATAGGAACATGCTGTCTCTCAATAGACTACTTTATGACAGGGGCTACCATAATGTCAAATTTTCTAACAGCACAGGCACGTTTGCTTGCAATTCTTGCAATCAATGCAAACATATATTTTATTTATTTATTTTATTTTTATTTTACATTTGTTGACCGGGCTAGTCTAGCTGGATATATGTCCATTTTCAGTAGAGGCCCGGGGAGAAAAGCTCCAAATCAGAGGAATTAAAACAGATACATAAGAAATGCACAAATTATTATAACATACAGGATATAGTCAGAGGAAGTTTAACAGTAAACTTATGGAGATTAAATATTTGTTATTACAATCAAGAATAAAGCAATTGAACAGGTTAAACATGTTGGTTAGAAATGTTGCAAACTAGGAGAAGGAGATCAAGCTTAGCTTCATTATAGGTAGAGAATTAGGTGGGTATGGGGCGATTGCTATTAGTCTGGATTAGAGCAGGGGCATAGCCATTGGGACTTTAGGAGATCTTTGAGGTGTTTTTTAAATTGGTGAGGAGAGGTCATATGCCTTAGGTTGTTAGGGAGGGCATTCCAGAATTTGCCAATGGAATTAGCATAGAGTGCTTCCCCTCCCGAGTTGTGGGATTTAATGGTCTGAACAAGTAGGCTGTTTGATGACCGCAGGGATAAAAGGTTGGAGTAGGGGGTGAATATTTTATTTAGTGAGGGGATTCTTTCTGGGTGATTGATCGTTTTAAAAACCTCAGTAAGTTGGTTTAGTTTGAAAATGTTGGGCAGTTCTAGCCATTCCAATGCCCTTAGATTTTGGCAGTGATGGGTGCGATATGGCAAACCTGTAATGAATCTGGCTATATGGTTGTAGGTTATAGATAGTTTGTTAAGTTCTCTCTTGTTAAGGAAGGAAAATACTGGGGATGCATAAAGGAGTGTGGAGAGAAGATGGGTCCTGGCAATAGTTAGTTTGGTGTGTGGGGTTAGGAAGTTCTTAATTCTATACATAGACCCAAGTTTCCTGTTGACTGACTTGATAGTCAAGCTAACATGGGTATCAAATTTAAGCTTGTTATCAATGGTCACCCCTAATAGTTTAGTGTGGGAGACAGGTTCGATTATGGTCCCATTGTAAGAAGATACATGGAAGGTTGGGCTGTTGGAACTAGGTGGTTCTTTTCCTTGGGAGGGAATTGATGTGGGGAAAATTAGAAGTAATTTGGTTTTGGTAGGGTTAAGTAAAAGCTTTAGTTCTGAGAACCACTGTTCGACTATGGAGAAGCAATTTTGGGTAGCAATTTGTAGTTTTGGGAGGGAAGTATCCGAGCAGATTAGGGTGGAATCGTCTGCGTATTGAATACATGTGGCTTTAGGAATGATCGAGTGTAGGCCATTTATAAATAGGGAAAAGAGGAGGGGACCAAGGATAGATCCTTGGGGAACGCCAATGTTAGTTGGAAGTAGATCTGAAAGAGTGTTTTGCCACTGGACTGCCTGTTGCCTACAAGAGAGGTAGTCAGTAAACCAGTTTATGGTTGGTTTGCTAAGTTGAAAGTTTTCCAGCGTGTGAATCAACTGCTTGTGATTGACCATGTCGAAAGCTTTTGATAGATCTAGAAATAACGCAGAGGTTATAAGTTTATTGTTGCGGTTTAGGTTGACTGAGTCAACAAAGGAGAGAAGGGCAGAGGTTGTACTGTGATGGGGACGAAATCCATGCTGGGTGTTAGAGAGAAGGTTGTTACGTGAAAGATGGGAAATAAGTTGTTTGTGAGCATGGCGTTCCAAGATCTTGGCTAGTGGAGATAGTATAGCTATTGGTCTGTAGTTAGATGTGTCAGTAGAGGACCCACCTTTATGCAGAGGAATAATATAGGAGATTTTCCAGATTGAAGGAATAGAAGCTTCAGAGATGGACGGTTAATCAGAATGGAAACAGGGTAGGCAATGGCGTCAGATGCCAATTGCAGGTAATTGGCTGGGAGTAAGTCAGCCGCTAGGGTGGTTGGTTTTAGTTTTTTCAATAAGGTTCTAATATAGGAGGTAGATGTGGGTTGTAGGTTAAAGGAGGGTTGAGTTGGGTCTTTAGTTAAGGTTGTGGCCGAGGGAGAAGTGTTAAGCTGATTGGCGAGGGACTGGATGGTCTCAGTGAAAAATAAGTTGAAGGTGTTGGCTATATGTCCTGGGTCATCACCCAGAAGTTTTTCAGGGATGGGGGTGGTGGATTTTCCTGGGTGAAGGAGGATTAAACCCAGCCCAGAATTTTTAGGATTGTGCTGGTGGTTGTCTTGGAGGTGGCAGAAATATTGCTTTTTGTCAGTCTTAACAGCTGATTTGGTTGAGTTTCTAAGTTGTAGAAATTTGATGCGGTCAAGGTGGGTTTTGGTGGATCTCCATTTATGCCAGGCATGATCACGGAGTTTGATTTTGTATTTGGTTTCTTTTGTTAACCAAGGTGCAATATGTTCCTTAGTTCTTGTAAGCCTCATTGAGGCGTGAGAGTCAAGTATCTTGTGGAAGATGTCATTAAAGTATGACACACTCTCATCTAAGGGGAGGGTTTTAAGGATGGACCAATTACATGTTTTGAGATCAGCAATAAATTGGTCTGGGACAAAATTCTTACTATTCCTAACTAGTCTGGTTAGAGGATGGTTTGAGGTCGGGCATTTGTGTTTCATGAGAAAGGTAATTAGGTGGTCACTAAGGTCATTTGGTAGGGTCCCTGTAGTATAGTTGTTTGGGGTCTTATTAGTAAGAATCCAGTCAATCGTGCTCTCCTTTTGTTGAGCATTCCCAATTCTAGTGGGAGATCGAATGTTTTGGGAGAAACCATGTAAGTTAATGGGGAGAGGGTTTGAGTTTATGGAGTAAAGGGACCAGTCAATATTAACGTCTCCTAGTATTATAGTTTCTTGGGGATATGAGGGAGCTAACCAACTGAGCAATTGTTCAAGGTATTCAACATTTTTGCCTGGGGGTAAGTAAATTACTAAAAGATTAATACTTTTTTGGTTGTTTAGGGATAGCTTTAGTGAAAGCAGTTCTAGGGTAGGAATTTTTGGGGGTTGTAGCGGGTGCATTGTAATGTTCAAGGAGTTCTTAAACATGACAGCTGTACCCCCGCCCTTTCTAGTATTTCGGTCGGCCCTGAGAATGTTATACCCAGGTGGGATGATTTCTTCATCTTTAGTGGAAGGTTTGAGCCACGTTTCTGATAGGCACATAATATCTGGGGAGTGGGTTGCCAGCAAGGCATGTAAGTTGTGAACCTTATTATTGATACTTCTTAAATTCAGGTGAAGGATTAGGAGGGAGTTCTCTGAGCTTCTAGCAGCTTTCAAGGTGTTAGAGCCTTGGGCAAAGTTAGGGCCTGGGTTGGGGTGGATATCACCGTCTTTCATAAATGATTTCTTTAAGTAGTCTAATATTTTTTGGAGTTTGAATAGTAATTTGAGAGTGTCCTTAGTAGAAGGTGTTTTAGGGTGTCTAAGGGTAGGAAGGTTTTTTTTGGGACTGTGGTTGCTAACGGGGTAGTGGGAGGGAGGGATGAGATTAGAGGGGTTTTGTGAGTATAAAGAGGTGTGACCCTTGGGGAGGTAAACTCCTGTTAGGGCTAGAGTTTCATAACTTGTTAAAAGATAAGAGATAAATAGGAGTAATGATAGGATGGGAAGGGTGGTGAAAGAGTTTCTATCCATGGTGAGAGGAGAAGTAGACTGTGAGAAATATGCTAGTGGGAGTTGCCTTGGTAGAGTGGGTGTATAAAAAAGCTAGTGGGGAATTGTGGATGGAAGAGGGAAAGAGAAGATTGGTGGAAGGGCTAAGGGAGTAGATTTGATAGTATAGGCAGAACAGAGAAAGTGGGAGGGAGAGGAGTCAGAGTAAGTGATGGTTGTGATTGGTTGGTGATGAGTGGGATGGGCTTAATGACCTGATAAATTTAGAGGTATTGGGGCGGGTGGGAATAGGGGCAGGGTGGGGAGCGGAGCAAGCCCGAGTGGCGCAGCGGGGACTACACCACAAGGGTTTTTCCTGGGTCCTAAAGGTAACAGTTTTCAAGTCCAGTTTGTTAGTTAAAATGTTCCTTACAAGACAGTGTAAGTGTCTTATTAGATTATGCTGGAATGATCAGTAGGTCAAACAGTAATTTTTAGTTCAGGTACTGTTTTAATACCTGCAGCAGATGGTAGCCGGATAGCACACTTTAGGATAGCGTAGAAATAAACCCAGAGTCCCTGTTTGAGTTTGTGGACTAATAATTGGAGGAAGGATGGTCTGTGCATTCGCACTGGGGTCCAAGTGAGTTGGAGACTCGGGAACCACGCGGTGAGTCTCTAGTTTGGGGGAGTCTAAGGAGAGAAATAATGGAGAGAGGTAGAAGCAAAGTTGGTTAGAAGCAGGCAGAGGTTAATAACATTTCAATTGGGAATACAAAGTGTTAACAAAATCAAGAACAATATAACCCTATAACCAAGAGTTTAGAGTAAATCTATAAAAAGTTAGAATGCAGTCTTCCTGTATTTCTTAAAGCATACAAGTAATAGCATAGTTTCTTAATTATGCATTATAGAAGTCAGAGGCGACGCTGAATGACGCCAGCATGCATCAGGCCCATCAGTGAGAGCATGTGCTACAAACAAACTTCTTGTATTTGGGAATATTCAGACTTGCAATGCTGGTGTTTCCACTAATTAAATGTGATGTTGAAAGCAGCACATATACTAGCCTGATCTTCCGAACATAAATATCACCTATCTAGAGTATAGCAGATATTTACAGTTACAAGAGAAAAACGTTAACCCAGCGTAGCAATTGTTGTCGCACATGAACGCTAATCAAGTTCGTATTACAGGTCAAGATAAGCTTCAGCAAAAGAGCACAAACCTAGTGCCACAGTAGGTCAGCTCACAGTTTAACTTAAAAAATGAAAAACAACTCTAGCTTAATTCTCATAGTAGTTAAATGTAAAGTATAACTAATGTTACAGCATGTGAAACCAGGTGACGCTATCTAAATTCACGTTCTAGTTAAATGCAGAGTGCAAATTATGTTGAAGCATACAAACGCTGAATTAGTTCCCTCAGTATTTCTGGACACAGTTTAAGGAAATGAAACAGCATCAACTCTAGCTAAGTTCACACACATGTAGCTTACACAGTACGGAAATAATGCGGCGTGTAGTCTCTCACTTAGCTAACACATGAGATCTGCTCACAATTTTAACCAGGATAGTACTACAAACAACGCTATCTTATGTCTAACACTGATTAAATGCACCGCTCAGAGTAAATGCAGCAAGTATACTCTATCGTTAAACATGCGGTAAAGTCTGCTAACAGTAAAAAAGAAAAATTCAATTAAACAACGCTGACCACGTTAATAGTTAGAATTTACCTACCCTACAGCAGGCGATGAGTAAGGGCCTGTACTACCACATTGTGTATAGTAAATTAACTAAGGAAAAAACCTCTAGGGTGTAATGAAACCTCGGTGATGACGAGACTACACCACAAGGGTTTTTCCTGGGTCCTAAAGGTAACAGTTTTCAAGTCCAGTTTGTTAGTTAAAATGTTCCTTACAAGACAGTGTAAGTGTCTTATTAGATTATGCTGGAATGATCAGTAGGTCAAACAGTAATTTTTAGTTCAGGTACTGTTTTAATACCTGCAGCAGATGGTAGCCGGATAGCACACTTTAGGATAGCGTAGAAATAAACCCAGAGTCCCTGTTTGAGTTTGTGGACTAATAATTGGAGGAAGGATGGTCTGTGCATTCGCACTGGGGTCCAAGTGAGTTGGAGACTCGGGAACCACGCGGTGAGTCTCTAGTTTGGGGGAGTCTGCAGCAGATGGTAGCCGGATAGCACACTTTAGGATAGCGTAGAAATAAACCCAGAGTCCCTGTTTGAGTTTGTGGACTAATAATTGGAGGAAGGATGGTCTGTGCATTCGCACTGGGGTCCAAGTGAGTTGGAGACTCGGGAACCACGCGGTGAGTCTCTAGTTTGGGGGAGTCCTACAGCAGGCGATGAGTAAGGGCCTGTACTACCACATTGTGTATATCTAATTCTGATTGCTTCATACACCCTGTAACACAACGTCCCTACAGTTTTAAGCATTATGCTGATTGTAGATCTGCCAACTTGGTTTACATTGCTGTGTGTCAGACATGTAGCATTTTTTACGTTGGAATGACAACAAGAACTTTACGTGAACGCATTAGGGAACATGTCTATGCCATTGAAAAGGGCAATATTATCAATGCCCTAGCTAAGCATGTAATAGATAAAGGATGCTCTCATAGTTTTAAGTTTCAGGTCTTAGAGCTAGTTTTTAAAAATGGCAGATTGGGTAATATTAAAAATCGCACTGAAGAGAGGGAAGCCAAATGGATACTTAAATTGCAAGCTCATAGGTTTGGGTTAAATGACAGGATAGTACTCAAGCCGTTTTTAGTTAGCAGACCTCTTAGGCACTAGTCATTGTGCATGATGATATTTTATTGAATATTCTATTGTGTTTTTTAATTTTTTCATTGATTGTCTATGTTTTGATTTGTTGATTCGAATGGGAAGTGATGTCACCAAGTGTATTTAAATGGAAGTTACTTGACTGCTTTTATGTCTGATGAAGCGTTGATTACAACGCGAAAGCGCTAACTTTTATACTGCAGTCAGTTTGTTTGTTCTCTTTTATAATAAACGTGGCTTCTACTAATTGGAGAAAGTGAATTTTCATTTCATGTTTTTGCGGCTTATGGTGCACCTTCCTGTTTTTTCACTTGTGCATTTGTCTTCATTCTTGAAGGTGCTTCACCTGGCAGGAATCATTTGTAATTTTTTCTCTCCATTAAACAGCCATATTTAATTTTTCACCCGGGCAGGGTAACTTTACGCACCAACCCTTCTTTCTTCCCTAAGGTTTGTTCAGTTAACAACATTAATCAATCCATTGAGCTTCCCACATTTTTCAAAAATCATTCCAGTAAGCTGGAATATATGTTGCACAAGTTGGATGTTCATAGACAACTAAAGACCATAGGAAAGCGGACCAACTCTTTATAGCCTTTGCGGACAACAAAAAGGGCATGGCAGTGACGAAGGGTACTCTTTCCAAATGGCTAACTGATTGTATTACCTTCGTTTATTCTGCTTCTAGTCAGAGTTTGCCCACCAAACCAAAGGGACATTCTACTAGATCAGTTTCTACATCTTTGGCTCATGCGGCTCGTCTGCCTTTGGACACTATTTGTGCGGCCGCCACTTGGTCTAAACCACATACGTTCATCACTCATTATAAAGTGGATAGGATTTCCAGGGACAGAGCATCTTTTGGTTCCACTGTGCTCAGGAACGTTCTTCCGTGAGTCACTCAGGGTTACGGAGCTAGGGACGCTACCCATGTGTAAGAACAAACGGCGAGATTGAACACTCTCACATAAAGAAGTTATGTCCTTACCATAACGTTCCATGTGGAGTGTTCATCTCGCCTTTGTTCTTACAATCCCACCCTCCCACCCGCAGGTCTGGAAGAACGTCCAGTTTAGATGTCTGGTCTGTTTGTCTCCCACTAGTGGTCTCTCTGTTGTTCTACTGGCTTGAGTTACTTACGTTCCTTGTGTATACGTATGTATTCTTTGGATATTTACATTGTTGTTGCTGGATCTGGTGTTGTTTTTTGCAAACTAGATCTGAGGTAAAGGCAGAGGGAATTGTGGGAGGTAGGTTGGTCTCGAGCTTCTTCTGGATGCAAAGCTTTGCTAAGCGGTCGACTCTGAGCCGAGGATCGGCTCCGACACCCATGTGTAAGAACAAAGGCGAGATGAACACTCTACATGGAACGTTATGGTAAGGACATAGCTTCTTTTTTCGTGCTCTGCCCTTTGGCCTCACCACAGCCACCAGGGTGTTCACCAAATGCATGGCAGTAGTAGCGTCTCACTTGAGACAGATGGGATTCCGGGTGTTTCCTTACCTAGACGACTGGCTCCTCTCCGCCACCACCGAGTATCATCTTGTGCAAGCCAGGGATTACACCATCAACCTTTGCTCCTCTCTAGGCATAACAATCAATTTTGGAAAGTCTGCACTATCGCCCTCGCAGCGTATCTCATTTATAGGGGCAGATTTAGACACTTCCCTGGCTCAAATCAATCTCCCCCCATCAAGGGTATCAGCCCACAGAAATCAGATTACTATCCTTCAGAGCAGGAAAGTCCCTGCACAACAAATCTTACGAGTCCTAGGAATGATTGCAGCCGCTCTTATTGTAGTCCCCCTAGGCAGAATGCATATGAGGATTCTTCAGTGGATGCTATTCGCTCAGTGGTCGTACCGACAGCTTCCACTGTCTCACCAGATCCTAATCACAAACTCCTGCAAACGGGATCTCCTTTGGTGGATGCACAGTCAGGATCTAACAACAGGCTGACCGTTCATATTACCCAGTCCTACAGCGACTGTGACCACAGACGCTTCCCTAATGGGGGGGGGGGGGCTTTTTCAGGGAAGAACAGTCCAAGGTCAATGGTCCAACTTGGAATACAATCTGCACATCAGTGTCCTAGAGCTGAGGGCAGTGTTTCTAGCGTTGCAGCACTTTCACAAGTCCTTGCCTCTGGGAACAATGACAGGTCAGACTGACAACATGTCAGTAGTCTGGTACATAAACAAGGGGGAAACAGGTCTTATCCATTGTGCAGAGAGGCCCTCAGGATTTGGCAATGGGCTGTGTCCACCGGACGCTTTCCGATAGCAACGCACATCCCGGGGACATCCAACGTGATTGTGGACAGGTTGAGCAGAGCCATCCTGTTGCCCCACGAGTGGTCCCTCAAACCTCAAGTAGCGGAAATGATTTTCCGCAGATGGGGCCAGCCTTGCTGCGACCTATTTGCATCCCCATTGAATGCTAAATGCAGAAGCTAATTTGCCCTACTACCCCCTCCGGGGGCGCCCCCAGGGACGCACTGGTACACGATTGGCCCCCGGGTCTCCTTTTTTCTTTTCCCCCTGTCCCGTTAATCCCCAAGTTCTTGCAGAAAGCCAAACGTCTGGAAAGGACCATAATTCTGATAGCCCCATTCTGGCCTCGACAAATCTGGTTTCCCTTTCTTCAAACTCATCAGGTGGACAAACCGTGTATTCTGGACCCAGTGCCAGACCTGTTGACGCACTCGTCGGGAGTTCCCCACACATCTCTCAAGTCCCTCAAACTGACAGCTTGGCTGCTCCGCTTCCCATCTTAGCCAGGTCAAACTTACTGTCCCCTGCAGTTCAACAGATCATTGCATCTTCCCATAAGCCATCCACGAGGAAGCTATACAATAGCAAATGGAAACGTTTCGCGTACTGGGCCTCGCAACAGGGTATTGATCCATCAGGGGCTCCATTACACAAGATACTAGAGTTTCTTTCCATACTTTTTCAGGAAGGAGCTTCCACTTCCACGATAAGGGTACAACTGGCGGCTATATCCAATTTTCATGTTGGTCTAGGAGGTAATTCTCTCATGTCCCACAGACTTTGCAAAGCCTTTATGAAAGGTACCTTTCACCTACGTCCCCCTTTTTGTGATCCAATCGCCCCGTGGAATCTTAACCTGATGTTATCACGGCTCATGTTGCCCCCATTTCAACCAGCCACCACAACTCTTCTCAAATTTTTATCATGGAAGACACTCTTTCTGGTTGCCATCACTTCCGCTCGGAGAGTTTCAGAGTTGCAGGCTTTGTCTGTCCGGCCCCCATACATGATTTTTCACCCAGACAGAGTAACATTGCGCACCAATCCATCCTTCCTTCCAAAGATTTGTTCAGTTCAAAATATTAATCAATTTATTGCGCTACCCACCTTCTTCAAAAATCACTCTAATAAGCTGGAATACATGCACAAATTGGACGTCCACAGGCAGCTGAGATTTTACTTAGACAGGGCTAAGGAATACAGAAAATCAGACCAACTATTTGTATCTTATGCTGACCAAAAAAAGGGAGAAGCGATAGCGAAAGTTACTTTATCCAAATGGCTATCGGACTGTATAAATTTTGTATATGCAGAAACAAAACAACAGCTCCCCTTTAATCCTAGAGCTCATTCTACAAGGGCAGTTGCTACTTCCTTGGCCCATGCCGCTCGCTTACCATTAGATACCATTTGTGCGGCGGCAACCTGGGCGAAACCACATACCTTTATTACCCACTACAAATTAGATAAAAACTCCAGAGACATGGCGACGTTTGGTTCCACTGTTCTCAGGAATGTTCTCCCTTGAGCCACCCAGGATAAAGGAGCTAGGGACGCTACCCGTGTGCAAGAACAAACGGCAAGATTGAACAACTTCACATAAAGAAGTTATGTTCTTACCATAACATTCCATGTGAATTGTTCATCTCGCCTTTGTTCTTACATTCCCCCCCTCCATTCCCCAACCTGCGGTCTAGGCGAACGGGCACGTCTTGAGCCGAGTTCAGTCTTCTCTAGATGTGGGTGTTCTTGAGCTTCCTACTGTACTTCAGGTATGGCATCTTTTCTCCTCTACTTTATTATAGAGTATTAGACAGTGTGGTTGCATTTCTGTGCGCTAGGGCGCAGTAACTAGTGGAGTTCTTCGAGTGTTTGCAAACTAGATCTGAGGGTTAGCACCGGAGGATCATGGGATAGCACTGTGCCTCGAGCTTTCTCGAAGATGCGGAGCTGGTGATGTGGCCGACTCGGAGCCGAGGATCGGCTCCGAACCCGTGTGTATGAACAAAGGCGAGATGAACAATTCACATGGAACGTTATGGAAAGAACATAACTTCTTTTTTTCACACTGAGTTCTGTTTTTGTCTGTAAGTGGTTAATCTGTGCTTTGAGTTTTACTATGTTCTTGATTCTTTGAGTAGCATAGTCTGGATACAGGTTTGCTGCATTCAGAGCTTTTTGTTTTTGCCTTCTCTGTTTCTGGCACTTATCTTGTGTTTGCCATCTGTGTTTCTGGCAGCCATCTTTTGTTGTTAGGGGCCTATCTTCTTTGCTAGTGAGAGAAGCAGGGCTGTCTGGACCTTGTTTGGCACAAGCCGATAAAGCCGGGACTAGCAGGATTGGCTAGATTTCTGTGTTACTAGAATAGTCTATTTTTTGTGGTATTAAAACCCCGCATTTGAGCTTGTTTGCACATCACATACTACAGCTGTACCGTTTTTAACCCATTGCGAGGTGTTCCAGCTACAAATTTTCCCTTAGTAGAACTTTTTGGTTCTCCTTTTAGTACTCCTGTTAGACCTTTCACCCTCTGCCCCCTTAGCTCTCTCTGGCCTCTCTCCCTCTGATTCTGACACATTTGGACAGTTTCTTACGGTTTCTCCTGCCAGTCTGGTTGATATGCACATCCTGAGAGAGTGTAGCAACTGCCTCGTACACAGACCGCCCTCTACTACTACTACCATCTAGGAACACAATTTGTGAGAGATACAATTACATTAAGAACCTAGAGTCTATTCCCTCTCTATCACAACCCAGTATATCTGGCACTGATAAGGTTGTCAACAAACATCACACCTCAACCACCACCCACACTTACACAACACATACCCACATATGGGGAGATCCTAAACAAAAACATACCCAAACGAATGAGACCTTCAAGGCAAAAACAGACGCAAACTCCACTGCCCACCACACCACACACAGTCCACACTTGTGTCTCACAGCCACTAAGGCTTAAACATAAACCCATTAATCATAGGAGACTCCGTTGAGAGAGACACGGATGTACCCCTCACCAGGTTAGATATGGAGAAAGTCACTGTTAGTTGTTTGTCAGGTGCCAGAATCTGCCATATTACCCATGCACTCAAGTCTCAACAGGTACTGTTTTGACTCTGTCATAGTCTGTGTTGACGTGAATGATTTGAGACATACCTCCCTGGACTAGATGAAGAGAGAGACGTGATCAAGCTCACTGAATGGTGTCCCAGGCAGGTGTGTTCCCAGCCTTAAGCAGCATTCTACCGTCACCCAGAATGATGCCTCAATACAAACTGAAAATGATTGACTTTTAACAACTGGCTTAGTGTCTGGTGGTGGTCTGAGGGGATCAAGTACCTGACAGCCTGGGGAAGACATGATCGACAGACCATGATGCTTTGCCAGAGATGGGCTGCATCTGTCTCCCTTGGGCTTCAGACTTCTGGCAAAGGCTGTTGCCTCCCCAATAGTGCCTTTTTTAGGCAATGCCATGGGTTCAAAACTACCAACATGAACATTTCATCAGAACACAAATTAAAGGTGATGCTGCTAAATGCTAGGAGTCTAACCATGAAATTGCACTCATTGCAAGCATTCTTAACTTTGGAAGATGCTGACATTTGTGCAGTCACAGAAACCTGGTTCAAGGCTGTGGAGAGCACCCCAGCCATACCAAATTACACATCCTGTCTTTCATTCAGACCCCAAACCGTGGCCAGCAAAGCAAAAGGAGGTGGGTTTGCAATATATATTAGACATGTATATCTCCAGGCTGATCAAACAGTATGATGCACAGGAGACACTCCAGGTGAAATTAACCACTGACGAGACCCCTATTCAAATCATAGCTAGCTACTGGCCCCCAACTTTGACTCTATGCCCACTCCACCTGTATGGGCCTCTTCATATCTGTCAAGATTCAACCCTTTACCCTGATCCTGGGCTACTTTAACTATCCAGCCATAGATTGGAATAACTACTCATGCCAAAACACAAATGCCCAGAGATTGCTTGATTTTTGTAAATGCAAATGCCTTGGACCAGCTGGTCAGCACACCCACAAGAGGTAATATCTTGGACTTGGTATTAACCAGGATGAGTAACCACTGCAGCATCCCTACAGTGTCATCCTCCCTGGTAAGATCCGACCACAAAGCAGTCACTTTCGAGGTCACCATCAACCCCCACCGTAGAGTTAAACAAAACCCTCTCCAAAGCTGATTATAACCTCCTGAGGGAAGGTATAAGCAGCTTCACAGCCCCCTTCCCCCTCCATAGGAATTGGCACTATGTCCAAGACCGTACTATACGAGCATTTATATAACTACATGGAATCAGGAATACCCGGCAGGACAAAATTATCCTCCTCAAGAAAGAGTAAACCTCTCAGGTGGACATCTGCAATAAATAAACTCTGTAATAAAAGGAAACAATTGTTGTCCAGGACCAAGAAGGAGTAGGTGCTTAATTGGAAGCAATCTCTCCTTAGCATGAACAAGCAAATAAGAGCTCTAGTGAAATCCTCCAAAGCAAACTTTGAGTCCAAACTGGCCGCATCTAAAGACAGTAATAAGGCCTTCTTTACATATGTCCGCAGTCTCAAAGGAAGCACCAGGATCTGCTCAGAACTGGTGGTCAGGGACACCGCATACACAAATGCCTCAGATATAGTCAACCTGCTGTGCAGACAGGTTCAGTGAAAACATCGCCCCTCTCCCCCCCCCCCCCATCAGTAAATCAGGACATCCCGAGCACCTGCCCGCCTCCCCTTATCTCTAGGGAGCAAGTCATCACTGCCATCTTAAAGGCAAAAACTACCGCCTCCATGGGACCTAATAACATCCCAGTCTGCATCCTACATGAACTTGGGCAGGAACTTGCAGCACTATTAGGTACCCTATTCAACCAAAGCCTGAGTACTGGCTTCATCTCAGCTGAGTGGAGGACAGCCACTGTCATCCCTCTGCACAAAGATGGAGTGTCCACCGAACCAGGAAATTACAGACCCATCAGCCTGAGTAGCCTGATCTGCAAGGCCATGGAATGGATTATCATGTGCCTCATTAACAAGGACATTGGCGATCTCCAAACACTCAATCCCGCACAGTTTGGTTTTGTCAAGGGGAGGTCATGCCTGTTAAACTTGGTCAACTTTGAAACAGTCACCACAGTCACCAAAGCCATGGACGAAGGGAAGATGGTGCACACCACCTACCTTGATGTGGCCATAGTCTTCAGTACTGTTCCCCATTCTGGTATAATAGAGGAACTCTCTCAACTAGCCATCAGTCCGTATGTTACCAGATGGGTAGCACACTGGCTTACTGATAGAACCCTCCTAGTCAGAATAGGGGAAGCCACCTCAAGCAGTAGACCCGTAATGAGCAGTGTACCCCAGGATCTGTCTTGGGGACTCTCTTGTTTTGGGATATACTTTTCTGAGGTGCAGTCCAAAACCAGTGGGCTGTGGCTGACCAAGTTTGCAGATGACTGCAAGCCGGGTGCTGTCATCAATTCCCCCTAGTGATATGGACATCCTCCAAGAGGGTCTCCCTCAAACAAATGATTGGTGCCAGGACATGGCCCTAAACTGCCAAAAAATGCATCATCCCCTTTGGGGAGAGTGGCATCCCCACAAATTATCACATTAATGACAAGGTCCTAAGCATGCAGTCATTCGTGAGGGACTTCGGCACCCAGGTGGATGGCAAAGTTGACTTTTGACCACCATATTGCCGCCATTGTGCAGAAAGCTTTCTACATGGCCCACCTCATTAAGCAGGGTATGTCATCCATGGACAAGCTCATAACATTCCCTGTATTCTTCCCTTATAAGACCCATTGAGTACAATGCCCCTTTCAGCATGTTTCTCACAAAGCACATGCAGCAGCTGGAGAGACGACAGAGTTTCCTCACCAGGAGAATCCAGAGCCTCAAACATCAACCCTGCACAGATAGGCTAAAGACCCAGTCCCTTTGCTCAGTCTTTTGCAGACTCCTCAGTGGTGACCTCTGTCTGGCATACAAAGCAGTCTCAGACCCTGCCTTCATGGGACTGCTGCATATCCGCAAGTCAAGCTCCACTCTAGTAACCTGCATTCGCAACCTCAATCCGATCTGTGACATCAATAGGACTTGGTGGGACAGATTTGTGTCTGAGAGACTCCCCCTTGTGTAGAATAGACTCCCTCTCCATGTCAAGCAGAGTTCCTCATTAACTATTTTTAAGCTCAACTTGGATAACGGGATGAGAAACAGAAAATAACATCCCTGGGATTCCACCTGTCCCTGCTGGACAGAGGCATCTGGTGCTGACTTGTCAGAAAATGGGCTAAATTCTTGGCTAGGCTTGTAAGAGCCTCAGGACCATCAGCCTAGTAACTTCTATGATCCTATAATTTCAAGTAAACTTTAGTAAATAAGTTACAGTGGGAGGGAGCAGGGGAGTTTTGCTTTACCTCTGCACCCTTCCCCAAAAAAGATAATTTTGGCAGACTGTCTTCAGTAGAATATGATACACCTTGAATGTATAACTGTCACTATAGCCTAGCAGATCTAGTCATTGTCCATCTTTTATTGTCTAGAAAAGGTAATTTTTTTTGCAAAATGTGCTGCTGTGTTTAACTCACAAGATTGTAGTGGAATAAATGTGTGAGATTTAATCGTGTATATATTATGCATCGTGTATTTTGAAGTAGCACTGTCAGATAGTAATGGAATGATCATTTGTTTATTTTCCAGTACTCACTTTATTCAGAATTCTGGGGGAGCGTGGACCTATCCGGGTACTATAATGATCACAAGGCATAGAACCAGTCATGAATGGGACATCGTTCTGTTGCATGATTGTCACAGTGATCTTACCTAAAAGGATAATGTGGGTGTTAATCAGCTGAGTCACTGTGAATATGGATGGTGTTCTGTATCTCAGCACAGTATGGCCGTCACTGTAATAGTAGTGCTACGTGGTAGCCATACTAAATAAAAGTACTTCCTATCAACATATTAAAGGACAATGATGAAAAATGCAAGCATTCTACTTAAAATCTTTCACTTAGTTTACAAGAGCTGAAGTGTTGAGTGTTTTACATATTTTTTCTGTTTGCAGGTCAAGACATTTTCTTCTGGGACTTTGATTCAACAGCATGATAACTTGGATGCAGCTCTAGAAAACTGCTATAGTGGAGATACTGTAATCATCTTCCCAGGAGAATATCATGCTAAAGGGCTTGCTATGTTAACAGATGACATCACCATTAAAGGTTGACTTTAACCCATTACACCAAGAAAACTAAGTTGTCATTGTTCAGAGTTATATTGATGCGGTGCTTATTTTAATACTACTGCAGTAAATGTATTTTGGTTTGAATGCAAGTGGTATTAGTGATTAAGATTTAATCCTCGGGTTTTGTGTAGGGAGTATCTTAAGGAGCTAAAAGGCTAAATTTACTTCAGAATTCTATATTTGGGGTTCAGTTAAGGAGCATCAATTTATTAAGATCTGATGTTGTCCCTTTCATTCCTCCTCATGGTTGGATCTGGCTTGGCCGCATTTTGGCAGACTAGGATCCAAGCCTTGAGCTTCTCCCTCTTCCCATAATGCTGTGTCCTCTGCCTAACATCCACAGATCTCGTTTGCCTTTGGTAGTGACAGAAGTAGTTTTGCCGAGTCTCAAGTGTTTAGCTGTTTAGTGGGAATCTTTCAGCACTTTTTTTACACACAAGTCATGTTTACTTTTATTTCCAGGCTTTTCTCGCTTTATCCTCCCTTTCCTCAGTTTGTGCAACATTAGAAGTTAACTTCCACTTTCTTCTGTTACTGCCGTTGGGCCTTGGCCCGCTCTTTTTTTCTGTGATTGTTCGTTAAAAAGGCGGGGGGGGGGTTAGAAACTTAGTGTAGTTATAGTATTCCTTGGTAAAGTGTGTACTTGTTCTTGTGTTACTAACTATATTGTTTGATTCTGGTGGGGGCGTTTTTTGTGGTTGGTTGTTTCACTATGTTTGACAGGCCTACTGGGTTTAAATGGTGCTCAGAATGTGGGCACAAAATACCCCATTCTAATCCTGACAGCAGGTGCGCATACTGTCTGGGGCCTGAACATCTACGGTCGGATTGTTCTATTTGTGAGGGTTTTAATCCCACGGCCATTACCGACCTGAAGAACAAATTAATACTTAAGGGTCTTTTAACTGCATCTTCTGATGATTCTGCATGGACTCAAACCCCCCCTCTAAGAATGTGGCAGGGTCTCTTGACCCACAGAAAGGCCCTAACAAGTCCTTTAGGGCTTTGTTGGAACTACTCTGTAAATTATCAAAGCCTTCTGTTATGAGGGGATCGGATCAGATACCAATTTCTTCTCCAGTGGGTCAGAAGCACTCCTCTCCGACCAGCAGTATCTTCTTGACCAGTTTTCCCGGAAACTCCACTTCTGGTTCTGATGCTAAGGCTTCAGATCCGAGAACAGAGAGTCTAACCCTGGAGTTTGGTGCAAGTACTGCATCTCCTTCCAGACCTTTGCAGATTACCTTTGACATTCTAAGCCACCATCAGTAGCTTTGGCCAGGTCTTCTAGGAGCCTTTTGGAGGTTGATGTGTACAGGACGATAAGGAAGCTCCTCAAAGCTTAGATCCAGATGGGGGTTTTGCCTACTCCATCCCCTCTGGGATCTGAGTGTTACTGCTCCAGTGCAGTCTCCTCCTCCGATCTGACCTTCGGTATTGGAGCTCCAAGATCTTAGCCATCTGAAAGAGCTGGGGTTGAAGCAGAGGAGCCATCCCTCCTCTACTCCGACTGCTGCCTTGACTTACTCTGCTCCGATGCTGTCGGATCGCAGGCAGGTCTTGGATCCTGGATGTCCCTGTCAGATCTGGGGGAAGGAGTTCAGCTCCAACTTTTTTTGAGTCATCTCTTCCCTCCGGCGCTGGACAGTTCAGGTCTTGTTCTACCTAGGGATTAGGGATCCCTACCCCCTCTTCCCCAATTGCTTCGGCTCCAGGGGAGCTAGGGAGGGATTCTCCGGGTCCGTCTGCATTCCAAGTTGTAGAAAGGGTCTTCTCTAGTTGTAGAGATCCAGTCTCTCTGAGCTATGATCCTCCCCATCAACCTTCTTTCGATCGGAGAATTAACCCTGTCGTACCTGTCCAGGGTCCGGCCCATCCAGAGTAGCCTTTAAACTCTTCCCCTAGAGGGAATCTACTACTCTTCCAGGAATGTCCCCGAACATCCCGCAGAGGAAGTTCTTTGTAAGAAGGCGTGCAAGAGGAGACTCACTGACTCCCCTTGGAATTCCTGAACGAGGACTTGGATTTTGAAGGGGACAGATTGCCCCACCGGAGGACGGCTCCTTTGGAGAGATTTTACAGATCCTGAGGTAGAGAAATAGTTGGTCGACCCAAATTCCTTCCTTGGAAGAGTCTGTGTTTTTGCAGGCTTTCTGGATGGGCCCATCTACATCCTACCCCCACCCCCTGCAGACGAGCTCATGAATTTCGTCTCTCACTGGGGCTGAAAGGAGCCAGACACAAACTGATTCCAAAATGACCAGATAAGTTATTTTCCTCCCCCAAAGACAGACCACACTGGACCGAGGGTATACCAATAAATGCCACGGTTATGGCAGCAGATACCAAGAAGGAGCTAGCTGAACAGAGCTCTACCGTCCATCTGCAGAACAGGAAGTTCAGGGCGATTTATTTATTTTATTTTACATTTGTTAACCGGGAAAATCCAGCTGGACCAGGTCCATTTTCAGTGGATGCCTGGGGAGAAAAGCTGCACAATTAACATATAATAAGTAGTTAAGACAATGAGAAATACACAGAATAAAAGACAGGAAATTACTTACAAGCAGAGACATTAAAAATTAGCTGTCTGTAGTTCAGTGGCATTGCAAATTGAGATATTATTAGATTAACCTTTACAAATAAGTAGAATAGACACAACTAAATGTGCTATTTTTACCTAGCAGTACATACAGTTTGACAGTTTACATTTTCTAGTAGGTGTACACTGAAAGAAGTACGATGACCAGTGCAGCTTATTATAACTGTGTGTGTATATATAATGCGTGTGTGTGTAAAATAGTGTAGATTCTAATTGGAGTTGTGTGGAGAAAGAGAAGAAAAGGTATAGCGATTGTCATGTTATACATAGGCAGATCCAGGTTTTTCCGAGATGTGGTTTGAGTAGTTTTTTTAATTTTGTGTTTGTTGTTGCAGAGGTTATATTAGTGGGGAGATTGTTCCATTTTTTGGCCATGATGTGGGAGTGTAGGGCTTTACTTGCAGTGTTAGCAGTTGTAATACTGAGGAGGGATTTATTGGATGAGCACAGGGGGTGGGAGTATAAGGCTTTACCTGCAGTGTTAGCAGTTGTAATACTGAGGAGGGGTTTATTGGATGAACGCAGGGGGTGGGAGTATAGGGCTTTACCTGCAGTATTGTTAGTTGTAACACTGAGGAGAGGTTTATTAGATGAGCACAGGGGGTGGGAGTATAGGGCTTTACCTGCAGTATTGTTAGCAGTTGTAACACTGAGGAGAGGTTTATTGGATGAGCACAGGAGGTGGGAGTGTAGGACTTTACCTGCAGTGTTGTTAGCAGTTGTAATACTGAGGAGGGGTTTGTTGGATGAGCACAGGGGGTGGGAGTGTAGGGCTTTACCTGCAGTGTTTGCAGTTGTAATACTGAGGAGGGGTTTATTGGATGAGTGCAGGGGGCGACTGGAAGAGTAGGAGATTAGTAGCTGCTTTAGGGCTGGAGTTTTCTCTGGGTAGTTCATGATGTTAAAGGCACAGGTGAGTTGTTGGTAAGTTAGTAAGTGAGGAAATTCAAGCCATTGAATTTATTTTAGTACTTGGCAGTGATGGGTTCTAAAGGGAGAGTTGTTGGCAAATTTGGCAATTTTGTTACAGCATGACTCTAACTTGTTCAGATCTGTTTTTCTAGTGTGGGTCAGGATTGGTGCTGCATAAGTAAGTGTTGATAAGAGGTGAGTTTGAGCAAGTGTGATTTCTTGCTTTATCTGTGAGAAAGTTTTTGTGTCTATAAAGGGTTCCCATTTTTTTATGAACTTTCTGGATGGTTTGCGCTATGTGTAGATTGAAAGTTAGGTTATTGTTTATTTCAACTCCTAGGAGTTTTGTATGGGTGGGTGGAGAAATGATAGTGCCATTTCTAGATGAGATAGAGAAAGTTAAGGGTGTAGATTTTGTTTTGTTAGGGGTGAACAAGAGTAGTTTGGTTTTATTGGGGTTGAGAATGAGTTGGATGACAATGATCCAAGTTTCAGAAGCAGAGAAGGATTTTTGGCCTAGTTCTTGTAGGGTGTTGACAGATGGGGCTGTGCAGATGAGTGTAGAATCATCTGCATACTGAATTAGTGAGGCTTGTTTGGAGGTGATGTATAGATTGAAAAATAGAGAAAAATAGTGGGCCTAATATTGTGCCTTGTGGTACTCCTATGGAGTTAGGGAGAGGAGGGGATAGTTCATTTTGCCTTTGAACAGATTATTGTCTATCTGATAAATAGCGTTTGAATCAGGAGATGGTAGGGGGAAGTGAAGTCTAGAGAGTAGAGAGCATCCAGTAGTTTAGGGTGTGAGACCATGTCGCATGCTTTAGAGAGGTCTAAAAAGATAGCAGATACATAGTTGTTTCTATGATGATTAAACCTGATTGATGGAGAGAAGGGCAGTAGTTGTACTATGGTGAGGGCGGAATCCATGTTGAATGGAGGAGAGAAGATTGTAGTCAAGAATTGCATGACTTGCAAGTGAATGCATTTCTCTAGGAGCTTAGATAAGGGAGAAAAAATAGCTATATGCGGATAGTTGGAGAAGTCTAAGATTTACCATCTTTGTGAAGAAGTATAATGTTAAGAGATTTTCCATAGTTGTGGTACATAAACTTCCTGACTGGACCTGTTTATTAGGATTGAGACTGGATATGATAGGCAGTCAGCTGCTATTTTTAAGAAATTTGCAGGTATACTGTCTGCTGAAAGTGGGGTAGATTGTAGGGTGAGGAGGATTTTAATTTTAGATGTAGGGACAGGTGAGAGAGAGAAGGATGGTTGGTTGGTAAAGCTGCTTAGAGGGCTCTCTACAGTTGTGGCTGGTGAGTTATTAGTGTTAGATGGTTGGACAGAGTTTGAATGGTTTATGAAATGACATTTAAGCTGGGAAGCTATATCTTTGCTGTTAGTATTGGAGGAGGTAGGGGTGGGGGTAGCAATTGTGCCAGATTTTAGTAAGGAGTTGCCAAACTATTGGGGAATTTGAGTATTTGTTTTGGAGACCTGAGTAGTAGATGTGAGTGTGTTCAATTTCGCCGTTTGTTCTTACACACCACGGGTTCGGAGCCGATCCTCGGCTCCGAGTCGGCCGCATAGCAAAGCTTTGCATCTTAGAGAAGCTCGAGGCCAGGCTATATCCCAAAATCCTCCCTGCCATTACTCAGATCTAGTTTGCCGCTGCAACGGATCACATCGAAAGAGAGCTCAAACCATAGAAAATTTTGTTGTTCAGATAAGATAGTTATATATTTTTACTTAAAAGTTCTTATAGTTATTGGGAATTTAGTTTTTGATCATACTGTAGTGTGTGTGTGTTATTGTAGTTAGTTCTGTCATTTTTTTCATAGGTTTCCCTTTGGGGCCTACCTCTTCTATCACTTATAGCTATATACATATATATATATATATATATATATATATATATACTTTTTCTTTTACTTATAGCTAGTGTAGCCAAATCCGGTTTTAAAAGGTGTCAGTGTGGGCAGAAAATGTCCATCACTGACAACCACACTTCTGCGTCTACTGTCTTGGCCCTCTCCACTTGCAAGAGGATTGCTCTATATGCCATTCCTTCAGTGGGAGGGTCATGACAGATAGACGCAGGAAACTTATATATAGGGGGCTTCTTAAGCCTGCTTTCCAGGAAGCTTTGGACAAGTCGGACCAGGCTACTAAGTCCTCGAAGGGGTCGAATATGTCGGAGCCCATGTCATCGGCTCAGAGTTCATCTTCGAAAGTTCGTTCGCCGGTTCCATAGACTTTTGGGGCCGAGCGTCGAACGTTTATCTTTCACTGAGCCCCAGGTCTTGAAACCGGTGTCGGAGCTACCGCCACCTTCCATTCTTCGGTCGGTGCCATCTTCGGCCCCTTCGACCCGATCTTCCAGACAGTTATCCAATACAGATGTGGATCGTGTCGTGCAGAAACTTATGGAGAACACGGCCCTTTCCAAGTTGATTGCAGTTTCCTCCCAATTGGTGTCGAAACTAGAAGGCCTCCCTTTATCTCCAACAGGTCCTCCTTCGAGACCCATCCAGTCTTCGGAGCCGGGAGAGGATGAGCCGATGATAGTGGAGCCCTCAGTGCCGAAACCGTCCATTGCACGATCAACACCATTGACCTCGACTCCTTCGGAACCTATAGGTGAGTCGCGGAGTCGATGATCTCTCCTTGGTTCCGGGACCGAGAGTCGTACCGACCTTTCGGTGCCGACTCTCCCTCTCGGGGCCTTGGCGCAGATTGGCTCAGCTCCGTCCTCGGGGTCGAGGCCCACAGGCCCCATGTCTGGGATTCTTCCATGTTCTTCGGAACCGGGGGAGTCCTCGACCCGAGGTTCAGGGGGTTTTGACCTTATGAGGAAGGTTTTGTCTACACAGACAACCACTTCATTGGAGGCATTTTCTCCCTCCCCTAAGGAGCCGCTCTCTGTTTCTGTTCCCACGACACATCCAAAGCGTAGAGCACCATTGCCTCAGCCACCCCCAGAGGGTGCCCCCTGTTCCTCTGAGGCCTCACCGGAAGCCCCCTCCGATGAGGTTCCGAGGAAAAGACTGTGCAAGAGGAGGCACTTGGATTCCCCGCAGGAATCTCTAACATCTGACACTGACTTGGATGAGGCAGAGGGGTCCCCAAAATCCCCCTCCGAGGATGTCTCATTTGCGGACATCTTGGAGATTTTAAAACAGAGGGGTGATTGGCAGTCCCTAGCCCCCACTGAGGATGAGTCGGTGTTGCTGAAGGCTTTTGGTGCTCGACCTTATACCTCCTGGGTTACTCCACCCTTCGATGAATTAATGGATTTAATTGCTCGAAGGGCGTGGGAGACACCGGACACAGTGGAACCGGTCCCTCGAAAACCAAGTAAGTTTATCACCGCTCCCCAGGACAAGTCTCATCTCACCAAAGGAGTCCCAGTTGACGCTATGGTGGTGGCTGCAGCCACTAAAAAGGAGATGTCTGAGTCTTCCTCTTCTGTTCATCCTCCTAATAAGGATTCTAGGACTATGGACAGATATGGGAAGCGCGTTTTTAGTTCAGCGACTTTTTCCATGCGTTCGCTAAACTATTTGAAACACTTTACACGTCTACAGAGGGATCTCATCAAGGAGCTGAGAGATGCCCTCCAGGGTAACACAGATGCTGCTGTTTCAGATAAGGTAACAGCACAGCTTAACATTCTTGCAAGCGAGACCTCTCATGGTTGGGTGTACAGTCAGGATCTCACTATGGGTCGTCCATTTGTTCTACCGAATCTGACGGCCACGATAACCACGGATGCTTCCCTGATAGGGTGGGGGGGGCTATTTCAGGGAAGAACAGTCCAAGGGGAATGGTCCAACATGAAGTACAACCTGCACATAAATGTTCTGGAAATGAGGGCGGTGTTCTTGGCGTTGCAACACTTTCAAACCCTCCTACCTCTAGGAACAGTAGCAGTTCAGACAGACAACATGTCTGTAGTCTGGTACATAAACAAACAAGGGGGAACCAGATCTTACCCATTATGCAGAGAGGCCATGAGAATTTGGCAATAGGCAGAGTCCACGGGTCGCTTTCTGATAGCAACGCACATCCCGGGGTCATCCAACGTCATTGCGGACAGGTTGAGCAGAGCCATCCTGTTACCTCACGAGTGGTCCCTCAAGCTACAGGTAGCGGAAAGAATTTTCCGCAGATGGGGCCAGCCTTGCTGCGATCTATTTGCCTCCCCGATGAATACCAAATGCAGAAGCTATTTTGCCCTTCTACCCCCTCCAGGGAATGTCCCCAGGGGCGCACTGATACACGATTGGCCCCTGGGTCTCCTATATGCATTTCCACCTACCCCCTTGATTCCCAAATTTCTTCAGAAAGCCATGAACCTGGAAAGGGCAATTATACTCATAGCCCCATTCTGGCCTCGACAGATATGGTTCCCCTTTCTTCGAGCCCATCAAACAGAGGAACCGTGGGTCCTGGACCCAGTACCAGATCTACTGACACATTCGTCGGGAGTTCCTCACCCGTCTCTTCTATCCCTCAAACTAGCAGCTTGGCTGCTCCATTTCTCTGCCTAGCCAGGTCTGATCTACTTTCTCCGGCAGTTCAACGCATTTTGGGGACCTCTCATAAGGCTTCCACTACAAAACTCTACAGGAGTAAATGGAAACGCTTTGTGTACTCAGCATCTAGCCAACACTTGGACCCCCTGGTAGCTCCTTTACATAAAGTTCTAGAATTTCTATCCATCCTTTTTCTCAAAAGAGCCTCTACTTTCACACTAAGAGTACAGTTGGCGGCCATATCCAACTTCCATGTTGGTGAGGACGGTTTTTCTATTATGTCCCACAGGCTTTGTAAGGCTTTTATGAAAGGTTCCTTCCATCTTCGACTGCCCGTCAGAGACCCTTTATTCCCATGGAATTTAAATTTGTTATTGTCGCAACTAATGTTGCCACCCTTCGAACCAGCCTCCTCTTGCCTCCTGAAGTTTTTGTCGTGGAAGACTCTCTCTTTCTTGTAGCAGTTACTTCAGCTTGAAGAGTTTCAGAGCTGCAAGCGCTATCAGTCAAACCACCTTACTTAATTTTCCACCCAGATAGTTTCCTTACGAACAAACCCGTCTTTCCTTCCTAAGG
The DNA here is from genome assembly GCF_019279795.1 of Protopterus annectens. Classification (NCBI taxonomy): domain Eukaryota; kingdom Metazoa; phylum Chordata; order Ceratodontiformes; family Protopteridae; genus Protopterus; species Protopterus annectens. Next base: position 314,629,558 of record NC_056744.1, read on the forward strand.
TATGTTCTGTCATAAATATTAATCAGTCCATTGAACTCCCTACCTTTTTCAAAAACCATACCAGCAAGTTGGAATATATGCTGCACAAGTTAGATGTCCACAGACAGCTAAGATTTTATTTGGACAGGACTAAGGATTACAGAAAAACAGATCAACTTTTTGTTGCGTTTGCAGACAATAAAAAGGGCATGGCAGTTACAAAACGTACACTTTCTAAATGGCTTACTGATTGTATAGCTTTTGTATATTCTAAGTCGAATCAGGCCTTGCCCACCAAACCTAAGGGCCATTCTACTAGATCCGTTTCCACTTCCTTGGCTCATGCAGCTCGCCTGCCTTTGGACACGATTTGTGCAGCAGCCACGTGGTCTAAACCACATACTTTCATCGCTCATTATTAGAGTTGACAAAGCCTCCAAAGACAGGACATCTTTTGGTTCCACTGTGCTTAGGAACGTTCTTCCATGAGTCACTCTGGGTGACGGAGCTAGAGACGCTACCCGTGTGTAAGAACAAACGGCGAGATTGAACACTCACATAAAGAAGTTATGTTCTTACCATAACGTTCCATGTGGAATGTTCATCTCGCCTTTGTTCTTACATTCCCTCCCTTCCCTCCCTCACGTGTTTGGAAGAACGAGTAGGACTAGTCTGGTCCACATGCCTTAACCTCTTCCGGGTATATTGTCTCTTACCTCATGGGGTATATTTCGCTACCCTTTAGTTAATTTGTCAGTCAGTGTCTCTGATTTTTGTGGCTGTGTGTAGCCTTAGGTCCTGAGGTTTATGGTTGGTCTGGTTTGCTTGCAAACTAGATCTGAGTAATGGCAGGGAGGATTGTGGGATATAGCCTGGTCTCGAGCTTCTCTAAGATGCAAAGCTTTGCTATGCGGCCGACTCGGAGCCGAGGATCGGCTCCGAACCAGTGTGCAAGAACAAAGGCGAGATGAACACTCCACATGGAACGTTATGGTAAGAACATAACTTCTTTTTTTGTCTGTCTAGTTTAGTTTTTTTTGGCTAGATTCCTAAGTTGTTTATAATTTTGTTTGGTATGATCGGAGTTGTCTTGTTTCCATTGCTTCCAAGCCTTGTCTGATTTTGGGCTCTTGTGTCCCTACTTAACCATGGAGCATAGTTTGCTTTGGCTTTTATCTTGATTCTGAATCTGGTTCTGAAAATCGCAGGGGTTTTCCCAAGATCAGTGTGGGGATTCTTCCTCCAGAGGCAGAGTAGCAGATTTCAGTGGTAGACACTGCCCCAGAGGTAGAGGGGGACTGCAGAATCAGGGCTTCAGAGAACCTTTCTCTATGTTCTGCCAGCATTCCTGAAGTGCTGCCAGATTGCTCATCTCTGGAGGCAGTTGAGGGTAATTTTTGCTGCACCCAGCCCCCTGGACCATTCTAACAGAAAACATTTGAGTGCTAACAGTTATATGCAGAGGTTATTGCATTCCCTTTTTTCTTCATTCCCCAGAGAAACCAAAGAAACTCCCACATGTTCCACCCAATCGGAGGGAGTATACAGTACCAGAAATTCAAAAACTGCTGCAAAAAAGTCATCCAAGAGGTCTCAACCAAAGAAAAAGTATTCAGAACTTACTCATGCTTCTTTTCAGTGCTAAAGAAAATCTAGGACCTGAAGACCCATTATGGATCTAAGCAAACTGAATTTGTAAAGAGACTGTTCCGAATGGTTATGGTTCTGTCCATTTTACATTAGATATGCTTGGTGGGCTTACAGGAAGTGTGCTATCACATCAAAATAGACTGGTCCAGAAGTCATCTGCACTTTTAGCTGGGAGCCAGTCACTGCCAATTCAGAGCTATACCCTTTGGACTTACCACAGCCGTCAAGATGTTTACCAAATGCATGGCAGTAGTAGCAGCTCACTCGAGACTGCAAGGATTCCAGGTGTTTCCGTATCTAGGTGAGTGGCTTTTCACTGCCCCAATCAGGCATCATCTAATTCAGGCCAGGGATTATAGTTTCAGATTTGCCAGTCATACGCGCATCACCATAAACCTGCCAAAAATCAAACCTGTCTGTGATGTAGAAGTTGAAATTCATAAGTGCTCTCTTAGATACATCGTATCAGATTGCAGCTATACCCCTTCACCGTGTACAGACATTGAGAGACCATGTTTGAGCCGTTTTACATAGGTCATTTCCACTGGCAAAACTGATACTTCATGCTCTTGGATCTATGGTGGCTGCCATTACTCTAGTGCAGTTAGCAAGATTTTTTTTTTTTTATGTGTTTCAATGGACCTTTGCTGTTCAGTGGTCTATTCTTTACCAGCGTCTATCTGTTCCTATCAAGTTGACTTCAGTTTGCAGAAAACATCTCCAGTGCTGGCTTGTCAGATGACTTGACAGTTGGTAGGTCATGTCTACTTCCTTCCCCCTCAGCCACGGTTACCATGGATGCTTCCTGGCTGGGTTGGGTTTAGGGGCATTTCAAGGGGAAAAATGGTCCAAGGCACGTGGACTCGTGCAGAAACCAGATTGCATATCAAGATTCTGGAGATAAGGGCAGTTCTTCTCACATTCCAAGACTTTCAGGATGTTCTCCCTCTGGAGCTATTGCGATTCACAGAGACATGTCCGTCATCTGGTATAACAACAAGCAAGGAGGAACCAGCTCTTATCCCTTGTGCAGAGAGGCCAAAAGGGTCTGGAAATGGACGGTTATCTTCAGACTGCCTTTTACTTACAACTCACATACCGGGGAAGCCGAGCATTCTTGCAGACAAACTCAGCAGGTTCATTCTGACCCCCTTATGAGTTGTCCTTCACTCAATCAGTAGTGAGCCTGATTTTCAGCCATTGGGGCCAACTTTGCAGTGACCCGTTTGCATCAGCTCAGAACAAGTGCAGCAGCTACTTTGCTGTGATACCCCCTCCATGGGAGTCCCCAAGCGGCACACTTGTTCCCGATTGTCCCTCCAGTCTCCTGTATGCTTATTCTCTTCTACTCTTGATCCCAAGATTTTTACAGAAAGAAAAATGGTTGAAGACCTCGGTAATCCTCATTGCCCCCGGCTGGCCGCCTCAGATTTGTTTCCCCTTTCTGTGGTGTCACCTGAAATATCCCACTGGATACTGGAACCCAGACAAGCCCTCCTGTTTCACCCATGAGAGGGTTATCATCGCAGTCTACTCTCCCTCAAACTGACCGCTTGGTTTCTCCACTTCCTGTAATTATTCAAAGGTCCGGGCTTGCTTCCCCTGTTCGAGATATTGTACTAGCTTCCCAAAACTGTCAACCAAGAAAGTTTATAAGAGTAAATTGAAGAGATTTGTTTTCTGGGCATCCAAAGAAAACATTGATCCATTTTCAGCTACAGTTTCAGCCATTTGCTTCCTCATGTCTCTTCTCAATGAGGGAGCCACCTTTTCTACAATCAAACTTCAACTGGCAGCCATTTGGAACTTACATTTAGGAAATCTTTTTTTTCTTCTGCATTTAAACTATGTAAGGCCTTCTTGAAAGGAATCTTTCTCCTCAGATTCCTAGTCAAATGTCCTTCTCTGCCATGGGATCTTACAGTTGTTTTACAAGGCCTAACTCAGAAACCCTTTGAACCAGCAAGCGATTGTGACTTGAAGTTCCTTTCTTGGAATACAAAGTTTCTTATTGCCATTACCTTAGCAAAAAGGGTATTGGAAATTCAGGCGCTGTCATCTAAGTCCCCTTGCATCATTTTTCATAAAAATAGTGCCCCATTATACTAATCCCTCTTTTATGCATAAAAGTAGCCACAGAATCTAACGTTCGTCACTGCATACAATTGCCAGTTTTCTTTGCAAATTTCTCAAACAAGGGAACCTTTGTTGCATTTGTTTGATGTTCATAGACGGTTGAATTTTTATCTTCGTAGAACCAAATATTGTCGAAAGTCAGACCAAATGTGTATTTTTCAATGAGTCGCCTAAGTCGGGCAGCTTCTAAAGTTACTATTGCTGAATGGATAACAGGCTCTGTTTCCTTGATTTATTGCCTTGTCCTCCTAAGGTCCATTCAACTAGGTCCATGTCTGTGTCACCTGCCTTTTCTTCCAGAGCAGTAATAAACTATTTGTGTGGTAGCCACCTGGTCGAAAACTCGTACTTTTGTCAAACATTACAAACTGAACTTTGTTTCCAGGAGCACGGCTTCATTTGGTTCTGCTGTGCTCTGGCATATCCTTCCTTGAGGCCACCCAGGGTTTATGTAGCTGGGGACTCTGACCCAACCGTGAGGAGTAATGAAAGGGACAGCATCAGATTTATAAGTTATGTACTTAACTTAATTTGTCATCTGTGTTATCGTCTTTCATTCCTCCTTACCTTCCCTCCCAGGCCATCTCCCTACCCAGGGTTCTAGAAGACCTGTGGGGAAAACTGGGAACTTGATGTTCCTGGTTTGAGCCTCTAGTAACGTTATTCCTTACAATCTGTACTATACGCTGTTTGCTATTTAGGCAGCAAACTCTATTTGAGGAGGTTAGACAGAGGACAGAGTTATGGAAAGAGGGCGGAGCTCAAGACTTGGATCCTAGACTTTGAAAATGCGTTCAAATCCGATCCAGCTATGAGGAGGAATGAAAGAGGACAACACAAATGCCAAGTCATGGTAAGTACGTAACTTATAATTCATCATTCCCACTGCTGCAGTAGAATTTTGGATGTATGGGTTTTGTCTTGTCCAGGACACAAGAGGACAGCTTCCAAAAGCTCTGTCTGCCTCCCACATCCTCACTCTGACTGCTCTTTGATCAGTCCTGTTGTGGAAAATTAGTAGTCTGAGTGAAGATTTCATTAGTACTTTCTTACAACCTCATGAAGAAGCATCTTGGAAGTTTCACAAGAGCAGTAGCTGGCCTTCAGCTTTGTTTCTAGCAGATATGTCCCAAGTGCGGAACCCCTCCAGGCAGAATTTTGCCCTTAGAAAAATTTATATTTTTATAAACAGATTTTTAGTAATAATTCCCTATTAGAAAATGTGGTATTCTTTCCAGTGAAGTATTTTTGTTTAGCTCTAATCCATTTGAGGGCTATTTTTGTGAGAAGATGTACCACTCCGCTTCTGTTAAGTTTGTGTTATTTATTGAAAAATTCAATCTTGATGAGTGTTTTATGTGGGCAGGGACTATTAAAGGACATGTTTTTGCTTGCAGTCACCTATGTGATAACGTACCTTTCATTTTTCTGTCAGACTGCACTTTGAAAAGGTTTCTGACAATTTTATGCACCTCTTATACATTACTGTGTTTGGAGACAGTGTATATGTGTGTACGTGTGCCGCTTATGCATTACTGTGTTTGGGGACAGTGTATATCTGTGTGTAAGTGTTCTGCTTATGTATTACTATGTTTGAGGAGTGTGTATATGTGTATACGTGTGCCGCTTATGCATTACTGTTTTTGAGGACAGTGTGCTTAAGTGTGCCGTGTGTTACTGTGTTTTGGGACTGTATGTGTCTTGCTTATGTATTACTTTGTTTGGGGACTAGGTATGTGTGTGCACATGTTCCGTTTATGCATTACTATGTTTGGGGAGGTTTACTATCATATTATTGAACATGGGTCAGTCGAATGATCATAATGTTGATCCAGAATGTTGACTTCTGACATGTCTAAAAGGCAGAATGTCGGAAATCACATACCGGATAGTCCTGGTTCGACACAGCAGTAGGTGATGTCCGTCACCCATGCTATGCACGTTAATGTACCGTTACACTCAACGGCCAACAGTACTTTAATTGTACTATTTTGCAGGGGGGGATGTGCCATCCACACCCCCCCCCCTGCACATTAAATATACTGACTTAAGATCGCACTGTGGTGAGGAAATGGGCTAATTCCCTGTTCCTCGCTGAACCATGACCTCCCTGCATAGTGTCGAACCCAAATTATCGATGTGCACTACCTGTTCGCTGTAGTGTAGTTGATCGATTTTGGTTTAACATTCTGCTGACTTGGAGACTGCAAGTCGACCACATGTTGGTTGACTGATGCAGTTTCCAAGTTTTGATAGTAAACCGTTCGGGGACTGTGTATTTGAGTGTTGTGTGTTGCTTATGAACAGTGAGAAACTCGTTCCAGCAAAGTGTACCTACCACCTTTGAGACATTCTTCTCAGTCACAGCTTAGATACTTAACATGGTTCCAGCTGTTCCATCCCTTGCTGTGCCTAGAAAGAAAGAAAACAAAAGATGTGATAGTGTTCAATCTCGCCGTTTGTTCTTACACATGGGTTCGGAGCCGATCCTCGGCTCCGTGCCGGCCTCTTGCAAGCTCTGCATCGAGAAGAAGCTCGAGACAATCTAATACCCACAATCCCCCTCTGCCTTTACCTCAGATCTAGTTTGCCGCTGCTGCATACGCATCGTTGGGAGCTAGCTCGAGAGTTTCTAAGCTAAGATATAACTTTTATTGTTATATTTTATTAGGATACTAGTCTGTTTGATATTTTTCAGTGTTAACTGTGTGATTGTGTTGAGGTTCCGTTAATTTATTGGTACCGTTAACTTTAATTATCGGTCAAATTGTTATCGGGCCTACACCCTTCATATCTTACCTAGTTGAGAAGAATTTTTACTGGATTTGACAATTTTATCGGTTTTGACTAACTTTATCGGATTTGACTGTTTTTACTGGATTTGTCTTTCTTCCTATAATGTCTGAGAAGGTAAAGTCTGGTTTCAAGCGTTGTCAGTGTGGCCAGAAAATGTCGGTCACTGACAACCATAGTTCCTGCGTCTACTGCCTTGGCCCTCTCCACTTACAAGAGGATTGCTCCATCTGTCACTCTTTTAGTGGGAGGGTCATGACAGATAGGCGCAGGAAACTAATGGACAGAGGTCTATTGAAACCGGCTTTCCAAGAGGCTCTGGATGCTTCTGACCAGGCATCAAAGTCCTCTAAGGAGTCGAAGACGACGGAGCCTAAGTCATCGGCTCCGAGCTCTTCTTCAAAGGTTAGATCACCGGTTCCACAGACTTCGGGGCCGAGTGTTCAACTGGTATCGGTTCCTGAGCCTCGAGTCTTGGAACCGGTGATGGAGCTCCCTCCTTCGGCCATATTGAGGTCGGCTCCGTCTTCGGTTCCTTCGACCCGTTCTTCCTCCAAACTTTCGGATGTCGATGTGGATCACGTGGTGCAGAAGTTATTGGAGCATTCGGCCCTCTCTAAACTTATTTCGGTTTCCACCCAGTTGGTGTTGAAACTTGAAGGCCTTCCTGTATCTCCATCCATTCCTCCTCCGAGACCGATTCAGTCTTTGGAGCCGGAAGAGGCTGATCTACTGATTGTGGAGCCCTCGGGTCCAGAACCGTCTTTTTCTCGGTCTGTTCCCTCACTCGACTCCGGATCCGGTACCGGAGTCTCGGAGCCGACGGTCTGTTCTTGGTTCCGGGGCGAGTCGAACCGGCGTGTCGGTTCCGACTCTCCCTCGGGCCTCGGCGGATCGATTCGGCTCCGTCCTCGGGGTCGATGCCTTCGGTGCCTGTGTCAGGGATTCTTCCCATTTCTTGAACCGGGGACTCTTCGATGCGGGACCCGGGGCGTCGACCTGATGAGGAAGGTGTTGTCTACCCAGACAACCACATCAGTGGAAGCAGTTTCTCCTCTCCATAAAGGGCCTTTGTCTTCATCTGCACCCACGGCCACATCCAAGCGTTGGGCACCAGTGTCTCAGCCACCCCTGGAGGTGCCCCTCTTCTTCCGAGGCTTCTTCGGATGCTCCCCACGAGGAAGTCCCTAGGAAGAGATTGTGTAAGAGGAGACACTTGGATTCTCCACAGGAATCATTGACATCTGACACTGACTTAGATGAGTCAGAGGGGTCCCCTAAGTCACCTTCAGAAGATGTCTCTTTTTCGGACATATTGGAGATCCTGAAGCAGAGAGGTGACTGGCAGTCCCTTCCCCTTCTGAGGATGAGTCAGTTCTGCTGAAGGCATTTGGTGCTCGCCCTTCCTCCTCCTGGGTCACTCCGCCCTTCGACGAACTAATGGAACTAATTGCTCGAAGGGCGGGAGGCTCCTGACACAGTGGAACCTGTTCCAAGGAAACCTAACAAGTACATCACAGCACCTCAGGATAAGTCCTACCTTACAAAAGGAGTTCCAGTAGACGCTATGGTGGTGGCAGCAGCCACGAAAAAGGAGATGTCGGAGTCTTCTTCGTCTATCCATCCTCCTAATAAAGACTCTAGGACGATGGATAGATACGGAAGCGCATTTTTAGTTCAGCGGCTTTTCCATGCGGTCCCTGAACTATTTGACCCACTTTACACGTCTACAGAGGGATCTAGTCAAAGAGTTGGGAGATACCCTCCAGGGTGCTACAGATGCAGCTGTCTCAGAGAAAGTGACAGCGCAACTTAATACCCTAACATCGATTGTTAACTCGTCCATGAGGCTGATTTCCTCGCCGAAGGATCGAGTAGGGCAGCAGCTTCAGCGATTGCTCTTCGTAGACAATCCTGGATGCGCCTATGCTCCTTTGCGGAAGCCTTCAAGTCTTCCTTTACAAACGCCCCATTTGACGGTGCCACTCTCTTTGGCCCCAAAGTAAAGGAGACCCTTACCCGGTGTGAACAAGAGGGAAAGACTCTGTCTGCTGTCGGAGTCCGTTTTTCCACCCCAACCAGACCGTACCCCAAAGGGCAACGCGGTGGAAAAATGTGGTTTCAAAACCCCAAGGCTCTTTCCCAGGCACACAGGGTGATAGCCCCATTAGAGGCAGAGGAGGGGGCAGACGTGGAAGACGCCGCCCTGGCGGCAGAGGCGGTCCGCAACATCAAGGTGACAGGGAAACACTCCTGGTAAACCTTTCCAGCACTCCTGAGAGGAGGCCCGACTGTCCTGCTCTGGAGGCAGTCGGGGGTCGCTTAGCTTTATACCCTCAGGCCTGACAAAATATAACTACAGACAAGTGGGTAAAAAGCGTGGTTACCAGAGGTTACAACATACCCTTCCTATCTCATCCCATCCCAAAGAAAAGACTCCCAGATGTACCGCCCCATCTGAGAGCCAGCAGCTTTAGAAATTTCAAAGCTGCTAGAAAAAAGTCATCCAGCCAGTCCCAGCGGACCAGCAAGGATTCGGGACTTACTCAAGGTTCTTTTTAGTTCCAAAGAAAACAGGGGACTGGAGGCCCATTCTAGACCTAAGCTACCTCAATACTTTCGTCAAGAAAGAAAAGTTCCGAATGGTCACGCTTCAATCGATCCTTCCATTCTTACAGAAGGACGAGTGGATGTGCTCAATAGATCTAGAGGATGCATACTACCACATCAAAATGACCAGGGCATCCAGAGATCATTTGCGCTTCCGGCTGGGAGCCAGTCACTTTCAGTTTCGAGCCCTGCCCTTTGGTCTGACCTCAGCCCCCAGGGTCTTCACCAAATGCATGGCAGTGGTAGCGTCTCACTTGAGACGCCAGGGATTCCAGGTGTTTCCGTATCTGGACGACTGGCTCCTTTCGGCCACCACCAGGCGTCAACTACTGCAGGCCAGAGACTTTGTTCTCCAACTGTGTGTTCACCTAGGGATCTCCGTAAACTTCGGAAAATCCTTACTTCAGCCATCACAAAACATCTTGTTCATAGGAGCAGAGTTAGACACACGTCAGTTGATTCTGAGGCTTCCCCCAGAAAGGATATTATCACTTCAGACTCATATTCGTCTTCTACTCTTGTCAAGGAAATCTCCTGCAAAACTAGTACTAAAGGTGTTGGGCCTCATGTCAGCCTCCCTGATTGCAATTCCCCTGGGAAGGCTGCACATGAGAGTCCTACAATGGCTGCTGTTTGCACAATGGTCGTTTCAACAACTACCTCTAACACACGAGATTCTTATAACAAAGACATGCAAAGCAGATGTAAACTGGTGGCTTCAAACGTTCAACCTTTCCCAAGGGAGACCGTTTGTGCTACCCACGCCCACAGTTACAGTGACCACGGACGCTTCCCTGATAGGGTGGGGGGGCATCTTTCAGGGACAGACAGTCCAAGGCGAATGGACCAATTTGGAGTACAATCTGCACATCAATGTTCTAGAGTTGAGGGCAGTGTTTCTAGCGTTGCAACACTTTGCTCCCCTTCTTCCTCTAGGGACTATTGCAGTTCAGACGGACAACATGTCGGTAGTCTGGTACATAAACAAGCAAGGGGGAACCAAGTCCTATCAGCTATGCAGAGAGGCCATGAGAATTTGGCAGTGGGCGGAGTCCACGGGTCGCTTTCTAATAGCAACGCACATCCCGGGGTCATCCAACGTCATAGCCGACAGGCTCAGCAGAGCAATTCTGTTACCGCACGAGTGGTCCCTAAAACAGTCAGTGGCGAAAAGGATTTTTCGCACGTGGGGCCAGCCTTCCTGCGATCTGTTTGCATCTCCAATGAACGCCAAATGCAGGAGCTACTTTGCCCTATTACCCCCTCCAGGGGAAGTCCCCAGGGACGCACTGGTTCACGATTGGCCCCCGGGACTCCTGTACGCATTTCCCCCATTTCCTCTGATATCAAAGTTTCTCCAGAAAGCCAAGAACCTACACAGGACGATAATCCTCATTGCCCCATTCTGGCCTCGTCAAATTTGGTTTCCCTTCCTGAAGATACACTGCATTCGGGGACCCTGGATTCTGGACCCAGAGCCAGACCTATTGACTCACTCGTCAGGGGTTCCCCATCCCGCGCTTCTGTCCCTCCATCTAGCAGCTTGGCTGCTCCAATTCCCAACTTAGCCAGGTCTGATCTTTTGTCACCAGCAGTCCAGGATATTTTGGTGGCTTCGCATAAAGCTTCCACTACTAAGACATATGCTAGCAAATGGAAGCGATTTGTATTCTGGGCGAATACACACCATGTGGATCCTTTTATAGCTCCTTTGAATAAGATCTTAGAGTTCTTAACAGACTTATTCCATCAGGGTGCTTCTCCTGCTACACTAAGAGTTCAATTGGCTGCCATTTCGAATTTCCATGTGGAAGAATGTGGAGCTCCTGTTATGGCTCACAGACTTTGTAAAGCCTTTTTAAAAGGAGTTTTTCATATTAGACTACCGGTCAGATCTCCTACGTCACCTTGGAGTCTAAATTTGTTGCTATCTAAATTAATGTTGCCCCCTTTTGAACCTGCCTCTTCTTGCTCACTAAAATTTTTATCCTGGAAAACTCTCTTTCTGGTAGCCATTACTTCCGCTAGGCGAGTATCTGAACTTCAGGCTCTTTCCATCAAGCACCCGTATTTGATCTTTCACTCTGACAGAGTTTCTCTTCGAACCAATTCATCCTTAGGTTCATAGGTTCATACTAGGCTATCTGCCCGAGGGCATTTACAAGCCTAGCCCATCGTTTTGTGGCTTAGGCCACCCCTTTAGTATACCCATTATTTTTCTGTGCCTCTGTCGAGCAGTGACACTGAGGTAATCCCTGGGGTATATCTGCGATCTCCCATCCATTGGTCAAGATTTCTCTTGAACAAGGCCAGCGAGGTGCTCTGCCTCACATGTACCGGGATTTTGTTCCACAGCATAGGGAGTCTTTGGGTGATGAATCTATCCCTCCAGCACGTCCTATTAATAGCCGTGTCAAGGTTTAAGTCTCCCGCCCTAAAGTGTGTTCTATTAACAATATTAATCAGTCCATTGAATTACCCACTTTCTTCAAAAACCACTCCAACAAAATGGAGTATATGTTACACAAATTAGATGTTCACAGACAGCTAAGATTTTATTTGGATAGAACAAAGGATCACAGAAAAACAGATCAACTCTTTGTGGCTTTTGCTGATAGCAGGAAAGGACTTGCAGTTACCAAAAGAACTCTTTCTAAATGGTTAACGGATTGTATAATCTATGTCTACGATTCTTCAAATCAAACCCTGTTACACAAACCCAAAGGACACTCCACAAGGTCAGTGTCTACATCTTTGGCTCATGCAGCCCGCCTACCACTGGACGCTATTTGTGCAGCTGCTACTTGGTCTAAACCACATACATTCATTTCTCATTATAAGGTAGACAAGGTTTCTAGGGACAGGGCAACCTTTGGTTCCACTGTGCTCAAGAACGTCCTCCCGTGAGTTCCTCAGGAACAAGGAGCTAGGGACGCTACCCATGTGTAAGAACAAACGGCGAGATTGAACACTATCACATATAGAAGTTATGTCCTTAACATAACGTTCCATGTGGAGTGTTCATCTCGCCTTTGTTCTTTACAGTCCCACCCTCCCACCCTTAGGAAGAACGTTCTTTGATGCCTGGCCAGGAGCATTCTGCTACTGTTACAATATTGTGTACATAGTTGACATATATATATTTTTATATCTGTCTGTCTGGCATATATATATATATAGTTATGTGTAGATTCTTTCTGTACATATGTGATGTGAGCATGAGTGTGCTATTCTGTAGATTGGTTTGCTTGCAAACTAGATCTGAGGTAAAGGCAGAGGGGGATTGTGGGTATTAGATTGTCTCGAGCTTCTTCTCGATGCAGAGCTTGCAAGAGGCCGGCACGGAGCCAAGGATCGGCTCCGAACCCATGTGTAAGAACAAAGGCGAGATGAACACTCCACATGGAACGTTATGGTAAGGACATAACTTCTATTTAGAGCCCTTACCAACTTCGTAGGCTCAGTCACTGGCTCAGCTGATAGTGGGTGAGTCTGCAGCGACCATTATTCGTTCCTCAAATTACCCGCTTACCTTTCACAAATTAGTGGGCAGCCATGCCCTCTTCAGTTGTTTGTGTCCAATCTGAGCGTGGGTTAACCATCTCTTTTGGCTGAGGGGAGAGACTGCTGGAGATGTTGCACATTTTAGCTGGGGAAAGAGAACTGTAGATGGAGCAGAAGTGCTTTCTCTGAGTTGGCCTTCAAAACGTAGGACAAAGAAATGGTTAAACATTGCTCATCTGAAGACATGGTTTGTTAGAAAAGATGATTTTCTTACCTTAACTAGACAGTTGTTACAGGTTAGTAATCCTGATGCTCAGAAATCCTTATCTGAAAATGCCAGAAGAGATATCCCTTAGGAAAAACTTGACTGAAGATTTTGACTTACACAGGGACAGGGTTTCATCTCCTGCAGATTCCCAAGCCCAAATCTCTGATTCAGAGAAAACATAGTCCTCACAACGTACCTTGGAGGAAGTTTTCTTTTCTCTTACAATAACCAGGATGAATAAGGTGTATTTACAGGAAGGAGATTGATGTTCTTAATGAAGTATTATGATACGTTACAAGGTGAGATATGCCTCATGGCTCTCCCATACCCCCATTATGCCAACATTGTTTTTATTGTCTGTATTAAATCTTATTCTCAGCCTTAAAGGCAGATAGGCTTTACAAATTTTCTCAAACTAACATTTTTTTTGCCACTTTCGATCTGACCCTGCAGCTTTGTCCACATCTTCACCTGCAGGGAACAGATCCTCCTCTTGTGGACAGAGAATGAATTTCATAGAGTTGATAAAAAGAATATTTTTCTTCCACTTTGTTATATAGAATTCTTTACTGTCAGACTCCTATGTGGAAGTTTGCTCTCTTTTGCCCAGACAGTTTGAGAATTATCTACTCCATCCCCTCCTGAAGGTAGGGCCTATCTGAATTGCGTTGATCAAATGTTTGATCTGAAGTAGTTGACTTCATTTGGTCTTCAACCTGTGGTTTACGGATCCATATCGGATCCGCCATGGCCACATTTCCAGCATCTGATCCGAGCTCCAAACTCTTCCCCTTAACCTCTAATGCCCCATGTCTCCTTCCGCCCTTCAGATCCCGTTTGCCATGGGAAAGTAAGCAATGTGATCCAAGCTCTAGGCGTATAGTGGTGTAGTGTAAGTGCTATATGTTAAGTTGTCTATCTCGCCTTCATTCTTGCTGGTTGGGTTCGGAGCCGACCTCGGCTCCGACTCGGCCACTCTAAAGCTCGAGAGTTGGTTCCACCGGCTCGAGGCTGCCCCTATATCCCACAATGCTAGGCGTGAATTACCTCAGATCTCGTTTGCCGCTACAGCGATCGAGGTTGTGTTTCTACCGGCTCCAGGTCAGTTTTAATTAGATTAGTCTAATAACTGTTTAAACTTCCTTTAGCTTAGTCTTTTCCCCTTTTACCTTTAGTGTAGTGGATATTTTATCCTTTCTACCCTTATTCAGCCCCTTCTTTAAGAACTAATAAGTTCTTTCCTTAGGCCTTCGGGCCCTCCCATCCCTTACAGTGTGTGTATGTGTTTTTGGTAGGGGTTTATACCTTTAACTCAACTTAACTTTTCAGAAGTTTTGATTTAAAGTAATTGAACTTATTTTTTCTGACAGTGTAATCGGTGTGTGTGTGTTTTTTGTGTGTGGTTACACTTCGGTCCCGTAAAAATGTCCAAGGATTCAAAGGTCTCAGGCTTCAAGAAGTGTGACTCGTGCTGTCAGAAAATGTCTCTGACAGACGGTCACACTTCTTGTGTGTACTGCCTGGGACCTTTACACCTGCAGGACTCTTGTGCTGTATGCCATGGCTTCAGCCCCAGAGTCCTGAAGGAAAGGAAAAACAAACTCATACTAAGGGGTTTGCTTAAGCCTGAAGGTTCCCTATCTGTTACCTTGGGAAAACCTTCCAAGGCTTCTAAGACCTCGACTCCAGCTTCTGAGTCGAGGCCTAAGGCTTCGAAGTCTGCTACTGCATCGGCTCCGGCTGGAGACGATGAGTCCTTGACTGCAGCTTCTGTGGTTCCCTCGGCTCCGGCTGGAGCCGAGGTATTGGAGATTCCTGGGTCGGCTCCGATCAGACCATCGGAGCCGACATCTGGAAAGAGGTCGAGGTCACCATCCCTTGGCTCCGTTCATTCGGCTCCAGCGTCTCCCTTGCTGTCTGAACGGAGCCACAGATCTCACTCCTCCAGGTCATCGAGGCTCTCGGATCATGACCTCCAGAGGGTAGTGAGTCGACTTCTAAAGTCCGAGGCACTGGCCCAAATGCTTCAGAGCCCGACTCATCAGTCGATGCCTCAACCTATTCCCCTAAATATTCCTCCTCCGACTCCTTTGAGCTCGGAGCCAGGGCGTCTCGGAACCGAGACTGTGGTAGCGTCGGGGCCGGTACATTTGTCTTCGGCTCCGTCGGCTCCGATTTCTTCTTTTGAAGAATCTCGGCGCCGGACTTCCCTCGTCGGCTCCGACCCTAGTCCGACCCCCCTCTCCCTCTCGGTGCTTCGGCGCTGGTGAGTTCGGCTCCGACATCGGCCTCGGAGCCATCTCTGTCGGTGCCGAGGGAGGTTCTCAGCTTCTTGGAGCGGGGACCTCTGGCTGTGCCTGACAGGGGTGCGTTCGAGGTCATGCGGAGTGTGTTGGAACCTTGTCCAACTCCACAGTCTGCTCTGTCCGTCCCTCCCTTTTCGGTGCCTCAGGTTATGTCTACTCATTCCCTCATCCCTGACCGCAGAGAGCCAGCTCCTCAAGAATCCCCTGTGAGGATCTCATCCTCTTCCGAGGCCTCTCCTGAATTGGCAGGGGAGCCCCCTAGGAAGAGAAAGTGTAAGAGGAAGCACATAGACTCACCTGAGTCTGTCACCTCTGACACAGATTTAGAGGATTCCGAGGGTTCCCCGCTCCTTCTGAAGATGTCTCCTTTGCAGACATTCTAGAGATCCTGAAACAGAGGGGAAATTGGCCAGCCCTTAACCCTTCGGAGGATGAATCTGTGTATCTTGAGGCGTTTGGCTCTCGCCCTTCCACCTCCTGGGTGTGTCCCCCCCCCCTTTGATCCCCTCATGCAGGTGGTGGCAAAGAAAGCCTGGACGGCTCCTGACTCAGTGGACCCTACCCCCAGGAGACCTTCTAAATTTATAACAGCACCAACTGACAAACAATTTCTGACCAAAGGTGTTTCTGTGGATGCTATGGTGGTAGCTGCTGCCACCAAGAAGGAACTAGCTGATCCTTCAGTGCCTGTTCATCCCCCTAACAAAGAATCTAGGTCTATGGACTGGTATGGGAAGCGGATGTTTTCGTCAGCGACCTTCGCAATGCGTTCGCTGAACTACCTATGCCATTTCACCCATCTCCAGAGAGACTTGATCAAGGAAGCGAGTGAGATGTTGAAGGATCCTACAGCTGCAGATTTTCAGGACAAAATGAACACCCAGCTGATTACCCTGAATTCGATAGCTAACTCCTCCATGCGCCTCCTTTCATACGCGGCTGATGGAGCGAGTAGAGCCGCAGGGACAGGTGTCGCCTTACGCCGGCATGCCTGGATGCGACTATGCAATTTTGCGGTCCCCTTTAAAACGTCTTTCACTAATTCCCCGTTTGATGGATCATCTCTTTGGTCCTCAAGTGAAAGAAACCTTGACTAGGTGCGAGACGGATGGCAAAACTCTGTCTGCCGTCGGAATCCGTTTTTCTACTCCTTCTAGACCTTACCCCAAAGGCCAGAAAAGTGGGAAAATGTGGTTCCGCAAACAATCTCAAGGGAATTTGCCTGACGCACAGAGTCGTTTTCCCTCCAGAGGCAGAGGAGGGAACAATAATGGTAGACGTCGCCCTAGAGGCAGAGGGGGTCCGCAGAACCAGGGCAATCGAGAAACCTTTTCCGATAAGCCCTTTCAGCATCCCTGAGGTGTTGCCCGACTGTCTACCTTCGGAGGCAGTCGGGGGAAGATTGTCACTGTACCCAGAAGCCTGGCTATCCCTAACTCAAGACAAGTGGGTACAGTCCATCATTTCCTAAGGCTATTCCATTCCCTTCGTTCGCATTCCAAACCAATCAAAAAAATCCCTTCCAGATGTTCCACCCGCTCAAAGGGATCTTGCAGCTTTGGAAATTTCAAAGCTGCTTACAAAAAGAGCAATTCAGCCAGTTCCAGCCGACCAGCAAGGATCCGGAATCTACTCCAGGTTCTTTTTAGTTCCAAAGAAAACAGGGGACTGGAGACCAATTTTGGATCTCAGTATCTTGAATAAGTCGGTCAAGAAAACAAGATTTCGGATGGTCACGCTACAGTCCATCCTTCCCCTATTGGGAAAGGAAAACTGGATGTGCTCTATAGACCTTCAGGATGCGTACTATCACATAAAAATGAACAGACGCTCCAGAAGATTCCTCCGCTTCAGGCTGGGAACCAGTCATTTTCAATTCAGGGCCCTGCCCTTTGGTCTCACCACTGCCCCCCGGGTGTTTACCAAATGCATGGCAGTGGTAGCTTCTCACCTGAGACGTCAAGGATTCCAGGTGTTTCCATATTTGGATGACTGGCTCCTCACAGCTCCCACCAAGCATCTTCTTCTAATGGCCAGGGACTACACCTTTCGCATTTGTCAAAACTTAGGCATTTCAATAAATTTCGAAAAGTCTGTTTTGTCGCCTTGTCGTACTATTACCTTCATAGGCGCAAATCTGGACACAGTCAACATGTCTGCGAGGTTAACAGATCAGAGAATAACAGACATACACAAACTGGTCTCGCTCCTCTTCAGCAACAACAGAGTCAAAGCCAAGTTAGTTCTAAAAGTATTGGGGATTATGGCGGCTGCCATACCTCTGCTTCCATTAGCCAGATTCCACATGAGAATCCTTCAATGGATGCTCTTCACACAATGGTCATACCAGCAACTTCCGATGTCCCACACCATTATGATTACGCAAACATGCAAGAATCATCTTCTGTGGTGGATGTCTTCCCCTCAGCTCTTCTTGGGAAGACCCTTTGTTCCTTCCCCTCCGGTTGCTACTCTGACAACGGACGCCTCCCTGATCGGGTGGGGGGGCATTATCAGGGCAGAACTGTCCAGGGCACATGGCAACCAGACGAATGCCACTTGCACATAAATGTTCTAGAGATGAGAGCAGTGCTTTTAGCGTTAACTCTTCCCCTTAACCTCTAATGCCCCATGTCTCCTTCCGCCCTTCAGATCCCGTTTGCCATGGAAAAGTAAGCAACGTGATCCAAGCTCTAGGCGTATAGTGGTGTAGTGCAAGTGCTATTTTTTTATCGTTTTGTCTCCTTTCTTTATCTTTCTTAGTTTCCTTCTCTCGCTTCTATTCTTTCCCTCCCCGCAACAGTTGGTTAAAAAATTCTTCTCTCTCTCCTTTCTCTTTAGGTCTTTCTTTTTTTGTGTGCATGTGGGAGTGTGCCTGGCCTATTTAGGGATGTCTGAAACCCCAAAATTAGGGTTCAGGAAGTGAACAGTGTGTGGCCATAAGCTTTCCCCGGCTGATGGCCACACTATGTGTAGTGTGCCTGGGCGCGGCGCACATTCAGACCTCCTGTCCTATGTGTGCTGGGTTCAACCCCAGAGTACTGAAGGACATGAGGGACACATTGATCTTAAAAGGACTGCTTCCCTCCTCGGGGACGGTAGCCCCTGCACCCCCCCCCCCTTAGGGACAGCAGCTGCATCATCTTCCTTTTCACTGGCCTCAGGGACTCATTCTCCCACCAAGAGGTCTGGGGAGAAGAGCAAGAGAAGACAACCCATGGAAGTGGTCTCCAGACTGCTTGGCCCCGGCTGGCCCGCCAGCCAAAGTTAGGACTCCCACTAGTCGCGGATCACCCTGGCTTTGTTCCCAAAGGTTCCCTCCTGAGCCCAACAAATCATGGGCCAGGTCGCCGGTTAGGTCCCCCCCCCTCGCAGGCATTCTTGATCAGTTTCTGTGGCTTCATCCTCCCACTCCACCCGGAGCCTCAGTGAAGCGGAAATAGACAAGATGATGTGGAGATTTATCTGCACCCAAATCCATTTAGGGGTCTTGCCAGCACCCTCTCCCTCTGGAAGGGGGAGATCGCAGTCCTTTTTTATGCCGATAACTCCTTCGATCCGACCTGTGGTGCAGGTTGGCACCAGTGGTACCTTCCACCTCGACGCACACCATTGTCTTGAGCGTGTCTGATCCGTCCAGGTAAGGTTCAAGTTCTGAGTCATAATCTCTGGGTTGGATCTGAGGGATTGCTGTTGGCTCCGAGCCTTTCGGAGTGCAGTACTTCCCTTTGTATCTCTGCTTCTGGATTCCCGGGACGGTAGCCCCTGCACCCCCTTAGGGACAGCAGCTGCATCATCTTCCTTTTCACTGGCCTCAGGGACTCATTCTCCCACCAAGAGGTCTGGGAGAAGAGCAAGAGAAGACAACCCATGGAAGTGGTCTCCAGACTGCTTGGCCCCTGCTGGCCCGCCAGCCAAAGTTAGACCCCCACTAGTCGCGGATCACCCTGGCTTTGTTCCCAAAGGTTCCCTCCTGAGCCCAACAAATCATGGGCCAGGTCGCCGGTTAGGTCCCCCCCCCTCGCAGGCATTCTTGATCAGTTTCTGTGGCTTCATCCTCCCACTCCACCCGAGCCTCAGTGAAGCGGAAATAGACAAGATGATGTGGAGATTTATCTGCACCCAAATCCATTTAGGGGTCTTGCCAGCACCCTCTCCCTCTGGAAGGGGGAGATCGCAGTCCTTTTTTATGCCGATAACTCCTTCGATCCGACCTGTGGTGCAGGTTGGCACCAGTGGTACCTTCCACCTCGACGCACACCATTGTCTTGAGCGTGTCTGATCCGTCCAGGTAAGGTTCAAGTTCTGAGTCATAATCTCTGGGTTGGATCTGAGGGATTGCTGTTGGCTCCGAGCCTTTCGGAGTGCAGTACTTCCCTTTGTATCTCTGCTTCTGGATTCTTGGCTCTGACTACCCTGTGTGGTCAGGGGGGAACAGTTCCAGCCAGTATTTCCCAGGAGGTCCGTTCCCTTCAGCCTTTGATGTAGTGGAGAGGGTTCTCTCGGTGTCATTGAGATCCTTGACCATCTCGTCCACAGATTCTATCCCGATTCCCTCTGCTTTGGGTGCGGCCTCGACCATCTTGTCTCAGGGACAGCCTGTGACCATTTTGCCTCAGGAGGCTCCTCCGAGGGAGCTGCAGGAGGTTTGCGAGTCCTCCCCATAAAGTCCCACTGAGGAGGTTCCTCGCAAATGAATGTGTAAGAGCAGGGACTTGGACTCCCCACCAGAATTCCTCACCGAAAACACTGATTTGGAGGAAGAGGAAGGTTCCACAAGGTCACCTCCCAAGGAAGTCTCCTTTGGAGACATCATGGAACTTCTCTGCCAGGGGGGGGTGGTCTGCCCAAAAACCGACCTCAGACGAATCAGTGTTCAGGTCCATCTGACTTCGGTATCCCCTCCTGCGAATCCTTTTGTGGATCTTATACCATCTCGGGCATGAAAGGAATGGGATACCATGGAGCCTGTCCCGACGCGCCTGGACAAAGTACTTAGTCCTCCCTCAGACAGGGCTTGCTGGGACAAGGGATCTGCCATGGATTCTATGGTTGTGGCAACCTTCACTAAGAAAGAGCTCGCGCAGGAGAGCTCTGTGGTTCATTCTCCTGACAGAGAGTCAAGGGCAATGGACCATTTTAGGAAGCTGGTGTATGCTTCAGCGACCTTCTCATTAAGGGGTGGTTAAGGAGATCACTGAGTCGACCCTGGAGTCCATGTTGGTGGGGGGATAAAAAGACATTCTCCCCTCGGATGGCCATACTGAAGTTTGTGGTAAATACATCCATGCTTCTCTCCCATGCCCCGGAGGGAGCTGCTAGGGTGGCCAGTACTGGCATTGCCATTAGGCTCCATGTCTGGCTCTGGTTTTGTAAATTCTTGGAACCCTTCAAGGTATCCTTTACAAATGCCCCTTAAGATGATTCTTTCCTTTTTGGGAAGTCAGAGACGCTGGTCCAGAGTGAGAAGAATAGGAAGACGCTGTTTGCCATTGGGATCCACTTCTCCACCCCTCAAAGATTCTTCTCAAGGAATCAGCGAGGGACAAAGATGATGTGGTTCTGAAAATCTCAGGCATTTTCCCGGGACACTCAGAACTCACCTTCCCCAGGAGGCAGAGGGGATTATGATAGACACCGCCCTAGGGGCAGGGAGTCCAAGAAACTTTGGGTCCCGATCACCTTTCTCGGACAAACCCGTGCAGCAGCCCTGAAGTGTTGCCTGACTGCTCATCTCTGGAGGCAGTCGGGGGTCAATTATCACTTCACCCAGCAGCATGATAGTGCATTACAACATCATCTCCCTCTACATTCCACCTGGCAACAACACCAACACCCTAGAAGATGTTTTCTCCTGGACCTCCTCCATCATCAAACTAGAAACCTTCATCCTAGGAGATGTAAATATTGACTGGGGAAAAATCAATAACCCCAATCCTACATTAACAATTAACCTATTCACCTTTACTCAACTTACCACCTCCATTACTAGACCTAACAAAACCCACCCCCCTTCTCCATACTGGACTGTATCCTAGTAAATCATCCCAACAAAACTATAACTTCAGGAGTCATTCCTGACTCTCTAGGAGACCACCTCCCTGCCTTCACCATTCGAGCTACTCCCTCTTCCTCTCACTTCCATCAATATATTTCTACTCGCAACCTTACTAACTTTAACTCCACTACTTTCATTGATTCTCTCAAACTAACCAACTGGAACCCCCTAAAAATTCTACCACTAGACACAGCCATTGACTACTTTAACTCAACATTCCTAACAATCCTCAACTCCCTAGCCCCAATAAGAAATAAACGAGTCAAAACTAAAACCTCTCACTGGCTCACCAAAGATACAAAACACACCATGCTACAAAGAGATAAAACCTGGAAAACTTACCTCCGTAACAATCAACCTGACACTTTATTAAAATATAAACAGTTGAGAAACCTAGCCAAAAAACATGTCATTAGGGATAAAAAATCATACTACCTAAAACTACAAGAAAATCTTGCTAAAAATCCTAAGCAATTCTGGAACTCTATTTCCCTCGAGGCCTGGAACAAAAAACAATCCCTGTCCTGACACTAGCAAATCTGACTCAGAAATTGCCACACTATTCAACTCCTTCTTTACCTCTTCAATAGCTGAGCTCACTAAGACCTTCACTAACAATAATTCCTCTCCCCTCCCTGCCCAATCCTCCCCCCACTCCCCTCCCTACCCTAATTTTGAACTTAAACCTGTCTCTACCAACCTAATAAAAAACTCCTCTATAAACTAAAGCCTTGCTCTAATGCCCCTGATGACTCCTTCATCCTTCCTAAAAATAGCCTCAGATGCTATTGCTCTGCCTATCAGCATCCTGATCAGTAGATCTATACTAGAGTCTTACGTTCCCAAACTTTTGCGAACTGCTTATATTTTGCCTCTCCACAAGGGAGGCAAAAATAACAATGTATCTAATTTTTGGCCCATAGCCATTCTCTCCCCTATCTCCAAAATTCTTGAAAAATGCATCCATCTACAGCTCCTACCATTCCTTATCAAATATCAATTACTTTCCCCCACCCAACATGGCTTCCACCCTGGACACAGTACTAACTCCACCCTTCTCTCCTTCTTACATATCGTCAATTCAGCCCGCGACTCTGGACATTTAGTATCTTCCGTCCTGCTGGACCTTTCTAAAGCCTTTGATACCATCTCTCATACCCACCTCCTAAACCATCTCTCTAACCTTAACCTTTCCCATGAAACCCTTTCTTGGTTCTCCAGCTATCTTGCTAACAGGTCCCAAGCCGTAAAATGGGGCCAAGCCACATCCTCTTTCCTCCCTACTCCCACAGGAGTACCCCAAGGTTCCATACTTGGTCTTCAACTATTCAACATCTTTATTAATGACTTCCATAAAGCCATTTCCAACTCCAACATTGTCCAATACGCCAACAATTCCACTTTTATTTTTGCAGTGCCTCCAACCTAGCTGAACTCCATTCTCTAACTGAAAATGCCTTCTCTACCACTGAAGACTGGATGCTCCAAAACCACTTCTCTCTTAACGCTAATAAAACCAAGATCCTTCTATTCTCCCCTTCCAAATCTTCCCCTGTAAATGAAAACTCCCTTCACATCACCAGCCATAATAACTCACAAATAGAGATTGTACACTCTGCCAAACTCCTCGGGGTCACTATAAACAATCAGCTAAAATTTAACTCCCACATTCAGCAGAATATCAAAAAACACACACAAAACTTGGCCTACTTTACAGAAATAACCTCTTCCTCTCTCCTTCCTCTAGGCTAACTCTTGCCACTACCTATCTTCTTCCCGCTCTCTAGTATGGCTCTCCCCTGTTCTCTAACTTATCCTCCACAATTGCCTCTAAACTAGAGATATGTTGCAACAAAATTTCTCGATTTGCCACTAGTGCCAAATCCTCCGCACACCATTGCAATTCCCTTCTCTCCCTTATCTGGCTTGAACTGCCCAACCTACTTGACTTTCACCAATTAACCACAGTCCACAAATTAGTATTCCAACCCTCAAACTGCCCTGCACTATCCAGCATACTGCAACCATATTCCCCTCCTAGACCTCTTAGATCCTCTCACCAAAACCTACTTACTATTTATAAACCCAAGCACCCAGCTGGCCAGCTTCTCATATCCTGTACCCTAGCAAAAAAAAAATGGAACTCTTTGCCCTCTGCCCTATGGACCTGCAATAACCTCCAATAGATTCAAATCTCAACTCCATTCCTACTTCTTCCGTAACAGGAAATGCAACTGCACTCTTCCACCTTTGCCGCAGACCCTCCACTCTCTTTACCCCTGGCTAACCCCTCCCTTCCTAACCTCTCCTCTCCTAACCTCACTCTTAACTATTAATTTGTTTCTCATAACAAATTATCTCCACCAGCTATTACATTATGTACTCTTTTCTATTTAAACTGTCATTCCATTGATTGTTACTAGATTGCAGATTGAACCATATTGTTTTTGTATATGTATTTTTATACTATGTATCTAATAAACCTTCTGTGGAGCTTTTCTCCCCGGGCCTCCACTGAAAATGGGCTCCCCAGCCCAGTGGACCTCCCCTGACACCAAACTGAATAAATAAAGTAAGTAAGCAGCGTGATCCAAGCTCTAGGCGTATTAAGTGCTATTTTTTTTATCGTTTTGCCTCCTTTTTTTATCTTTCTTAGTTTCCTTCTCTCGCTTCTATCCTTTCCCTCCCCGCAACAGTTGGTTAAAAAATAAATAAAAATTCTTCTCTCTCTCCTTTCTTTTTGGGTCTTTCTTTTTGTGTGTGCGTGTGGGAGTGTGCCTGGCCTATTTTGGGATGTCTGAAGCCCCAAAATTAGGATTCAGGAAGTGAACAGTGTGTGGCCATAAGCTTTCCCTGGCTGATGGCCGCACTGTGTGTAGTGTGCCTGGCGCAGTGCACATTCAGATCTCCTGTCCTATGTGTGCTGGGTTCAACCCCAGAGCACTGAAGGACAGGAGGGACAAATTGATCTTAAAAGGACTGCTTCCCTCCTCGGGGATGGTAGCCCCTGCACCGCCCCCCCCCTCTTCAGGGACAGCAGCTGCATCATCTTCCTTTTCACTGGCCTCAGGGACTCATTCTCCCACCAAGAGGTCTGGGGAAGCGGAGAAGAGCAAGAGACAACCCATGGAAGTGGTCTCCAGACTGCTTGACCCCGTCTGGCCCGCCAGCCAAAGTTAGGACTCCCACTAGTCCCGGATCACCCTGGCTTTGTTCCCAAAGGTTCTCTCCTGAGCCCAACAAATCATGGACCAGGTCGCCGGTTAGGTCCCCCCCTCGCAGGCATTCATCCTCCCACTCCACCCAGAGCCTCAGTGAAGCGGAAATAGACAAGATGATGCAGAGATTTATCCGCACCCAAATCCATTTGGGGGTCTTGCCAGCACCCTCTCCCTCAGGAAGGAGGAGATTGCAGTCTTTTTTATGCCGATAACTCCTTCGATCTGATCTGTGGTTTAGGAGATCCTGAATCTGAGGACCTTCTGGGTTGGCAGGTTGGCACCAGTGGTACCTTCCACCTCGACGCACACTATTGCCTTGAGCGTGTCTGATCCGTCCGGGTCAGGTTCAAGTTCTGAGTCGTCTCTGGGTTGGATCTGAGGGATTGCTGTTGGCTCCGAGCCTTTCAAAGTGCAGTACTTCCCTTTGTATCTCGGCTCCTGGATTCTTGGCTCTGACTCCCCTGTGTGGTCAGAGGGGAACAGTTCCAGCCAGTATTTCCCAGGAGGTCCGTTCCCTTCAGCCTTTGATGTAGTGGAGAGGGTTCTCTTGGTGTCATCGAGATCCTTGACCATCTCGTCCACTGATTCTATCCCGACTCCCTCTGCTTTGGGTGTGGCCTCGACCATCTTGTCTCAGGGACAGCCTGTGCCCATTTTGCCTCAGGAGGCTCCTCCAAGGGAGCTGCAGGAGGTTTGCGAGTCCTCCCCATAAAGTCCCACTGAGGAGGTTCCTCGCAAATGAATGTGTAAGAGGAGGGAATTGGACTCCCCACCAGAATTCCTCACTGAAAACACTGATTTGGAGGAAGAGGAAGGTTCCACAAGGTCACCTCCCAAGGAAGTCTCCTTTGGAGACATCATGGAACTTCTCTGCCAGAGGGGGGTGGTCTGCCCAAAAACCGACCTCAGACAAATCAGTGTTCCTGGAGGCATTTGGCACAGGTCCATCTACTTCTTGGGTATCCCCTCCCACGAATCCTTTTGTGGATCTTATACCATCTCGGGCATGAAAGGAATGGGACACCATGGAGCCTATCCCGACGCACTTGGACAAAGTACTTAGTCCTCCCTCAGACAGGGCTTGCTGGGACAAGGGATCCGCCATGGATCCTATGGTTGTGGCAACCTTCACTAAGAAAGAGCTTGTGCAGGAGAGCTCTGTGGTTCATTCTCCTGACAGAGAGTCAAGGGCAATGGACCATTTTGGGAAGCTGGTGTATGTTTCAGCGACCTTCTCAGTAAGGGCACTGAGCTACATGGCACATGTCATTTGGCTGCGAGACTTGGTCAAGGAGATCACCGAGTCGACCCTGGAGTCCATGTTGGCGGGGGGATAAAAAGACATTCTCCCCTCGGATGGCCATACTGAAGTTTGTGGTAAATACTTCCATGCTTCTCTCTCATGCCACGGAGGGAGCTGCTAGGATGGCCGGTACTGGCGTTGCCATTAGGCTCCATGTCTGGCTCTGGTTTTGTCAATTCTTGGAACCCTTCAAGGTATCCTTTACGAATGCCCCTTAAGATGATTCTTTCCTTTTTGGGAAGTCAGTCAGAGATGCTGGTCTAGAGTGAGAAGAATGGGAAGACACTGTTTGCCATTGGGATCCACTTCTCCACCCCTCAAAGATTCTTCTCAAGGAATCAGTGAGGGACAAAGATGATGTGGTTCCGAAAATCTCAGGCGTTTTCCCGGGACACTCAGAACTCACCTTCCCCCAGAGGCAGAGGGGATTATGATAGACACCGCCCTAGGGGCAGGGAGTCCAAGAAACTTTGGGTCCCGATCACCTTTCTCGGACAAACCCGGGCAGCAGCCCTGAAGTGTTGCCTGACTGCTCATCTCTGGAGGCAGTCGGTGGTCAACTATCACTTCACCCAGCGGCATGAGAGTCCATTACAACAGATCATTGGGTGTTGCAGATTATATCCAGAGGATATCCCATCCCATTCAGTGGAGCACCACGACCATCAAAAGTCTGGACATTCCACCCGCATAAAGGGAGGATGCAGCTACAGAAATAGAAAAGCTGCCAGGAAAACAAGTCATCCAGCCTGTCCTCAGACCAGTCCGAATCAGGTATTTATTCCAGGTTCTTTTTAGAGCCAAAGAAAATAAGCGGACCTAAGGCCCATTCTGGACCTTTCCACCTTGACCCTGTCAGTAGCCAAGGTGAAATTCCAGATGGTCACCCTTCAATCCATCCTGCCCTTTTTTGCAGGCGAACAATTGGATGTGCTCGGTCGACCTCCAGGATGCGTACCATCATATCAAGATGGACAGGCACTCCAGAAGGTTTCTCTGCTTTTGGCTAGAAGCCAGTCATTTCAGAGGCCTTCCCTTTGGTCTCACCACAGCTCCCAGGATGTTCACCAAGGTCATGGCAATACTAGCGGCTCACCTGACGCTTCAGGATATTCAGGTCTTCCCGTACCTGGAAGATTGGCTCTTCGCTGCCCCATCCAAGCATCTACTTTGCCAAGCCAGGGACAGTTTCCTGTTTCTAGCAAAAAGACTGGGCATCACCATCAATCTCAAGTCATCACTGGCCCTGGTTCAAATCGTAGACTTTATTGGAGCTCAGTTGGACACGATCCAAATGAAAGTTTTCCTCACCCAAGACAGGATATATAGTCTCAGATTGCATGTTCTATACTATGTTCGTCGTGTTTCACTGTTGCAGTCCTAACCAAGTGGGTTATTTGGCTCCCAGTAGCCCTTGATTGGCCAGAATACCAAAGGTAAGTAAATATGATGGCTGTCGTTAGTCGTAAAGGATGTCCGATAGAAAAGGAGGCAGCCAACGTCACTTCCTCAGTCTTCCTTGCCGCGGAGCCCAAAGCAGAAGCAATTTTGCACAAGTGCCGGTCGGCCGTTTACCTTTTTGGTTTCTAACTTCAAAGTTGAAGTCAACTACAGCTAAGTACCCCTCGTCTTTTCTTGCCTTAACGAATGTCAGAAAAAGTTAATTGTCTTGCCTGTAGAAAGCAGATTCCCCATGGAGATTTTCATTCTTGTATTTGTTTAGGCCTTGACCACAACATTCCTAATTGTGATCTCTGTGTTTCCTTTAATCCGGGCACTATTCGTCGTCGGGCTAAGCTTTTAGCTAAGCATTTTGGAGTGTGGCCTAAGTTCGTCGGTATGGTGTCCGCTGGTCTTCAGGCTTCAGATATACCTAAGAAGCATAAGGATAAGGACCGCGACAGGATTCAGAGGATCAAGTCTTCCGACGATAAGTTGGTCGTCAGCCCTGCGGTAGCCAGTAAGGCACCTTTGCAGCCCCTGCAGTCCACAGATTTTCAACTGCAGGCCTTGGTTGAAAACATTTCAGAGTCCTCCAGGCCTCCGGCTGCCATTTTGCCTTCTGACCTTTTGCCTGTTGCCTCTTTAGCTGGATCCAGAGCCGCTAAACAGGCACCAGCTTCCAAGGCCTCTGTTCTTCATTCTGACAGCAGGCACATACCGATGACCGTTACCACGACTTCGGCGGTGGCCACGCCACCCGAGTCCTTCAAACTTGCAGGTAAATCCTCCATTCGTAAGCCTGTGAAAAAACAGGCTCCAGCTTCCTCGTGTTCCTCTCAATCTCAAATGGTTAAAATGGCTAATGACCTTTTGACTCTTATTAGGGGTTCAGAGCCTCCTCCTTCAAAAAGGGGTAGGGATTTCTCTCCAGATGTTTTATCTTTTTCATGTACTGATACTTCCAGCATGTCTGCTGATGAAGAGGACGTTTCTCATGTTTTTTCTCCTTCTGAGGATTCTGATGCAGAGAAATCCATTCCTTCCACTTCTCCAGAAGATATCTCTTTTGGTGATACTTTGAATACTCTTAGGGAGCATTTTAAATGGGAAAGTCAAGATTATCCCCAATCTAAGAAAAGGATCAGGGAGTTTTGGGATTTGCCTCAGCATAAGCCTCTGGCTATTCCTCCAGTGTTGGAAGTGGTTGATTGTTTTTCTGGAAAATTCCTTGACTCCAAATTTGTTTCCTCCTACTCCCAGGAAACCTGACAGATACTATAGAGTCCCTGATTTTCATTTGTTTCTTTTTAGGAATCCGCTTGCTGACCCAGAGGTTATTTCTCAAGGGCCTAAAGGGGTTAAGGCCACATTTACCAAAAATCCTGTTCCTTCCGACAGGGAATCTAGGAACCTAGATAGGTGAGATAAAAAAAGTTTATACCTCTGCCACTCTTGCTATTAGGTCTACTAATTCCTTTTTCATATGCTTAAGTATCAGCAGCACACCTTGGGGGCTATTAAGTCAAAGATTGCAAGTGTGCCTCTTTTGGCAGAGAGGATATGCAGGATTTGCTGAATTCTGCCAGTCTTGTCAATAAACATTCATTACATTGTGGTTTTGACATTCTTGAAGCTTCCTGCAGGGCGACAGCTACTGGATCTATCAGAAGACATGCTTGGCTCAGGAACAGCCCCTTCCAGAGCCCGTCGAGTCTCTTTTAGATGTACCATTACGTAAGGACAGTCTTTTTGGCAGCAAAGCAGAGGAAGTGCTCAAAAAGATGGAGGATAAGGCCAAGTCTATGCAAACAAACTTTCTGCAAGTTCATCATCCTTGCTTCAGCAGGAATTACCCTTCTTAGAGTTGGATGTTTCCTGATACCAGCAGACAGAGCCGTTCTAGGACTAGAGGTTACAAATCTACTAGGAGGCAGGTGGCTACCCCTCAAAGTCTAAGCAGTGGCATGATTCCACTTCTAAGGCGGGAAGTTCTAAGCCTGCATCTCAATCCAAGCATTCTTAATGAATCTGTCCAATTTCTGCCTGTTCCTGCTTGCCCAGAGTTTCCTTTAGGGGGAAGGTTGGCCATTTTTGCAAATGTCTGGGCAACCATCACTGACGACAAATGGGTACTCAGAACTATATCCCTAGGACACAAGTTTTCTTTTCACACCTTTCCGGTGCCCAATGGATTCCCAGACACTCCGAACCAAAGGGCAGAAGTAGAAAAGCAAATTTTGTCTCTCTTACATCTGGGGGCAATAGAACCAGTTCCTTCTCAGCGGGTAGGCCAGGGCTTCTATTCCAGACTTTTCTTAGTTCCCAAAAAAGAAGGCACCTGGCATCCTATCCTAGATCTATCCATTCTGAACTCCACCTTGATAATTCCAAAGTTCAAAATGCTCACTCTGCATCACTTGCTACCAATGTTAGACAGGGACTCCTGGCTGGTAACTTTGAATCTCAAAGAAGCTTATCTGCACATCCCTATCAGGAAAAGTTGCAGGCAGTACCTTCGTTTGAGGGGGCAAGCAACATTATCAATTCTCTGTGCTGCCCTTTGGCTTGTCTACTGCTCCCAGAGTTTTCACAAAGTGCCTGGGTCCAGTCATTGCTTTTTGCAGGCAGAAGAAAATACAGATTTATCCATACTTGGACGACTGTCTAATTCAAGCAAATTCTCCGAAACAGCTGTTAAAGAATCTAGAATTTGTAAAGACTCTTCTGTCTTCCCTGGGTTACACTCTCAATGAGGAAAAATCAAAAATGGTTCCAACCAAGGAGATAACATTCCTGGGAGCAAGTGTGAACACCGCTGCCCAGATGATATATCGCACCCAGGAGAAGGCAACTCATTCAGTTTACTTCAAGGACTTGGCAAGCCTGTCCCAGCTCCCTGCAAGGAAATACCTGCAAGCTCTGGGATACAAGGCCTCTTGCATTCTCATGATTCCATATGCAAGATTGCATATGAGGAAATTGCAATGGTACCTCAAGAACCTTTGGTGTCAGCACACACAGGACCTGGATATGATAATTCCTCTGCTTCCATGTGTGCAAACAGAGTTTCTGTGATGGGTGACAGCCTGCCTACAAAACAAAGGCACCCCCCCCCCCCCCCCCGCCATTCAAATTCTTACCATGGACGCATCAGACTATGCCTGGGGAGCTCACCTGGATGGCAGATGCATACAGGGATGTTGGAACGCCCAGCAGATGCACTTGCACATAAACCTGAAGGAGTTGATAGCAGTTCAGAAAGCTTTACTGGCTTTCAAGCATCTTCTTTTTCCAGGAATTCTGCTTGTCAGAACAGACAACACCACGGTCATGTGATACATCAACAAGCAGGGAGGGACTCACTCTTACCCCCTGTGCAGACAGAGCTTGATTCTGTTTTCCACAGCAACATCCTTGGGCCTGCATCTCCTAGCTCAGTTTCTCCCAGGGAGACTCGGTGTTTTGGCAGACCAGTTGAGCAGACAGACCCTGGATCCTCACAAGTGGCAACTGAATAGAGCAGTCTTTTACAGCATCATTCAATGTTGGGGCACTCCTCAGGTGGCTCTTTTCTTCTTCCCAGACAACCTTCTACCACTTTTTTGAACCAGACAGCATCACAGCAAGGCCTGGAGAGTGGATACTTTGTCCTTCCCTTGGGCGCTACTTTCAGTTTATGCCTTCCTTCCTCTTCCTCTTCTTCCTGAGTATTATTGAAGATCAGGGGCGAAAGACCAAGGACCATTCTCATAGCTCCAGACTGCCCAGACAGCATTGGTATCCACTGCTTCGCAGTCTCTCCCAGTTTCCTCCTTGGCGTCTTCCTCTGAAACCAGATCTTTTGGTTCAGGAAGGGGGGAAAAGTTTGCATCCTCATCTTCAATCTCTCCATTTGGCAGCATGGCTCATTGTATGAATCAATCCGTTTCTTCTTCCCTTTCCCAGCAGGTGGTTAATGTACTTCGTGAGGCCAGGAGGCCTAGCACTAGGAAGTCCTACACTGGCAAATGGGAAAGATTCTCTCATTGGATGCAGGCTGGAGGGGAATCTTCTTCTCAGCCTACTCTTCCTCTGATTCTGGAATACTTGGCTAGTTTGCTTCAAGGCGGTCTTTCTTTTTCCTTTATCAAGATCCATGTTTCGTCTATTTCTGCTCATTGTTCTTTTGAGCAACCCATTTTCTCTCATCCCCTGATGAAAATGTTTCTCAGAGGTGCTAGCAACTTAAAACCTCCCAGAAGGGCACCTACTCCAGCCTGGGATCTTAATTTTGTTTTAGAGAAACTCACACTTCCTCCTTTTGAGCCAGCTGCCACTGCAGATTTAAAGTTTCTCTCTCGAAAAAACACCTTCCTCTTGGCTATAACTTCAGCAAGGAGAGTTTCGGAGCTGCAAGCTTTGATGGCTGTGGAGCCATTTCTCATCTTCCATGCAGATTGTGTCTCTCTGAGAACCAATCCCTCTTTTAAGCCTTAGGTGGTTTCTAGCCTGACACTTAATCAGTCCATACACCTTTCTACTTTCTTTCCTAATCCTCAAAATAGAGGTGAAAGGATCTTGCATTCTCTTGATGTGCACAGACAGCTCAGGTTTTACCTGGACAGGACTAAAGACCTTTGGAAATCACAGCTATTGGTCAGTTTTGCCTCTGGAGCTCAGGGCAAGGCTATCTGTAAGAAAACCATTTCTAAATGGATTGCACATTGTATTACTTTCTGTTCATTTCATGGCAAGGTTCCTTCTCAAGGGGTTAGGACCCACTCCACAAGAGCAGCTTCCACTTCTGCAGCCTTTTTAAGGGGTGTCCCTACTAAAGACATTTTAGAGGCTGCCACATGGTCTTTTCACACTTTCACAAAGCATTATAATTTGCCTTTGTTTTCTAGTTCCAGGGCAGGGTTTGCCACTGCTGTTCTGCAGGGTATTCTTTCCAATCCTTGATTCTGTTGGTACATCCTCCCTTTTCTTTGGGCTTTGGTAAGGACTGCAACAGTGAAACATGATGAACATAGTACAGCTGTATACACTTACCATAAATGTAGATGTTCGAGTGTATTCACTGTTGCAGTCCTGGTTTCCCTCCCTCCTTCCCCCTTTTTTTTGGTCCTTTCCTAATGTGCAGGCTGAATCTGGTTTATTTTACCAAAGTTACTTTATTTTTGGTCTAAGCCTTGTTTTCTTGGGGGGTCCTGACTATTATGGCAAGAAAAACTGAGGAGGTGACATTGGCTGCCTCCTTTTGTAGGGGACGTTCTGACATTCTTTACAACCGACAGTCAATGTCATATTTACTTACCTTTGGTATTCTGGCCGATCGAGGACTACCGGGAGCCGGATAACCTATTGGTTAGGACTGCAACAATGAATACACTGTAACATCTACATTTATGGTAAGTGTACACAACTGTACTTCAAGCCCAAGTTCTGACAGCAGAAACAGTACTAAAGGAGTTGGGGTCTCTGGCGGCCACAATCAGACTTTTACCCTTAGCGTGCCTTCACATGCGGATTCTCCAGTGGACGCTTGCTGTTCAGTGGTCCCTGTTAGATCTGCCATTGTCATATCCAGTTCGAATTTCCCGAGTATGCCGGGACTCTCGGTGATGGATTCAGTCCCCTGATCTAATCGGGGGATACCCTTTTTTTCCGTCCTTTCCCAAAACCATGGTGACCACAGACGCCTCCCAGCTATGATGGGGAGACATTGCTTGGGAAGGATGGTGCAAAGCACGTGGTCCCCACCCATGCCCATCTCCCTCTAGGGACAATTGCAATTCAGACAAACAATATGTTGGTGGTCTGGTACATTGACAAACAGGGTAACCAGATCTCAGCCTTTGTCGCAAAGACATGAGAGTATGGGAATGGGCGATCTACCGGCCATTTTCTGGTGGCAAACCACATCCCGGGGTGGTCCAACATCCTCACGGGCAGGACCAGTAGGTCTATTCTGATGCCTTACGAGTGGACTCTGAATCATTCAGTGGTGGAACAGATCTTCCTAAAGTGGGATCATCCTTGCTGTGATCTTTTCGCATCTTCCAATGTGAAATGCAGCGAGTTCTTCACTCTGAACCCCCCTCAGGGGGAACCCCAGAGATGCACTGGTCCATGATTGGCCTTCCAATCTTCTGTATGCTTATCCCCCATTTTCTCTCATTTCAGAGTTTCTTCAGAAAGCTCGCAGGCTGGGGAGCACTGTAATCCTCATCGGCCCATTCTGGCCTCGCCACGTTTGCTTTCCTTTCGTCTCACATAGTAGTTCCACCTTGGACGTTGGATCCAGTTCCGGATCTTATTTCTCATCCCTCAGGGATTCCTCACCCAGACCTGGACAGTCTGACGCTCACTGCTTATTTGCTCCAGTTCCCATGATTGTTAGGATTCCATGTTTATCATCCCCAGTTAAGACTGTTCTGGTTGCAGCTCACAAGTCTTCCACTAGAAAGGTTTATCGTAGCAAGTGGAAACATTTTTCCACATGGGCTTCACAGTGTGCGTTAGACACTTTTACTGCCCCTGTGTCTGCAGTTTGAGTTTTCGGCAGGAATTTTTCAGCAGGGTGCCAGATGTTCTTCATGTTTCACTGTTGCAGTCATCACATTTGGGTTATCCCTGCCAGGGTAGCCCTCGGCCAGCCCGAATATTTTTATGTATTTATTTTACATTTGTTGACCGGGCTAGTCTAGCTGGATATATGTCCGTTTTCAGTAGAGGCCCAGGGAGAAAAGCTCCACAAAGTTAAGTACAATAGAACAAGACAAAGATAGGTACAGCATCATTAATGCTAAAGACAGGGCAATTGAAAAGAGGTAGTACATGAAAATATACAAATACATAGAAAATACACTAATCATATAAAGTGGAAAAATACACTTTTTTTTTGCAACACAGTGAAATACATCCATGTTAATGAGAGGCATAGATTATAGGAAGTTTGGTGGAAGAAAAAGGCAAGGGAGGTGGAAAAAGAGTTTATCAGGGTTAGTGCAAGAGCATAGCCAGTGTTTGTTGAGATAAATTTTTAGCTGCGTTTTAAAAAGCGGAAGAGAGGACAAAGAAAGGATTTCTGAGGGAAGTTTATTCCATATTTTGCCAATTGAGTTGGAAAAGAGACAGTCACCTGCAGAATTATTGGGTTTGGTTATATTTATCCATAGTTTGTAGGAAGAGCGTAAATGTTTTGGGTTATTGTATGGTGAGATGAGGTTAGAGAGTATAGGTGTTTTGGTTGGTTGGTATAGGATCTTATGAGCTATTATGAGTTGTTGCAGTGTAAGTAGGTTCTGAAATTCAAGCCATCCAAGATTTCTTAGGTTCAGACAGTGGTGGGTTTTGTAAGGGGATCCTGTGGCAAATCGAGCAATATTATGGAAAGATGTTGCTAATTTGTTGAGATTGTTTTTGGAGAGATTAGTGTATATGGGGGAAGCATATAGAAGGGTAGAAATCAGGTGTGATCTGGCTAAGGTGGTCCTTGCTTCAGGTGAAAGGAAGGGTTTTATTCTATAAAGGGATCCAATTTTTTTATTAACTAATTTTATTGTGTTATTGATGTGAGTGTCAAAGGTGAGATTATTGTCAATAGTACTACCTAATAGTTTGGTTGTTGAGTCAGGAGAGATGAGAGTGCTATCCATGGCAGAAATAGTGAAGTTTAGTGGGGTAGATCTGCGGGAAGGTGAGAATAATAGTTGTTTGGTTTTCTTAGGATTAAGGAGTAGGCAGCGATTAGAGAACCATTGTTTAACAGTGGTAAACGCTTTTTGAGTGATTGACTGTAGTTCAGTTTGTGACTTAGCAGTGCAGATAATAGTAGAATTGTCTGCATATTGTATGCAGGTTGTATGTGGGATAGCTACTTGGAGGTCGTTAATAAAGATGGAAAATAGAAGAGGGCCTAAGAGAGAGCCTTGAGGTACTCCTAGAGAGGTAGGGAGGAGGTTGGATAGTGCATTTTTCCAAAGAACTGCTTGTTGGCGGTCTTCTAGGTAGGATGTAAACCATGTTAATGAAAGAGGATCAAGTGAGAGAGATTTTAGTATGTGCAGAAGAAGTTTGTGGTTTACCATGTCAAAAGCTTTTGATAAGTCTATGAAGATAGAGGATGAGAGGTAATTATTGTTACGGTTGAAGTTAATGGAGTTGGTAAAGGAGAGAAGAGCAGTGGTAGTACTGTGGGAGGGTCTAAAACCATGCTGACAGTTTGCAAGTAGGTTGTTTTTCAGAAGGTGATTCAGTAGTTGCTTGTGGATACATTTTTCCATGATTTTAGCTATTGGAGATAGGAGAGCTATAGGACGAAAGTTAGAAAAGTCATTAGACTTACCACCTTTGTGAAGTGGGATGATGTGAGATATTTTCCAGATAGAGGGGAAAATACCTTCGATTAAGGATCTGTTTATCAGAATAGAGATGGGGTAGGCAATAGCTTTGGCAGATATTTTCAAGAATTCAGCAGGAAGCTTGTCTGCAGAAGGGGAGTAGATGGTTTTAGTTTTTGGAGCAATGATAACATATAGGAGGTAGGTATGGGTGAAAGGAAGGAGGGTGATTTAGGGAAGGTGAGAGTAGCTTAGAGGTGTCAGGAGAGAGATGACTGGCTAGAGTTTGAATAGTATTAGTAAAGAATAAGTTAAAGTTGTTAGCTGTTTGTATGAGATTCTCTGGGTTGCAGTCCTGTGGGTTAGGTGTGATAGACTGCCAGGGGATAAAAGATTATTGATGCTGGTCCAGAATTTTTTTGGGTCCTTTTTGGTGGTTTGTTGTAATTGAAGGTAATAGTTCCTTTTGTCTAGGATAGCTTTTTTAGTACTGTTTCTAAGTTCTTTGAAGTTTTGGTGGTCCGTTACATTTTTAGTGGTATGCCATTTAGACCACAATTTATCTCTGAGGATAATTTTTTGCTTGGTGTTATTGGTTAGCCAGGGTGCTGCTTTAGCTTTGGTTCTGATGGTGTGACTTGGGGCATAATGATCCAGGATAGATAAGAATGTGGAATTAAAATATTCTACAGCTTCATTAAGAGGGAGATTTTTTAGAGGGGACCAGTTACATTGTGATAATACAGCTATAAATTCGTCAGGGTTAAAATGTTTTTTTGAACGTAGTGTTCTGTATGTGGTGGGTAGTCTTAGGTTGGTTCTATGCCTAGTAACATAAATAAGTGAGTGGTCACTTAGGGCATCAGGGAGAGTACCTGATTGATAGGTTTGTTGAGGAGTATTTGTAAGGATCCAGTCTAAGATGGATTCTTTATTGCTGGTTTTATTAGTTCTGGTAGGACTATTTATTAGTTCTATAAAGCCATGAAGGTTAATATGGGAGGTAGGGTTTGAAGTATTGCAGGAAAGCCAGTCAATGTTGAAATCACCTAGGACTATTGTTTCTTGAGGGAGGGAGTTTGCAAGTGAGCTGAGGATACATTCTAGTGTATTGATGTTGTTACCTGGGGGAAGGTAGATACATGTAATGTTATAAGGCTTTTGTACTGTTGATTTGAAGTTTAGAGCTAAGAATTTCAGCATGATTATCAGGGATAAGAGTATGATCTAAAATACTAATTTGCAAATGTGCTTTATAGAGAATTGCAACACCTCCACCCCTTTTTGAAGTACGATCTAGTTTAAGAATATTATACCCAGGTGGGGTGATTTCATTGTCTTTGATGGTTGGCTTTAGCCAAGTTTCGGTTAGACATAAGATATCGAATTGTTGGGTTTCTAGAAGGGCATGAACTTGAGTGGTTTTATTACAAATACAGATGAGCAGTATAGAGAGAGTTTGTAGATTTAGTGGGTGAAGTGGAAGTAGAATTGCCTTTGTTTATTGTGGTGCTTAGAATTGGTATGATGTGGCCCTGGGTTAGGATTGATATCTCCATCTGTCAATAAGTGAAGGAGTCTATAGTCTTTTGAGTGGAGAAGTTTTTGAAAGGAGTCTAGGAGTTTCCGAGATTTTGGTTTGCTTAACTTTAAATGTTCTAGTCTGTGGTATTTAGCTAGAAGGTATTTGGGTTGAGTAGTTTGGTTAGAGAAGGTAGGAGTCTCAGATGATATAGGTGAAGAGGTATGTTTGGGTAAATAAGGAAGAGTGGAGTAGAGTGGGTATTCATAAAAGGTTAAGAGGTAGGTAGCGATGAGGCGGGAGGTAATTGGTTTTAGTTGTGAGGGGATAGATGTTCCCATTTTTGAGGAGTGGAGGTTTGTTGGAGGTAAAAGGGTAGGTTATAGTTGTGGTAAAGGAGGAGTCTCTTTGTTGAAGTGAGGAGGTAGGATGAAGGTAAAGTTAATTAGTGGGTGTGTTAAGAATTATAACTATTTAGGTGATTGGATGATAGGTATGGATGTGATTGGGTGGTTAAGATATGGGTGTGGTCATGAGTGCTATTAAGTAGGAGCACTGGGGGTGGGTGGAATTTGGGGGTAGGGTAGGGGAGC
This sequence comes from Protopterus annectens, assembly GCF_019279795.1. Taxonomy (NCBI): domain Eukaryota; kingdom Metazoa; phylum Chordata; order Ceratodontiformes; family Protopteridae; genus Protopterus; species Protopterus annectens. Next base: position 314,667,268 of record NC_056744.1, read on the forward strand.
AGAGTGAGCCCGAAGGGCGAACAGAGCGGTAGAGGCAAAAGAGTGTAGAAGCAAGGAAGACAATCAGAAAAGTGAGAGTGAACAGCAGGTAAGTGAGGAGTTAAAGAATGTAGAAGTAAGTTACCAGGGGAATGTAGGGTGCTTCTAGGCAAGATTAATTTATCAGGGTAGTGTAAGGTACAAATGCAAATAAGAAAAGTAGGATTGAGTTAGTTAACGCTGTTAAGAGGGTAGGAAGATGTAGATAATGACAGAGTGGGGATGAGGCTAGAGAAAAGACAAAAGAGTGAAGTGAGATAGGAGGTTAAGTAATGAGGCCTTTGTGGTAGAGATACTGAGCAGTAGGGGTAAGGCGCCACCTAGTGGCCATGAAATAGATTGCTACAGATCCTTTGTATTGGAGGGGGTAGGCTACAGGCCAGGGGAGGTAGGGAGATGTAAGACACCCAGGTAAGTAGAGCATGTCAAGGAGTAAATTAGGTGGAAACTTTCAGGAGAGATAAGAAGTTTAGTAGGTTATAGGCTGCTGGCTATCTGTAAAGGGAGACTTGGCTGGTATAACAGGCTCTTTAGCTATAAGTAATAGTAAAAAGTCAGGTATTGTTGACAGTACATATGTTCTCTGCTTTTAAAAAGGCTGGCTCTCAGGGAGCAGGTGGTATTTTCAGAGTCCACGCTAGTTTCCAGAGACTATCCAAGGGGGGTTTGTCTGTCTTCCATGTGCACCAAATTGTTTAATCTGTCTGAACCTATAACAGTAGATGCTCAAATTCCTTACTGAATACTAGAGACTTAGTATTTCTGCGTAAGTTGCTGTCACTTGAGGACTAACGTCAGATGTAATGGGATCCTATCTCGCCTACATTCATGACAGATGGGTTCGGAGCCGATCCATCGGCTCCGACTCGGCAACTTATACACTAGCACGAAGTCTCTCATTGGCTGGGCTACTCCCTATCCCAGGATGCACTACACCTGCTTCCCCAGATCTCGTTTGCCGCTTTACAAGCTGGACGTGGTCTCGACTTGGCTGGAGCTAAGTGGTTCTTTTACCTTTATTGGTCTTTGACCTTGGGGGTTTTTTTGTCATATATTAACCAAACAGCTGTTTTAACAGCTATTCCTTGTTACTATTTGCTACTTTTGAGTGTTTGAGTGTCTTCTGGTACTTTAATTTTTCAGTCGGGCAAGGCCCGTTTAAGTTAGAGGGCCTTTGCCCTACCTTTGTGTGCTATTTAACTTTTATTACCTTTTGTGGTTAATTGTTTTCGGGCCAAGCCCGTTTAAATTAGAGGGCTTTGGGCCGTTGGACTTGTTTTGTCTGTTTGTTGTGAGGTAAAAATTTTTTCTTACTCGCGCCAGTGTGTCTAGCGCTTGTCAGTTGGCGCAATTTTGTGATAGTGCTTACTAATTGTGGTAAAGTCATACTTGTTTAGGGCCTGTACTATGTCCAAGGAACACAAGTCAGGTTTTAAAAAATGCACTCGGTGCAGTTATAAAATGTCAATCACAGACAGTCATTCAGTCTGCGTTTATTGTTTGGGGCCGAAACATCTACAAGAGACTTGTAGCGTATGTCATGCTTTCTCTGCTAGAGTTCTTCAAGAACGCAAGAACAAGTTGATTTTGAAAGGGCTTATAAAACCTTCGTTTGAGGAAGCCTTAAATCCTCCAGTTGCTTCCAAAAAGAAAAGATCGTCGGCACCGACAAGTCCGTCGGAGCCGACCTCTAAAAAGACTAAATTGACCTCTTCTTCCTCGGCTCCACTGACTTCGGGGCCGAGGGTCGAAGGGTCTGCCTCGGTACCTCCTGCTTCGGATCCATTGCCTTCGGAGCCGCAAGTTGGAGTATCGAGAGGTGAATCACCTCCATCGGTTCCAATGGCTTCGGAGCCGGTGGAAGTGTGCAGCTCAGACTCTTCCCCCTCGGCTCCGAAGAAGGTTCCTTCGGTGCCGATGGTGGCCCATGCTGTGATGGAGTCGGCGCCGACAGTATTGGAGCCTTTTCGGAGCCGGTCCCCTTCTCTCTCGGAGCCGAGAGGAAAGTCTTCTCGAGTGTCTACCTCCTCTAAATCCTCGAGACTGTCAGATTCGGACCTGGATAGGGTTTTACAGAGGCTTTTCCAATCTCCAGTGTTTACTAAAATGGTCTCGGCTCCAGCACAGTTTGCTTCGGAGCCGATCCCCCCTCCAACACATTTGATTCCTCTTCCAACCTCTTCGGAGCCGTTGGAGCCGGTGGTGGTGGAGCAATGTGGAGCCATACGGTCGGAGCAGAGACCCCTTACAGGCCTTTCGGCTCCGACTATGCTTCCTACCCTGTCCTCCGGTTCAGGGTTTGGTACTGCGACCTCTTCAGCCTGGCCCGAGGGGAATACTTTGGGATTAGGTGCTTCGGTGCCTAGTCTTCCTCTCGGAGCATCGGCTGCTGGAATTCCCAGTGCCATCGTGGCCTCTAGACCAGTGACCTCCTTGGATTCTGGAGGTCCGGCCTTTGAGGCCAGGAGGAGCGCTCTGGCCATGCCTTTGCCGGTTCAACAAGATTCTACCTCAACGTCCCTAGATTTGGAGACTGGTGCCTCTGTTGTGTTGCAGCCCCCCGGCAGCGGGGCCCCAGGGCCTGAGGATACCCCCATCGGGGGTTCCCTTCTTCCGGGTGGTCCGTCCGAAACTGCTTCGGACGAACCCCCACGGAAGAAATTGTGTAAGAGGAAGCACGTAGACTCCCAAGATGAGTCTATTACATCGGATACTGACCTCGATGACGCAGAAGGGTCCCCCAAATCATCTTCGGATGATATCTCCTTCTCAGATATCTTGGAGATTCTGAGACAGAGAGGTGACTGGCAACCCAAAACCCCTTCAGCTGAGGAGTCAGTCTTCCTCAAGGCCTTTGGGGCCCAGCCTTCCGCCTCCTGGGTGTCTCCGCCCTTCGATGAACTCCTTGATTTGGTTTCTCGAAGGGTGTGGGAACACCCTGATTCTGTGGAACCGGTGCCTGCGAGGCCCAATAAATTTTGTCAGCCCCAGAAGGAATTTCTCACAAAGGGTGTGCCTGTAGATGCTTTGGTGGTGGCTTCTGCCACACAGCAGGACGTGGCAGAGGCTTCGACGTCTATTCATCCTCCTAATAAGGATTCTAGGAATATGGATAGGTACGGGAAGCGTACCCTGTCCTCAGCGGCCTTTACCTTACGGTCGCTGAACTATTTATGTCATTTTACGAGGCTCCAAAGGGATCTTCTCAAAGAGCTAAATGACTCTATTGTTGGTAATCTACCTGAGGCGCTGGCCCCGACTGTTGGCGCACAGATGACTACCCTTTTTTCTATCGTTAACTCATCCATGAGGCTCATTTCGTATGCGGCCGAAGGGGTGAGTAGAGCAGCGGGAACAGGCGTTGCCCTCAGTAGGCAAGCCTGGTTACGCTTGTGTTCGTTCACGGAGGCCTTCAAGTCTTCCTTCGCCGACGCCCCCTTTGATGGGTCATCTTTGTTTGGACCCAAGGTGAAGGACACACTAACTCGGTGCGAGCAGGAGGGCAAGACTTTGACTGCCGTTGGGGCCCGTTTTTCCGCTCCTTCCAGGCCTTATCCCAAGGCTGGGAGAGGAGGGAAAATGTGGTTTAAAAAATCCCAAAAGTCTTTCTCTACTCCACCCAGTGATTCCCCCTCCAGAGGCGGGGGGGGGATTTTGGAAGACGCCGCCCCAGAGGTGGCAGAGGCCCCCGTAACTCTGGAGACCGCGATTCCTTTCGTGGTTCTTCATACAACCAGCGTTCCTGAGTTGTTGCCCGACTGTGCAACTCCAGAGCCAGTCGGGGGTCGCTTTGCGGCGCACCCACAAGCTTGGGAATCCATAACAAGCGATCGGTGGGTGCTTCGCATCATTACCGGAGGATATATCATACCCTTCAACAAACCCCTCCTTTCTTTAAGGGAAATCCCGGACGTACCACCCAGTCAGCGGGATCAGGCAGCATTAGAGATTTCAAAGCTGCTAGAAAAAAGAGCCATCCAGCCTGTCCCCATCGACCAGATCGGATCAGGAACTTACTCAAAGTTATTTTTGGTACCAAAAAAGACAGGGGACTTCAGGCCCATTTTGGACCTCAGTTCATTGAATCGTTTCGTAAAGAAGTCCAAATTCCGAATGGTCACTCTTCAATCTATTCTTCCGTTGCTGAAAAAAAATGCATGGATGTGCTCCATAGATCTCCAGGACGCTTACTATCACATTCCCATAGCTCAAGAGTCCAGGAGACATTTACGCTTCCGCCTCGGAGCCAGTCATTTTCAATTCCGAGCACTGCCCTTTGGTCTCACCACAGCCCCCAGAGTGTTCACCAAATGTCTGGCAGTGGTAACTGCTCACCTGAGAAGTCTGGGATTCCAGGTGTTTCCTTATCTAGACGACTGGCTCCTTACTGCCACCTCCGAGCATCTACTACTCCAAGCGCTCAGAGCCACGTTCACCTTGGGCCGTTTCTTGGGGATCACGTTCAATTTGCAAAAATCTGTACTACAGCCATCTCAGCGTATTACTTTCATAGGCAGACTTAGACACAAAAGAATGCGCCTATTTACCGGCAGCAAGAATTCAGGTCTTACAAGATCAAGTCAAATCCTGTCTCCCTCTACAAAGAGCCCCGGCCCATCGGATCCTACAACTGTTGGGCTCGATGGCGTCGACCATACTTTTAGTTCCCTTGGCCAGACTTCACATGCGAATTTTACAATGGCTACTGTCGGTTCAATGGTCCTATCAGGAACTTCCCTTGAACCACTTAATCATAATCACGGAAAGTTGCCGTCGAGATCTTCATTGGTGGCTTCTCCAATCAAATCTCGACCAGGGGCGACCCTTTATACCTCAACGTCCCATTGCCACTTACGGACGTCTCCCAGGTAGGGTGGGGGGGTCATTACCTGGACAGGTCGGTCCAAGGCACATGGCAGATCCAAGAAACGCATTTGCATATCAATGTCCTGGAGATGAGAGCGGTACTATTGGTACTCCAAGCTCTCCATCACGCTCTCCCACAGGGCCCGATTACTATCCTATCCGACAACATGTCGGTGGTGTGGTACATAAACAAGCAAGGTGGAACCAGGTTTTACCCACTATGCAGAGAAGCCATGAGACTTTGGCACTGGGCGGAAGCTACCAACCGCTTTCTAATGGCAACGCACATACCGGGGAAGTCCAATGTGATTGCGGACAGATTAAGCAGGACCATTTTTTACCCAACGAGTGGTCCCTCAAACAGAGTATAGCTGCGAAAATCTTCGACAGATGGGGTCTTCCTTGCTGCGACCTGTTTGCCAGCCCTCACAATGTGAAATGCAGAGAGTTCTTCACACTGTTTCCTTCTCAGGGACAGATTCCCAGGGACGCTCTGACTCACATTTGGCCCCCCGGTCTTCTCTACGCCTTCCCTCCGTTCCCCCTCCTACCGAGGGTGATACAGAAGGCCATTTACTTGGAGAGCGAGATGATTTTGATTGCCCCGCACTGGCCTCGTCAAGTTTGGTTTCCTTCCTACAGAGGCATGCGATAGAAGGTCCATGGTTTCTGGATCCGGTGCCAGACCTGTTGACTCACCAGTCAGGACGGCGTCATCCGTCTCTCAGGTCCTTGAAGTTGGCAGCATGGTTACTCCACTTCCATCCTTAGTCCGAGACAATGCTCTTTCGCCGGACGTGGTCCACATACTGTCTTCTTCTCATAAACCTTCCACCATCAAACTTTATTCCAGTAAATGGAAAAGGTTTGCCTTCTGGGCTCAAGAACGGGGTATAGATCCTCTCACTGCACCAGTATCGGAGGTTCTGAATTTTCTGGCCTCCCTTTTTCAGTCGGGCTCTTCAGTTTCTACCATTAAGGTTCAATTAGCAGCGATCTCTAATTTTCATGCTTCTTTTGAACCTTCATTGATGTCTCTCAAACTTTGTAAGGCTTTCCTTAAAGGGGCTTGGCTCATTAGGCCTCCTTTATCTCAGCCTGTTCCCCCTTGGGATTTGAATATGGTTCTTGCTGCCCTAACTGCCCGTCCTTTCGAACCAGCTGCTACTTGTGATTTAAAATTTCTGTCTTGGAAAACGGCCTTTTTAGTAGCCATAACATCTGCTAGGCGAGTTTCAGAACTTCAAGCTCTTTGTTCTGATCCTCCCTATTTGATTTTTCACAAGCATAGAGTTTCATTGAAATTAAACCCTACATTTATACCAAAGGTGGCCTCCTCTTTCTGTATGCAACAAACTATAGAACTCCCTGTCTTTTTCCCAGAATTCTCCAATAACGCAGAATATACTTTGCATCAATTGGACGTACATAGACAACTACGTTTTTATTTGAATAGAACCGCTCAAACGCGGAAGTCAAATCAGTTGTTTGTTTCTTTTGCAGCGAACAAATTGGGTCAACCAGTAACAAAAGCCTCCATATCTAAATGGATTAAAGATTGTATCATTTTTATTTATTCACAGGCTAATAAAGACCTTCCCTTTCCAGTCAAGGCTCATTCTACCAGGGCAATGGCTACTTCCGTAGCTTTTCACTCCAAGTTATCAATAGATGATATTTGTGCTGCGGCAACCTGGACTTCTCCGCACACTTTTATTTCTCATTACAAATTGGATGTGGTTTCTCGAGGCAGAGCTTCCTTTGGTTCCACAGTTCTCAGGAGTGTGTTCCAATGAGCCACCCGGGATGTAGGTGCTAGGGACGCTGTCCCATCTGTCATGAATGTAGGCGAGATAGGATCCCATTACATCTTTTAGTTATGTACTTACCATAACTTCGGATGTATGGGATCCATCTCGCCTACATTCATAAGTACCCACCCTCCTTCCCCCTTCCATTTGGATTTAGAGGAGCTGTAGTCACTTTTTTCTTGGCGTTCTTTCTTGAAGAACTTTAGTTGGTTATAGTGACTAATAGTGTTTTCTGTGTTTACATGGGTGTATGAAAGCGAACAAACAAGATCTGGGGAAGCAGGTGTAGTGCATCCTGGGATAGGGAGTAGCCCAGCCAATGAGAGACTTCGTGCTAGTGTATAAGTTGCCGAGTCGGAGCCGATGGATCGGCTCCGAACCCATCTGTCATGAATGTAGGCGAGATGGATCCCATACATCCGAAGTTATGGTAAGTACATAACTAAAAGGTCATCAGTAGTATAAAGTAAGGCAGCCAATGCCATTACATCAGTCTTACTTGCCGTAGAGCCCGAAACAGAAGCAGTTCTCACTAGTACCGGTCGGCCACTACCTGAGTTTTCATCTACCGAATTGAAGTGGAAGTCTTTTAAAGCTAAGTACCCCATTGGGAATCCTTTTTTCTTGCACTAACTGATGTCAGAAAAATAATTGTCTGTTTACTATTAGAATATTGAAGCGAACTCCGTCGACTGTACTGTTGTCTAACACGGAAGTTCGAAAACGGTAATGTCGAAGACCAAAAACCAACCTAGGAACGGGTTTTAACATGGGTCGAGATAGGGGAAAGGCTTGTAGTTCGGAATAACACTGAACACCTATATCGACCCATGTTAAAACCCGTTCCTAGGTTGGTTTTTGGTTTTCGATATTACTGTTTTCGAACTTCCATATTCGACAACAGTACAGTCGACAGAGTTCACGTCAATATTCTAATAGTAAGCCTAATTGTCTCGCCTGTGGAAAAGAAATACCATACCAAGACTTCCACACTTACTGTGTCACTTTAGGCCCCGACCACGACGGCCCTCGTCACTTCTGTGCTTTGTTCAATGCCAGAACTATCTGTCATCTTATTGTAGCCAGATGTTTTCGCTTACAGTCCTCTAATTCCAATATGGCTTTAGTAAACCATCTGACATCAGATTTTCCATAAAAATGTAAAGATAAAAACAGAGATAGACCGCACAGGTCAAAACCTACCGATGATGCTTCCGTTAAGCTAGTCGTCAGTTCTCCAGTCATCAGTAAGGCACTTTCGCAGCCTCTGATGTTTGCTTCTCTTGATACACAAGCCGCTACCGAGACCCTTTCGGAGTCTGGTATGCTGTAAAACTCTTCTTTGATTAAGGATCCTGCAGTCGTCTCAACCTTGGATGGGTCTGGAGCCGCTAAGCAGGCACCGGCTTCCAAGAAAGTCCTTCACATTACCGAATCTCAGCACAAACCAATGTCTTTCGTGACTACCATTCCTTCTAAAACTGCTGAGTTTCTTCGGCCCCAGGTACAAACCACACCCAAGAAACGGACAACCCACTCTCAGGCACCTGCTCAAATGCTTAAAATGGAGGAAGATCTTGTCATGCTGATCAGGGAAACCAAGCTACTCCTTCAAAAGGAATCAGGGAAACCAAGTACTCCTCCATCCCCACAAGAGGAGATAACATACTAGATCTCATCATCACGAACATGGGATCACAATGTTCAACACCGGACTACATACTAGATCTCATCATCACGAACATGGGATCACAATGTTCAACACCGGAAGTATACCCCTCACTGGTGAGATCAGACCATAAACTAATCTCACTGGAAGTCCACATCCCGCCCCCACCTGAGATAAAAAAGACTACAGTGAAGAACTTCTCAAAAGCCGACTTCACACTTCTAAATACTAGTGTGTTTTTTTTTAAGGCCCCTGAGCCTGTGGAAACCATTACTCAAGCCGCTGAATCACTTACAAATGCCTTCTACCAGCACCTACAGGACTGCATGGATTAGGCAATCCCAAACAAAACAAAGACTCTTTGTACCAAAGGCAAGCGTCCAGTCTGGTGGACCCCAGCCATAAACAAACTCTGCAACAAAAGGAGGAAGCTACTACAAGATAGAGCAAAATCCTTAAAAGGGGAGACACCTTTGATCATTATAAGTAAAAAACTAAGATCTCTCATAAAATCATCCAAGGCAAATTTTGAGAGAAAAGTCGCTAAGGACTCAAAAGACAATCATAAGGCCTTCTTTAGCTATGTTAGAAACCTGGGAGGAAACTCCCAGATATGCTCAGAATTAGTTAAAAATGATGTAAAAATTACTGAACCTACAGACATTGCCAACATACTGGCTGACAGGTTCAGTGCAAACTTTCCCCCCCTAAAGGTGAGATATCTATACCAGAGGATTGTAGCCCCCCCAAACATCTCTAACGCTCAGGTGAGAACTGCTCTCTCCAAGGCAAAAAACACAGCATCCATGGGACCAGATGGTGTCCCCGGTTGTGTGCTCCATGAACTCAATGAGGATTTAAACCCGCAGTTAGGGCAGCTGTTTAATCTTAGCCTCACCTCAGGATACGTACCCAAGAAGTGGCGTACGGCAACTGTGGTCCCACTTCACAAAGGCGGTGCCTCCACCGACCCTGAAAATGACCGTCCCATCAGCTTGACAAGCCTGATCTGCAAAGCTATGGAAAGGATCATAATGGAACTCATAAATAAAGACATAGGGGACTTGCAGACTTTGGATCCAACCCAGTTTGGCTTTGTCAAAGGCAGATCATGCCTTTTAAACTTGGTTGACTTTTCGAAACAGTCACCAAGGCCATTGATGAGGGAAAGGCAGTCCACACAGCCTACCTCGACCTGGCAAAGGCTTTCGACACAGTACCCCACTCAGGTATCACTGAAAAACGCATCAGCCTAAATGTAAACCCATACGTCACAAGATGGGTTGCAAACTGGCTAAGTGACAGAACCCACAGGGTCAGAGTTGCTGGCACCATGTCAGACTCAAAGCCTGTCACAAGTGGTGGCCCACAGGGCTCAGTCCTGGGCCCACTCTTGTTCGGCATCTACTTTTCGGAAGTACAAGCAAACACAGGAGGGTTATGGCTGTCAAAATTTGCAGATGACTGAATACTGGACGCCATAGTTGAGAACACATCTGACACAGATATCCTTCAGAAGGGTCTTATAGAAACGGATAACTGGTGCCAGAGTCATGGCCTGAAGTTAAACGCCAAAAAATGCATAGTCATACCCTTCGGGAAAAACAAGGTTACCCCTAGCTACCATATAGGCGGCAATCCACTAAGCACAGAAAAGGTTATCAGGGATCTGGGGACCCAGGTTGACGGTAACCTTTCGTTTGACACTCACGTTGCCAAAGTAGTTAGGAAGACCTTCTACATTGCCCACCTGATCATGAAGGGATTCACATCTAGATCAAGGGATGTCATCGTCCCCCTGTACTCATCACTCATCAGACCAATGATTGAGTACAATGCCCCATTCGGAATGTATCTGACACGACACCTGCAGCAACTGGAAAGGCCCCAAAAGTTCCTCACCAAAAGGATAAAGGGTCTCAAAAATATGTCTTATGCTGCCCGGCTGAAGGAACTCCAGCTCTATTCAGTCGCCACTGCCTGCTCAGAGGTGACCTGTGCCTGACATACAAGGCCATGTCCAACCCGGAATTGATGAACATGCTTCACCTCAAAAAATCTAGATCCCTCAGAACTACAAGGGCGGGAGACTTAAACCTTGACACGGTTATTAATAGGACGTGTTGGAGGGACAGATTAATCACCCAGAGACTCCCTATGCTGTGTAACAAAATCCCGGTACATATGAGGCAGAGCACCTCGCTGGCTTTGGTCAAGAGAAATCTTGACCAATGGATGGAAGATCGCAGATATACCCCAGGGATTATCTCAGTGTCACTGCTCGACAGAGGCACAGCAAAATAATGGGCATAGTATCCTCCAAACTAAAGGGGTGGTGAAAGCCACAAAACTCTGGGCTAGGCTTATAAATGCCCTTGGGCAGATAGCCTAGTATGAACCTATGAACCTATGAAAAGGAAAAGAGATCTGTCTCCTGTAGTTTTGTCTGAACAAGACAGATGAATTTGATGCATCTGAATATGAAGACATGCAACCCCTTTCCACTTAGAAGGATTCTGATGCAGAGAATTCCATTCCTTCAATTTCTCCCCCAGAGGATTTTTCCTTTGGTGAAACCCTGCATACCTTAAGGGAACATTTCCAATGGGAGAGTCAGGACAACCCTCAGTCTAAAAAGAGACTGAGAGAATTTCTAGAGCTTCTACAACACAGCCCTTTGGCCACCCCCCCCCCAAGTCATTGATATTGTGGAGGATGTTTTCCTCAAATCCATCTTGACTCCTGACACCCTTCCTCCTGCTCCGAGAAAACCAGACAGGTACTATAGAGTCCCTGACTCGCACAAATATCTTTTTAAAAATCCTACAGCTGACCCTGGGGTCATTTCTCAAGGGCCAAAAGGAATTAAAGCAACCTCTACTAAGAATCCCGCCCCCTCAGGGATTCCTGAGCATTGGACAGACGGGGTAAGAAAGTATACACCTCAGCTACTTTTGCTTTTAGGGCACTAAATTGTCAGTTCCATATGCTGAAATTTCAGCAACATACCCTGGAACTCCTTAAACAAAAAAGTCTTCCTTTCCTACCTGGGCAGAATCTAAAGATTTACAAGAGTTGATGCATTCTGCAAGTCAAGTAACTAAACATGCATTGCACTGTGGTTTTGACGCCCTCGAAGCTTCTTGCAGGGCAGCAGTCACTGGATCTGAAATTTATGTGCATGCATGGCTTAAGGAACAGCCCCTGCCATATCATGTCACATCTAAATTGTTGAATGCCCCCTTGTACAAAGATAACTTATTTGGGACTAAGGCAGAAAAGGTCTTAAAGATGGAAGAAAAAGCAAAATCTATGCAAACAGTTAAGGATTTCTTACAGGTCTAGCCCCCTTGGTTCAGCAGGCAATGTCCCTCCAAACACTGGTCCTTTCCTGCTCCCAGTAAACCGGCCCAGCCTAGGCCCAATGAAAGTAACCCCCCCCCCCCCCCCCCAAACAGCAGCCTCAGGGAATACAGAGATCTAAGCAGTGGATTACCTCCAGCTCAAAACCACGGAGTTCTAAGCCATCCCCTTATGGTAAAAACTCACAATGACTCATCTCCTCCACCCCGTCCCTCTGCCCACATTCACTTACCCTAGGAGGAAAACTCTCCTTTCACTCAAGCACCTGGGCCACCATTACCAAGGACCACTGGGTTCTGAATATTGTGTCGCAGGGATACAAATTGTCCTTCCACACCCCTCCAACTCCAAAAAGGTTCCCAGATTTGCCGCCAAAGCACTGGGCAGAGGCTCAAAAGCAAATCCTTTCCCTGCTGTCTGAGGGCAGTAGAGCACGTTCCTGCAGAATAGATAGGCCAAGTTTCAGCTCCAGACGTTTTCTGGTGCCCAGAAAAGAGGGCACCTGGCGCCTCATCCTCGATCTATCAATTCTAAATACCTTCCTGGTGATCCCAAAATTCAAAATGCTCATCCTCCAGCAGCTGCTACCCATGCTGTCCAAGGATGCTTGGCTAGCCACCCTAGAGCTAAGAGACCTACCTCCACATTCCTATCAGAAAATCATGCAGGAAATATCTCTGCTTCAGGGTAGGATCTCAAAACTTTGTATCTGAAGTAGGAGAATTCATTTGTCAGCAACCTGTGGGTATGGATCCGATATCGGATCCGAACCAGCATGGTTTATCCAGCTATGGATCCGAGCTCCTAGCTCCTCCCCTCACCCATAATGCCCTGCTCTCCCTACATGACCCCAGATCTAGTTTGCCGCGTTCATTGTGACAGCCTAGATTTCGAGCTCCATAAGCTAAGTGTTTTTTTGGTATTTTATAAGGGTTATTTCTTCTTAAAAATACTTTAACTGTGTGAAAGTGTTAGGTTCCCTTCCTATTGATACTATTTTTGGGTTAAGTTAACTTTTTTTGTGTACCCTCCCCTCTCTGGCGCGTAGCTAGTGTGTGTGTGTGTTTTTTTTTTTTGGGGGGGGGGCCTTTGGTGTGTGTGTCAGTTTAACTTTTTTCTTTAAAAAAAAAAGGGGGGGGGGTTAGTATGTCTGAGGCCCCAAAGGCAATATTCTCAAAATGCTCCGAGTGTGGCCATAAGCTGTCTCCTGCTGATGGCCACACTCGGTGCGTTTGATGCCTTGGGGTTGAACACCTCACTTCTGAGTGTTCAATCTGTGCAGGGTTCAACCCCAGGGCATTGAAGGAGCGGAGGTCGAAGCTGGTCTTGGCGGGTCTCTTACCCCCGGACTCGGCTTCGGCCCCCGCCCCGTTGGTAGTGACTGCTTCGGCGGTTTCTACCTTGCCTGCTCCCCTTCCCGGGATACAAACTCCCTCTATGGGTTCGGAGGAGAGGGAAGCCAGGAAGAAGGACCGGAGAGAGAAATACCACAAGCGGCGGGCCAAGACCTCCATCTCGGCCCCGCCGGCTAAGCGGGCTTCTCCTCCGGCCTCTCTGGCTGCTGGCTCTCCTCCTCCTCGGCTCTGGTCCCCATGTTTTCCACCGGGGCCTAAAGAAGGAGGAGACCCGACCTCCTTCGAGGCTATCGAGGCGGCACTCAAGGTCATCGAGGCCTACCTACAGCCTCTCTGACGCTGATCTGGACCGGATGATGCGAAGGTTCATCCAGGCCAAGATGCAGATGGGAGTGCTCCTGCCTCCCCCCCCACCCCCGGTGGGGGGAGCTCAACCCCATTTTTTAAGCCCATAGCTCCTTCTCCGACCCGCTACCCGGGCTCGGAGCTCTCGGAGCCGGGCAGCTTCGGAGCCGGGGGTGGGTCGGCGCCGACAGTACTGGGTACTTCGGATCCGACCCTGCCCTCGAGTGTGTCAGATCCGACCTCTCGGAGCCTTGGCCTGAGCTTCGGATCCAGGGACTCAGTGTGCCTTCTGCGCCGTCCGTGTCGGAGCGCACTGGTCCCTCGCATCCGAGGGGCTCGGCGCCGGCTCCGATCCACTCCTCGGATCCGAGAGGGAGCCGACTTTCAGATCCTTTGGTCGAGGCTGGCTCCCCCTCGGCTTTTGATGTAGTGGAGAGGGCTCTGTTGAGGGCATCCGGACCTCCGGCCCTTGCTTCGGCTCCTTCCCGCACTCCATCTGCTCTGGGTCAGGCTTCCGTCACCCGGCCACTGGGACAGCCCGTTTCATTGCCCCAAGCAGTTCCTTTGGAACTAGACACCGCTGGTGAGGGCTCCTCAGACAGCCCCCCCCCCCCCCCGAGGAAGCACCTCGCACGCACACGTGTAAGAGGAGGCACATAGACTCCCCCGAGTCTTTAACTGAAGACACGGACTTGGAGGAAGGGGAAGGCTCCCCAAGATCACCCCCTGAGGATGTCTCCTTTGGAGACATCATGGAAATGTTGCGTATAAGAGGTGGGTGGTCTGCCCCAAAGTCTTCCTCGGACGAGTCCGTGTTCTTGGAGGCATTTGAAGCGGACCCGTCTACCTCTTGGGTGTCCCCTCCTGCCGACCCCCTGGTGGACCTTATTACAACCAGGGCGTGGAAGGAACCGGACACCGTGGAGCCAATCCCCCGGAGGCCGGACAGGATTCTTAGCCCCTCTGCTGACCTTGCCCACTGGAGCAAGGGACCCCCGTTAGATGCCATTTTGTCGGCAGCAGCCACTAAGAGGGAACTCGCTCAGGAGAGTCCCTCAGTCCATCCCCCGAGCAAGGAGTCTCGGATGATGGACCGCTTGGGGAAGCGAATGTTTAGTTCAGCGACCTTCTCAGTGAGGGCGCTCAACTATCTGGCACATGTCATTAGGATGCAGCGCGATCTTATCAAAGAATACGCTGCATCCCCCCAGAGTCCATGTCGGAGGAGGACAAACTTTTGCACTCCACCCGTATGGCCACTCTTCGTTCTGTGACCAATACCTCTATGCGGTTACTTTCCTATGCTACCGAGGGAGCCGCTAGAGCTGCAGGAGTGGGCCTAGTCACAAGACGCCAGGCCTGGCTCCGCCATTGCGATTTCACGGAGCCTTTCAAGGCATCATTCGTGAACGCCCCCTTTGACGGTTCTGCCCTTTTTGGCAAAACGGTTCGCGACACCTTGGTCCAGAGTGAGAAGGACGGGAAGATGCTGTCTGCCGTCGGAGTCCGCTCCTCTGTGCCCCAGAGGTCCTACTCTAGGAACCAAAAGGGACAGAAGAAGATGTGGTTCCGGAAGTCGCAGCAATCCCAACCCGCTCCGGACAACCAGTCCTTCCGCGGCAGAGGAGGACAGGGAGGACACCGCCCCAGGGGCAGAGGGGCTCCCAGGAATTTTGGGTCCAGAGAACCTTTCTCTGAACGGCCCACGCAGCAACCCTGAGGGTTTGCCCGACGGCTCCACTCTGGAGGCAGTCGGGGGATGTTTTTCGGAGCACCTAGCGGCATGGGAGTCCATAACATCAGACCGCTGGGTTCTCCAGATTATATCCAGAGGCTACAAAATTCCATTTCTTCACGTCCCAAAATTAAAATCCCTCCCCAACTTTCCACCCAATCAGAGGTAGGCCGCTTCAGCAGAAATTGGCCATCTGCTGAGAAAAAGAGCCATCCAGCCCGTCCCCCCAGACCAGATCGGATCAGGGATCTACTCCAGGTTCTTTTTAGTGCCCAAGAAGACGGGGGACCTAAGACCCATTCTGGACCTGTCCCTATTAAACCTGGCAGTTCCCAAGGAGAAGTTCCGGATGGTCACTCTACAATCCATCCTCCCCCTTCTAGGAGAAAGTCACTGGATGTGCTCTATAGACCTCAAGGATGCGTACTACCACATACTAATGGACAGATGGTCCAGGGGGTTTCTTCGCTTCCGGCTGGGAGCCAGTCACTACCAGTTCAGGGTCCTTCCCTTTGGTCTCACCAAAGCCCCCAGGGTGTTCACCAAAGTATTAGCAGTGGTTGCGGCCCACCTGAGGCTTCAGGGGGTGCAGGTCTTTCTGTATCTGGACGACTGGCTTCTCACTGCCCCAACAAGGCATATACTATCCTTGGCAAGAGACTCCTTTCTTCGCCTAGCTCCCTGGCTAGGCATCAAGGTAAACGTAGGAAAGTCCAACCTGGTCCCTACTCAGTAAATAGAATTCATAGGAGCCAGGTTAGACACGAGGAAATTAAGGGCCTTTCTCACTACCGACAGAGTTCGGAATCTGTGACTCCAGGTGCGGGCCATCCTCCACTCCAGCTCGGTTCCTGCGGAATTGGTCCTGAGGGCACTAGGGTCTATGGCGGCAGCAATTTCTCTTCTTCCACTCGCCCGCTTGAACATGCGCGTACTTCAGTGGACACTTCAGGTGCAATGGTCATTTCTCTCTCTCTCCCCCTGCATCACCCCATTGCAATCAGCAAGGCTTGCAAGCGGTCTCTCTTGTGGTGGCTCCACTCCCCGGATCTCCACAGAGGCCGCCCCTTTTGTGCATCTCCCCCTCTCGCCACAGTGACCACGGACGCTTCCCGCCTCGGGTGGGGGGAGCATTTTGCGGGCCGTACGGTCCAAGACACGTGGAACGACTCAGAGACCTGCCTGCATATCAATGTTCTGGAGATGAGGGCGGTGCTATTGGCGTTGCAAGCACTTCAAGCCTTCCTTCCCCTGGGAACAATTGCGATTGTCAGACAACATATCGGTGGTCTGGTACATCAACAAACAGGGGGGGAACCAGGTCTTACCCTTTGTCGAGAAGCCATGAGAGTGTGGGAATGGGCGATCTCCACCAACCGCTTTCTCATCACAACGCATATTCCGGGTCGGTCCAACATCCTTGCGGACAAGCTCAGTCGCACCATTCTCTCCCCGTACGAGTGGTCTCTCGATGCTCAAGTAGCGGAACGTATCTTCGCACAGTGGGGGACTCCCTGTTGCGATCTCTTTGCTTCTCCCTTAAACACCAAGTGCGACGGTTTTTTCGCTCTAATCCCACCTCCAGGGGATTCCCCGAGAGACTCTCTGGTGCATGTTTGGCCTCTCGGTCTTCCATACGCATACCCCCCTCTGCCTCTGATGCTCCAGGTACTTTAGAAAGCCTCTCGGTTGGGGTGTAGAATGATCCTCATAGCCCCATTCTGGCCTCGACAGATCTGGTTCCCTTACCTAAGGTCTCACTCAGTGAATCCACCTTGGATTCTAGATCCCATTCCGGATCTGATAATCACACCCATCGAACCTACCAACTCCGAACCTGGACAACCTGAAGCTGACTGCTTGGCTCCTCCAGTTCCACTCCTAATCAGGACTCCCGGTATCTCGTCCCCAGTTAAGGCCATTCTGGTAGCGGCTCATAAACCCTCTACCAGAAAAATTTACCACAGTAAATGGAAGCGTTTCTCCATTTGGGCGGAGCGGCAAGGTCTAGATCCCTTCACGGTTCCCCTTCCTTTGGCTCTTGACTTCCTTACTACTCTCTTTAATGATGGCGCCAGTAGTTTTACGGTCTAAGTTCAGCTAGCGGCAATTTCTCATTACCATGTTGGTCATGACTCTGGGCCTCTTATGTCTGCCAAGTTATGTAAAATCTTCCTAAAAGGCACCTTTCTGCTTAGACCCTCTGTCAAAGAGGCGGTTCCCCCGTGGGATCTTTCTTTGGTTCTTCAGGCCTTAACCGCTCCCCCCTTCGAGCCTGCGGCCACAGTAGATCTAAAATTCTTGTCTCTTAAGATTGCGTTTTTAGTAGCCATTACCTCAGCTAAGAGAGTTTCTGAACTTCAAGCCCTGTCCATGAAACCGCCTTATTTGGTCTTCCATCCGGACCGGGTGTGCCTCAGGATCAATCCCTCCTTTCTTCCTAAGGTAGCTTCGGAAGCGAACATTAATCAGTGCATCAACCTCCCTGTTTTCTTTCCTAAGTATCAGAACAAAGGTGAATACAAGTTGCATTCCTTGGATGTTCACAGGCAGCTTCGTTTTTATCTTAACAGGACAGCTGGTCATAGGCAATCCGACCAATTGTTCATTTCCTTTGCCAAATTCAATCTGGGTAAGCTAATTTCCAAAGTTTCCTTGTCACACTGGATTTCCCAGTGTATTCTGTTAGCTTACCAAGCTTCTGGGAGGTCCGCACCGGAGGGAGTCCATGCTCATTCGACCCGGTCTGTTTCTACCTCAGCGGCCTTTAAGTCTAGGGTTCCTCTGGATGACATTTGTTCAGCAGCCACTTGGGCTTCATCCCATACCTTTATTTCTCATTACAAGCTGGACATCACGTCTAGAGGTAGAGCATCCTTTGGCTCCGCGGTGCTCCGGAATATGGTTCTATGATGGCCTCCCAAGATTCAGGTAGCTGGGGACTCTGTCCCACAGATTGCTGACAAATGAATTCTCCTACTTCAGATTTAGAAGTTATGTACTTACCATAATGTTCCATCTGAGTAGGTGGATTCATTTGTCTGCAACCATCCCGCCCTACTATCCCGCTGGCCTTGTCAGTTTCCTGCATAGGATGTGTTACCCTTTGGTTAGGGTAGTTGGTGCAGGGCAAACTCGATCTGAGGTCATGTAGGGAGAGCAGTGCATTATGGGTGAGGGGAGGAGCTAGGAGCTCGGATCCATAGCTGGATAAACCATGCCGGTTCGGATCCGATATAGGATCCATACCCACAGGTTGCAGACAAATGAATCCACCTACTCAGATGGAACGTTATGGTAAGTACATAACTTCTAATTTCTGCGCTTCCCTTTGGCTTATCTACTGCTCCCAGAGTTTTCACAAAATGTCTGGCTGCGGCCATTGCCTTTTGCAGGCAAAGAAATATTCAGATTTACCCACACTTGGACTGCCTTATTCAGGCAGACACCCAGGAGAAGTTGCTCAAGCACCTGGCCTTTGTAAAGACCCTACTAACCTCCCTAAGATACACAGTCAATGAAAAGAAATCCAAACAGGTGCCCACCCAAAGGATAATCTTCCTGGGAGCAAGTATGGACACAGCTTACCAGATGGCATACCTTACTCCAGAGAAACATTTTCCTGACTGTCTACTTCTCTCAACTAGCCACCAGGCCCCAGCTAACTGCAAGGAAGATCCTGCAAGCTCTGGGGTTCATGGCATCTTGCGTACTCCTCATTCCATATGCCAGACTACATATGAGGAAACTTCAGTGGTACCGAAAGAGCCTTTGGTGCCAACACTGTCAGGACCTGGAAACTCTTCTACCTATAATTCCTTGCCTCAGAAACGATTTTCTTTAGTGGGCAACAGCATGCTCCCACAACAAGGGAATGCCTTTCTCCCCACCCCCCGCCTCCCAGACACTCACCACAGACACGTCAGACTATGCTTGGGGTGCACACCTGGACGACAGGTGCATACAGGGCCAATGGAGCCCACAGCAAATCCCTCAATCAAAAAGAGATGATGGCTGTGCAGCACGCCTTGATAGCTTTCAAGCCATCTCTCCTGATCAAAACAGACAAACCCCACTGTGATGTGATACATCAACAGATGGGGGGGGACTCACTCCTGCCCTCTATGCAGGCTGGCACACAGCCTCTGCCATGCAACTACACCTGTTAGCACAATTCCTACCAGGCTCTGTCAACTCTCTGGCAGACCATTTAAGCACAAAATGTCTGGACCCACATGTGTGGCAACTCAACAGACGTACCTTCACCCTAATAACCCAGAAATGGGGACCCTGAAGGTCGACGTACTTGCTTCCCACATCAACCATCAGCTCAGCAAATTGTGCACCAGGGAGCAGAAACTGCATGGCTTGGAAAGTGAATGCCCTGTTCTTCCCCTGGATCAGTCTATCGGTCTATGCCTTTCCTCCCCTAGCTCTCATCCCCACGGTACTGTTCAAAATAAGGGAGTAAAAACCAAGGGCCATTCTCATAGCTCCAGACTAACCCCGGCAGCACTGGTACCCCTTGCTGCGTAGCCTGTCCTCGCTACCCCATTGCAACTTTCTCAGATTCCAAACCTCCTGACCTGGAGGGGAAGGGGAGTTCTTGCACTCCCAATTGCAGACACTCATTTTTGCAGCTTGACTTACTCCCTAACCCTGAACCAATCTGCCATCCTCAGTGAACAGGTTCTGGATGTTATCTGTGAGGCCAGACGTCCTAGCACCAGAAAGTATGGAAAAGGTTCTGCACCTAGATCCAGGCTAAGGGAGCTAATATGGCACAGCCCTCTCTCCCATCCTTACTTAGCTGACCTACTACACAGTGGCCTCTCTTTCTCCTCTATAAAAGTCATGCCTCTGCTATTTCTGCTAATTTTCCCACTGAGCAGCCCCTTTTCTCACACCCTTTGATCAAACAGTTCCTAAGAGGGGCTAGCAACTTGAGGCCACCCAGAAGGGCACCAACACCACCTTGGGACCTTAACTTTGTATTGGAAAAGCTCATCTTGCCCCCTTTCAAACCAGCTTCTTCTGCAGAGCTAAAATTTATCTCCTGGAAGACAGCATTCCTTCTGGCCATCACTTCAGCCAGAAAAGTCTCTGAGCTGCAAGTACTCATGGCTGTGGAACCCTTCATCTTTCATACAGACAGAGTATCCCTCAGAACTAACCCATCCTTCATGCCCAAGTTGGTGTCCAGTGTGGCTCTCAACCAATCCATTCATTTGTCCCCCTTTTTCCCTAATCCCTAGACCAAGGGGAAAAGGATTCTTCACTCTCTAGATGTGCTTAGACAGCTCAGATTCTATCTAGACAAGACTAAATCCTTCAGAAAGTCTGATCAGTTGCTGGTTAGCTTTGCTACAGGGGCAGAAGACAAAGCCATCTCCAAACAAACCATTTCCAAATGGATAGCACTGCATCCATTTCTGCTACAAACAGTATGGAAAGCCTCCCCCAGAGGGTCAGGGGACACTCCACCAGAGCAGCCTCCGCCTCTGCGGCTTTCCTCAGAGGAATCCCCACCAGGGACATCCTGGAGGCTGCCACCTGGACATCTGTTCACACTTTTACCAAGCATTGCCACCTGCCTCTTTTCTTCAAATCCAGGGCAGGGTTTGCCTCTGCAGTTTTGCAGGGCATCATAGCCAGCCCCTAGTTTCATTGACTGCCTCCACCATTTTCCTCAGCTTTGGGAATCAACCCAAATATGATGACTGCAGAAGTGAAACACTAACATAGTACAGTTGTGTACACTTACCATAAATGTAGATGTTCGAGTCTATTCACTGTTGCAGTCCTGGTCGTCGTCGTCCCCCCCTCCATCCCCCTTTCCTCTCTTTCTCTTATTATCTTTCTAACTTGTTCTCCTTTCCTTTCAAAGGACTTATTGGTATATATTTTCCACTGGTGGGGTTTCTTCCACCAGACCCTGGCCCTCCTACTTGGGTGCTCCTGACAGGTTAGGGCAATAAAAACTGATGTAATGTCGTCGGCTGCCTTACTTTATACTTCTGACGACCTGACGTCAGTCCTCAAGTGACTGCAACCGACGCAGAAATACTAAGTCACTGGTATTCGGGCCAGCCGAGGGCTACCCTGGCAGGGATAACCCAAATATGATGACTGCAACAGTGAATGCACTCTAACATCTACATTTATGGTAAGTGTACACAACTGTACTTTCTTCCACAGTCAGTCCATTTGACAGCTATTTCCAACTTTCATGTGGGGGAAAATGTATCATCCTTTGCTTCTAAACTTTGTAAGACTTTCCTTAAAGATACCTTTCTTCTTAGACCCCCCCCCCCCCCCCCGGTGAAGGATCCTATGCCCCCATAGTTTCCCCCTTTCGAACCTGCAGAGTCTGTAGATTTACTGTTCTTATCTTGGAAGACTGCATTTTTGGTGGCCATTACTTCTGTCAAGAGGGTGTCAGAACTTCAAGCCTTATCCATGAAGGCACCTTATATGATCTTTTACAAGGATAGAATTTCCTTGCATACAAATCCGACTTTTAAAGTCGTATCAAAAGCAAATATCAGACAATCTTTCAATTTTTTCCCTAATTTTCAAAACAAAAGGGAATACAAATTACATCTGCTGGGTGTGCATAGACAATTGAGATTTTACTTAAACAGGACAAAAACCTTGTGTAAATCAGATCAGTTATTTGTTTCTTATTCCAATCCTTTCTTAGGTAAACCAATTTACAAAGTAACAATTGCTAGCTGGATTTCACAATGTATTATTCAAGCCAAGGAATTTCCTCTCCGGTGCAGGTAAAAGCACATTCCACTAGGTCAGTGGCTTCTGCGGTTGCCTTCTGGTCCAAGGTTTCGCTGGATGATATCTGTTCTGCAACTACTTGGTCCTCATCTCATACCTTCAATCTCACATTACAAATTGGATAATTGTGTCCAGGAACAGGGCATCCTTTGGCTCCACGGAAAGAAATCTGCTGGCCGTTCTGTTACACCTGCCCTTTCCCTGACTATAGTGTGGTCTCAGAGATGGAATATTTAGTTTGGGGGGGGGGTGAAGTCCCCCACTTAAATATGTTTGTTTTTGTGTGGCGTTGGTGCTTGGCCAAACGATTTCTTTCCGTTGGAAAGAAGTGTGTGATTTGGCCATTCGGGAATCTTGGAGTTTGACATTTTCGTGTCGAACAAGTGGGATTCGACATTTTCATCTGTCGATATTATAATATAGACCCATCTGAAACTCTTCAGTTCCAGGGTTCTAACTCCTCCCCTGAACTCCATCTCATTTGCAACCTGAAGTGATCGGTCACACTATCTATGGCTGTCATCTTGTGTCCTTTCATTGGTACTTTGGAAGCGATTAACCTCTTCTCCCTTACAGAGAGACATTTTTCTGTCGTGTCAGAGTTCGATTAGGTTAGTTAGAACTTCTACAGTTACATACAGTGTTAAGATTTTTAAAAACGTTAGGTTAATAAGTATGCTTAGTATAGCGTTGAGTTCATAGGTTCATACTAGGCTATCTGCCCTGGGGCAATTATAAGCCTAGCCCGATTCTGTATGGCTTACGCCACCCCTTGATTTGAGTATACTGTGCCCTTTTTAAGGTTTAGTTTACTGTACCTCTGTCTAATAGTGACACGGGAGTAATCCCTGGGACAAACCTACAATTCCCCATCCACTTATCGAGATTCTTCTTGAAGAGATTCAGTGAGGTGCTCTGCCTCACAGGAACTGGAATTCTATTCAAGAGCGAAGGGAGCCCCTCTGGGTTATGAACCTGTCCCTCCAGCAAGTTCTATTTATTTCTGTGCTGAGGTTCAAGTCACTCAAGCGCGTGGCTCTAAGGGATTTAGATTTACTGAGGTGGAGCATGTCCATTAATTCTGGATTTGACATAGCTTTGTATGTCAGGCATAGATCGCCTCGAAGTAGGCGGTATGCAACTGAGTAGAGCTGGAGTTTTTTTAACCGAGCAGCATATGGCATCTGTTTGAGACCCTTGATCCTCTTGGTGAGATACTTTTGGGGTCTTTCTAATTGCTGCAGGTGTCGGGTAAGGTACATCCCAAAAGGGGCATTGTATTCTATGATGGGCCTGATGAGGGATGAATAAAGGGGCACGATTACCTCTCTTGATCTAGATGTGAACTCCTTCGTGATGAGGTGGGCTATGTAGAAGGTCTTTCTAACCACTTTGGCAATGTGGTTTTCAAAGGAGAGATTGCTATCAACTTGGGTCCCCAGGTCCCTAATAACTTTCTCTGTACTTAATGGGTTTCCGCCTATGTGGTAATTTGTGGGCACATTGTTTTTGCCAAAGGGTATGACTATACATTTGTTGGCATTTAGCTGTAAACCATGGCGCTGGCACCAATTATCTGTCTCTGTGAGACCTTTTTGAAGGATGTTTGTGTCAGCTGGAGAGTTGATTATGGCGCCCAGTTTGCAGTCGTCTGCGAACTTGGTGAGCCATAGTCCTCCCACGTTTGCCTGTACCTCGGAAAAGTATATACCGACCAAGAGTGGTCCCAGGACAGAACCCTGTGGGACGCCACTTGTGACCGGTTTCGAGTCTGACATGGCTCCAGCAACTCTCACTCTGGGGGTTCTGTCTTTGAGCCAGTTTGCGACCCATCTTGTGACAGAGGGGTCTATATTTAAGCTGGATAGCTTATCTATGATGCCCGAGTGGGGTATTGTGTCAAATGCCTTTGCAAGGTCCAGATAGGCTGTGTGGACTACCTTTTCTTCATCTATGGCTTTGGTGACTGTTTCAAAGAAGTCAACCAGATTCAAAAGGCAGGATAGGCCCTTGACAAAGCCGAACTGGGTAGGATCTAGTGTCTGTAGGTCATGAGCTCCATGATGATCCTCTCCATAGCCTTGCAGACTAAGCTAGTCAGGCTTATGGGGCAATAGTTTTCAGGGTCCGTAGAGGCTCCACCTTTGTGGAGTGTGACCACTGTTGCTGTATGCCATTCTGTGGGCACATATCCTGTAGTGAGGCTGAGATTGTATAGCTGTTTTATTTGAGGGATTAGTTCCTCTTGTAGTTCATATAGGATGCAACCTGGGACGCCATCTGGTCCCATGGAAGCAGTGTTTTTTGCTTTGGAGAGGGCAGCCTTCACCTGAGCATCTGAGATGTTAGCGCTCTGGTGCTAATATTTGGCTCAAGTCTGGAATGAACTTGCCTAGGTAGTTAACCATCCCAAGAAAACGTTGTGGGGCTTGAACATTGTCTAGAGCAGGTAAACCAAGAATGGCTGTTTGCTTAGAGGGGTCTTGTCATAAGCCTGAACTGGTAAACAAATGA
This sequence comes from Protopterus annectens, assembly GCF_019279795.1. Lineage (NCBI taxonomy): Eukaryota > Metazoa > Chordata > Ceratodontiformes > Protopteridae > Protopterus > Protopterus annectens. The sequence goes on from NC_056744.1 coordinate 314,691,757, forward strand.
CTAACATAAGTGACTTTTCATAGCCTGAATTTGCATTTCTGAGGACTGAGCTTAAGTTTCACTTGATGTGCCCTTTCCAGAAATTTTCTGAGGTTTCTGTCATGCTCAGCTTCACCATTACCTCCTCCTAGTATGTTAACTTTTAATAGCACAAGGTTGCCCAGAAAAAAATTTGCTCCATTGCATGTTGAAACACTTCACTCACAGAATTTATCCCAAATGGCATTCTGAGAAATCTGTACCTGCCAAATAAGAGTACTGAAAGTGGTTAGCAACAAAGATTTCTTGTCAAGCAAACTTTGCCAAAATGAACTCTCTGCATATGAGACAGAAAAAACAGTGGCATTTGGCATCAGAACATCGACTTGACTGTGCATATTGGATTATGGGGTCTTTTGACTGCCTTGTTTAAATCACATTGGATCAATATATATTCTGATGTCTGAGTTTTTCTTATGAGCTAAAACTGTGAAAGATGCCCACTCCGTCGGTTTGTCTCCTGGACAAATCACACCTTGGCGCACCATTTTGTCTAGTTTGGTTTTGACTCTGGTCTGCATAACTATTGGAACTTTCTGGGCTGGCCTGACAACTGGACTGACATCTGGGTCTAACTTCATGGAGTACACAACTGGAAGCTTGCCTAGTTCGTCTTTGAAGAGATCACCATAGGTGGAAAAAAGACTGTGTGAAATTAGAATAGTGGTCTTGTAAGCTAACATGGTGGACTGACTTGTTGAATGAAAGCAGTCCCATTTTCAAACCGTCTCTGAGTCCTAATAATGACTGAACATGCCTCTTGACTACATAAAATAATAAGGCATAGGTTCTCCCAGCAGAGTAACATGAAAGCATTACTGAGCCTTCTGTTTGAATCTCTCCACCACCATAGGCAACAAGCTTCGCACACTTTGCCAAATCAAGCCTTTCACCAGCACATATTCTAGTAAATGTTTCTGCATACATAACATTGCACTTTGAGCCAGTATCAACATTGAGCTCTGTGGGTTTGCAGTTTATCCAGACAGTGCAAAATACTTCATTCTTGGCCTATAAATCAACTGCATTGACAGTTTCTTTAAGCACTGACACACCATCCACATGAAAAGTACAAGACCCTACAGCACTGCTTTCTTACCTGATCAACTCATTTCTTAAAATGTTCCCTTTTAGTAAAAAAGTATGGCTTTTGACGTACAAACTGTCTACGAGTTCAGAAGTGCTTCTTGCTTGGCCGTGGCCAAGTTTAAACTTTTTGTATTATCACTTTACTGTTTTTGATTGCTAGTTATCTTATTACTAGATAATGTTTAGTAGTGTCAGGGGTGTTTATAGAATTTTTGGAGTGTGTTTGATATTTAAATTAGTTTGTTGAGAACTGGTTGGCCGTTGGCTCTTGTTCTCCTTTTGGTATCCTGTGTGCTAGTTTTCTCATTAACATTGATGTTTCATAGGTCTGCTTTTAGGACCCTTTTTTACTCGCTTTATATTTACCTTTACATTTATATTGTGTGCAGTGTTTGTTGCTTATTACAGAGTTTTCTCTGCAGGTCCTCTTTTTTTGGGCCATGGTTTCTAGTTTAGAAAATTTAGCTTGCATGCAGTGTTTGCTAGTTCCTTGCCTGTTAATAGTTTCTGGCTTTTTTCTACGACTTAGCCTATCTAGCTAGGTCTATTTAACTTAGAGGACCTAGTCATCTGCTATTTTCATATTTTCCTCAGGGCTAGGCCCGTTTAAGTTAGAGGACTTAGTCCTCTTTACTCTCTTTCTTTGTGTTTGTGCTTGTTAGGGCTAGGCCCACTTAAGTTAGAGGACCTAGTCCTCGTTGTGCTTGTGTGTACCTGCTTTACTTACATAGCTTGTCATCATGTCTAAAGACCACAAACCTTCAGGTTTCAAAAAATGTATAAAGTGCTCCCAGAGGATGTCAATTACAGAGCCATTTATTTGCAGGAAACTTGTTTATTCTGCCATTCCTTTAGCTCCAGAGTTCTCCTGGAGCGGAAGAACAAGTTAATTTTGAAAGGCCTCCGTAAGCCTTGCTTCGAGGAAGACTTAGCGAGTTCTTCATTTAAATCACATTCTTCCAAGAAAGGGAAGATTAAGTCGGCCAAGAGGCATTCTCTGGTGCAGACTAGTGTATCGGAACCTCCTCAGAAACGGTCTAAACTGGATAAGACTTCTGCCTCCTTGCCTCCACTGTCATCGAACACGGTCGAGGTTGTTGATTTTGGCACGTCAGTGTCTGCCCCAAGCCTTTCGGAGCAGACTATTGAAAAACTACATCGGAGCCGGTCCAGAGATCCTTTGCCGGTTTCCCCAACCTTAAGATCTTTGATTCTGCAGAGATCCAGATCGCCTGCCTTGTCATCCAGATCCTCCAGGAGCCTGTCAGAGGAAGATGTGGAGAGAGTAGTGCTTAGACTCCTGAAGTAGTCTGCTTTGCCCAAATTGTTGGCTTTGACCCAGTCAGTTACGGAGCCACCCGAGTCCATCCCTCCTGTTGTGGTTCCTCTGCCGAGCCGGGCCTTCGGAGCTGAAGTTTTCGGTACCACTTGATGTGGGACCCTCTGTTCCAGCTCCCCTCGAGGCTGTCTCTGAGCAGAGCTCCACTCCGACACCTTCGGCGCCATTCGTGGTGTCTTGGAGCAGAAGCTCACTGGTCTGCCCCAACAGGGGCACTTGGACCCGAACCTCTTCGGTTCTGAGTCTCCCTCTCGGTGCGTCAGCTAGGGTGAGCTCAGACTCTACATCCATCTTGGAGCCGGTCGCTCTAGAGCAGGTGACTATCACCATTTCCTCGGAGCAGAGGCGGTCCTCGAAGCTGGAGAGATCTGCTTTCGAGATGATGAGTGTGCTGTCTCACTCATCAGCTCCACACAAGGGTACCGATGCTTTTCCCCCTCTAGCACCAACCTCTGTCTTAGCGCCTACTCTCTCACTCGACAGCAGAGACCCGCAGCCTCAGGAGCCCCCGGTGGGTGGCCCCCAGTCTTCCGAGACTTCCCCAGAGTACCCTTCTGAGGTGCCCCCTCAGAAGAGGACATGCAAGAGGAAGCATGCAGACTCCCAGGATGAGTCCATCACTTCAGACACTGACCTCGAGTCGGAAGGGTCCCCCAAGTCGTCCTCTGATGTCTCCTTTTTAGACATCTTAGAGATCCTTAAGCAGAGATGCGGCTGGCCCACTGTCACCCCGTCTGATGAGGAGTCAGTGTACCTGAAGGCTTTCGGGTCTCAACCTTCAGCCTCTTGGGTGTCTCCACCTTTTGATGAACTTTTAGACCTCATTAGTTGGAAGGTGTAGGAGACTCCTGATGCCGTGGACCCAGTTCCCAAAAGACCCAATAAATTTTTGTCTGCCCCCAAAGAGAAAGATTTTTTGTCCATGAGCGTGCCCGTAGATGCCATGGTGATGGCGGTGGCCACTAAGAAGGAGCTAGCGGAGACCTCATCTGTCCATCCACCGAATAAGGAGCCTGAAATGATGGACAGATACAGGAAGCATATCTTTTCTTCAGCGGCTTTCACACTCAGATCGCTGAACTATCAACACATTTTACAAGGCTTCAAAGAGGTCTCCTTAAGGAGTTAGGAGATGCTCTTCAAGGTATATCTACTGAAGGAGTCCCTGAGAAGGTGTCTACTCAGTGGTCCAACTTAAATTCCATTGTGAACTCCTCCATGAGGCTGATCTCTTATGCATCCGACGGAGCGAGAAGGGCAGTGGGTTCAGGAATTTCCCTTAGGAAGCACTCCTGGATGCGCTTATGTAATTTTGCAGAGCCGTTCATCTACCTTTACCAAAGCCCCCTTTGAAGGTTCTTCATTGTTTGGACCTATGGTAAAAGATATACTCACCAGGTGCGAGCAAGAAAGGAAAACCCTCTCTGCTGTGGGAGTACGTTTTACCGTCCCCTCTAGACCATATCCTAAGGGTCAGAGAGGTGGTAAGATGTGGTTCAAAAAGTCCCAGAGATTTTTCCCGGATGCACAGGGTGACTCCTCCTTCAGTGGCAGAGGAGAAGGAGCTAATGGTAGATGTCTCCCTAGAGGCAGGGGCGGACGCAGAACCAGGTAGGCTGAGATTTGTTTTGAGGCCGTCCCTATCAGTGCTCCTGATATGGGGGCCAGCTGTGCTTCTCTGGAGCCAGTTGGGGGTTGCATATCTTTGTAACCAGAAGCCTGGCTAAACATCACCCAAGACAAATGGGTACAAAGAATAATCACCAGAGGTTACAACATACCCTTTTCTCTTCCACCTCGCACTCCAAGAAGATCCCAGATGTTCCACCCAATCACAGGGATCAAGCAACTGTAGAAGTGAAAACATTACTGGCAAAGAGTCATCCCTGCAGACCAGATAGGATTCGGAACTTCCTCCAGATTCTTTTTAGTACCAAAATGTAGAGGGGACTGGAGGCCCATCTTGGACCTCAGCAAACTAAACAAATCCGTAAAGAAGGCCAAGTTCTGGATGGTGACACTGCAGTCTATATTCCCTCTGTTAGGGAAAGACAATTGGATGTGCTTCATAGACCTCCAAGATGCGTACTACCATATAAAAATGGACAGAGCATCGAGGAGTCATTTACGCCGCTGGCTGGGAGCCAGTCATTACCAATTTCTTGCTCTGCCCTTTGGTCTCACCACAGCCCCCCAGGGTGTTCACCAAATTTATGGCGGTAGTGACCGCTCACCTGAGACGTCTAGGATTCCAAGTGTTTCCGTACCTGGACAACTGGCTCCTGACCGCCTCCACCAGGCATCTACTCCTACAAACCAGAAATTCCACTATCCAACTTTGCTGCAAGTTGGGGAATACAATAAATTGGGAAAAGTCTGCCTTAACAATTTGTGACTTTTATAGGTGCAGAAATAGACACATTCGCCATGTTAGCTCATCTACCTGCAGAAAGAGCACAGAACCTCAGACAACAAATTCTCCGTTTACTTCCCCTACAGAAAGTCAAGGCAAAGACACTGCTGAACTTATTAGGGACCATGGCCTCCCACCATAATGTTAGTCCCTCTTGCCAGATTACATATGCAAATTCTCCAATGGCTTCTATCGTCCCAGTGGTCCTTTAAACAACTGCCTCTGTCTCACCACATCATCATAACAGAGGCTTACAGAAAGGACCTTCATTGGATTCAACCCGACCAACTAACAGGTACCCCATTCCTTCCTTCCCTGCCAGCCTGTTGCTACTGTGACCATGGGTGCCTCACAGATAGGGTGGGAGGACATTATCTAAGCAGGACTGTCCAAGGCACATGACAAGATCACGAGGCTCACCTGCATATCAATGTCCTAGAGATGAGAGCAGTGCTTCTAGTGTTGCAAGCACTTCACGACTCTCTTCCTCTAGGGATGTTAGCAGTCCAGTCAGACATGTCATTGGTGTGGTATCTCCTCTAGGGATGTTAGCAGTCCAGTCAGACATGTCATTGGTGTGGTATCTCAACAAACAAAGTGGAACCAGATCTTGCCCACTTTGTCGAGAGGCACTTCGTGTTTGGGAGTGGACAATTTCTTCCCAACGCTTTCTGGTGGCAACGCACATCCCAGGGACAACCAGTGTGATAGCCGACAAACTCAGCAGGGCAGTCTTGATGCCTCACGAGTGGTCTCTGTATCAGGAAATAGCAGAACAGATCTTCCGGAAATGGGGACGGCCTTGCTGCAATCTCTTCACCAGTCCAATCAACTCCAAATGCAGCAGCTATTTTTCCCTTATCCCTCTCTGGGGGAGTCACCGAGAGACGCATTTGTTCACGGTTGGCCCCTGGGACTCCTTTATGCTTTCCCTCCCTTTCCTCTCGTATCCAAAGTGATTCAGAAAGCGAAGCTTTTGGGAAGCAAAATGATTCTCATCTCTCCTTACTGGACTTGTCAGATTTGGTTCCCCTTTCTCGGGCCTCATCTACTAGACGAACCATGGACTCTGGACCCAGTGCCAGACCTCTTGATGCATGTCAGGCTCCTTTCACCCCTGCCTCCACACCCACAGCTTGACACCATGGCTGCTCCAATTCCATCCCTAGTCAGGCTTCATGATCTTTCACCTGCTGTGTCCCACATCCTCACGTCTTCGCATAAACCTTCCACTAGGAAGTTATACACTAGCAAATGGAGAAGGTTTTCCATCTGGGCTGAAGGAAAGGAATTTAGATCCTTACACTGCACCCATCCCAATGGTTTTAGAATTCTTGTCTGAACTCTTCCATCAGGGGTCTGTTGCTGCCACAATTAGAGTTCAATTGGCAGCGATATCTAATTTTCATTTGGGTCAACATGAGTCTAACCTGATGTCACACAGATTGTTTAAAACCTTCCTCAAAGGTGCTACTTTGCTGAGACCCCCTTTTCAGGAACCAGTAGCTTCCTGGGATCTGAGCTTTGTCCTGTCCAAGCTAACTTCACCGCCTTTTGAAGCTACTCATTTGTGCCTACTGAAATTTCTATCTTGGAAGACTGTTTCTCGTAGCCATCACATCAGCTAGACCAGTATAAGAGTTACAAGCACGGTCTATAAAACCTCCTTATTTGATTTTCCACAAAGACAGAGTTTCTCTTCATACAAATCCTTCCTTTATCCCTAAAATTTGCTCTCATTCTAATTTGAACCAAACAGTGGAATTACCGGTGTTTTTCCCTAATAATTCTAACGCAGCAGAATACAAATTTTAGCAATTAGATGTTCACAGGCAGTTACAGTTCTACCTTCACAGGACTAAAGAACTCAGACCAATTGTTCGTATCCTTTTCTGATTCTAGACTAGGTCTGCCAGTCTCTAAAGTGACTCTGTCAAATTGGATTTTGAGCTATATTTCCTTCATTTACTCCTCCAATGGAAAAATTCTACTGTTCAAGATTAAGGCTCATTCTACACGATCCCAGTCTACATCTGCTGCCTTCCAAGCCAGAGCTCCAATTGACACTATTTGTGCAACAGCAGCTTGGGCTACCCCTCATACCTTATCACTCATTACAAATTGGACCTGACTTCAAGGGGTAGAGCATCCTTTGGTTCCACGGTACTCAGAAGTATTTTCCTGTGAGCCACCCAAGAATAAGGTGCTAGGGACGCTGTCCCATATGTAAGAATGAAGGCAAGATAGGACTGTAGAACATAAAGAAGTTATGTACTCGCCATAACATTCCATGTTTGTAGTCCAGCTTTGCCCTTCATTCTTAGGAACCCACCCACCTAACCCCCGTCCTGAAAGGATTTGGAAACAGGATAGTCTTACCTCGGTAGGGTGGAGACCTTTCATTATTGTTTGTTCTTTCTGGATAACCTTAGATCTGAAGTAGGATATTCATTTGTCTGCAACCTGTGGGTTATGGATCCGATATCGGATCCGAACTGGCATGGTTTTCCAGCTATGGATCCAAGCTCTCAGCTCCTCCCCTCACCCATAATGCCCTGCTCTACCCTCATGACCTCAGATCTCGTTTGCCGCGCTGGTGACTGGATTTGGGTACATAGCTCTCAGCTAAGTGAACTCTATTTCTTGTTAAAATCAGAGAATTTTTTTGGTTTTTTGAGTGAATTTGTGTGAAAGTTTAGGTTTCCCTTTCTTATAAGTGTATTTTAAGTTTATTTTGACTTAAAGTAAGTAATTTTTATTCCCTCCCCTCGCTGTTGCGTAGAGTGTGTGTGTAGGCCTGTGTGTCTTTTTGTTTTTTAAGTTACTTTTTGTAACTTTTACTGTGTTATAGATTATGGCTGACCAGCCTAAATCTATATTTTCGAAATGCTCCGAGTGTGGCCATAAGCTCTCACCGGCTGATGGCCACACTCGGTGTGTTAAGTGTCTCGGGGTTGAACACCTCACATCTGGTTGTTCCATTTGTGCAGGGTTCAACCCCAGGGCACTGAGGGAGCGGAGGTCCAAGCTGGTCTTGGCGGGTCTTTTACCGCGGACTCGGCTCCGCCTCCGCTCCTTCGGGACTACTGTGGCTGCAGTTGTTCCCCTGTGGCACCCTCCTGCTCCTGGGACTCAAACTCCCGCTTCTGGAGAGGAGAGGATGCTGCTAAAAGGACGGAGGAGAGGCACCACAAGCGGCGGGCCGGGACCTCTGTTTCGGCCCCGCCAGCCAGGCTTCTCCCGGCTCCGTTCGGTTCGGTCTCCTCCTTCTCGGCTCCGGTCACCTGTGTGCTTTTCACGGGTCCTGAGGAGGAGGAGACCAATCTCGTCGAGGCTATCGAGGAGGCACTCCAGGCCTACCTCGGTAGCCTCTTCGAGATCTACCCATAGCCTTTCTGATGCTGATCTGGACCGGATGATGAGAAGGTTCATCCAGGCCCAGATGCAGATGGGAGTGCTCTTGCCTCCCCCCCCTCCGGGGGGGAGCTCAACACCCTTTTTTAAGCCTATTGCTCCTTCTCCGACCCACTATCCGGGTTCGGAGCAGCTGGAGCCGAGCAGCCGGGCCGGGGAAGGTCGGAGCCGATAGTACTTGGTACTTCGGACCCGACCCTGCCCTCGAGTGCGTCGGACCCGATCTCGGAGCCTGGATCCGAGCCGGATCCGGGGATCAGTGCTCGCCGGCACCGTCTGTGTCGGGCGCACTGTCCCGCCGGATCCGAGTGCCGGCGCCGGCTCGATCCACTCTTCGGATCGAGGGCGATTGCCGGATCCTTTGGTGGTCGGCCCCCTTCGGCTTTGATGTAGTGGAGAGGGCTCTGTTGAGGGTCTCGGACCCCGGCACTTGCCGGCTCCGTCCCGCGCTCCCTCTGCACTGGGCCAGGCTTCCTCCATCCGGCCCCTGGGGCAGCCCGTTTCTGTGCCCCAAGTTGCTCCTATGGAGCAAATTGCTGCTGAGGACTCCTCTGACAGCCCCAGAGGAGGCCCCTCGCAAACATACGTGCAAAAGGAGGCACATTGACTCCCCCGAGTCTCTCACAGAAGACACGGACTTGGAGGAAGCGGAAGGCTCCCCACGGTCACCCCGAGGATGTCTCCTTTGGAGACATCATGGAAATACTCCGTATAAGGGGGTGGTCTGCCCCAAGTCTTCCTCGGACGAGTCCGTGTTCTTGGAGGCATTTGAAGCAGGCCCGTCTACCTCTTGGGTGTCCCCCCCTGCCGACCCCCTGGTGGACCTTATAACCACCAGGGCGTGGAAGGAACCGGACACCGTGGAGCCAATTCCCAAAAGACCAGATAGGATCCTTAGTCCGCCATCCGACCGGACCCATTGGAGTAAGGGGCCTCCGGTAGATGCCATGTTGACGGCGGCGGCCACAAAGAGGGAACTGGCTCAGGAGAGTCCCTCAGTCCACCCACCGAGCAAGGAGTCTCGGATGATGGACCGCTTGGGGAAGCGGATGTTCAGTTCGGCGACCTTCTCAGTAAGGCGCTGAACTATTTGGCACATGTTATTCGGATGCAGCGAGATCTTATTAAGGATACGCTGCATCCCCGCCTGAGTCCATTTCGGAGGAGGACAGAGTTCTGCACTCCACCCGTGGCCACTCTTAGGTCAGTTACAAATACTTCTATGCGGCTACTCTCCCATGCAACGGAGGCGCCAGAGCTGCGGGACAGGACTGGTCACTGGGCGTCAGGCCTGGCTCCGTCACTATTTCTGAGCCCTTCAAGGCGTCGTTTGCAACGCCCCCTTTGATGGTTCTGCTCTGTTTGGCAAGACCGTTCGCGACGTTGACCCAGAGCGAAGGGCGGAAGACGCTGTCTGCCGTCGGAATCCGCTTCTCTGCACCCCAGAGGCCCTATTCTAGGAACCAAAGGGTCAGAAGAAGATGTGGTTCTGGAAGTCGCAGCAGTCCCAGCCTGCTCCGGACAACCAGTCCTTCCGTGGCAGAGGAGGACAGGGAGGACGCCGCCCTAGAGGCAGAGGGCTCCCAGAAACTTCGGGTCAGGGAACCTTTCTCTGAACGGCCCGCAGCAACCCTGAGGTTGCCCGACTGCTCTACTCTGGAGGCAGTCGGGGGACGTTCGGGGCACCTAGCGGCATGGGAGTCCATAACATCGGACGCTGGGTTCTCCAAATCATATCCAGGGATATCGCATTCCTTTCCTTCACCTTCCAAAGTTGAAGTCCCTCCCAGGCGTCCCACCGGTCAACGGGAGGCGCTTTGGCAGAAATTGGCCATCTGCTAAAGAAAAGAGCCATCCAGCCCGTTCCCCAGACCAGATCGGATCAGGGTTCTACTCCAGATTCTTTTAGTGCCAAAAAGACGGGGAACTAAGACCAATCCTAGACCTCTCTCTCTTGAATCTGGCAGTCCCCAAAGAAAAATTCGAATGGTCACTCTGCAATCTATTCTCCCCTTCTGGGAGAAAATCACTGGATGTGCTCGATAGATCTCAAGGACATACTACCACATCCTGATGGACAGGCGCTCCAGGAGGTTTCTCCGCTTCCGGCTGGGAGCCAGTCACTACCAGTTCCGGGTCCTTCCCTTTGGTCTCACCACAGCCCCCAGGGTGTTCACCAAAGTACTAGCAGTGGTAGCGGCCCACCTGAGGCTTCAGGGGGTGCAGGTCTTTCCCTACCTGGACGACTGGCTTCTTACCGCCCCAACAAGGCATCTACTTCTCTTGGCGAGACTCCTTTCTCCATCTTGCTCCCTTTCTGGGCATCACAATAAATACAAAAAAGTCCAACCTGGCGCCCACACAGCTCTTAGATTTTATAGGGGCCAGGCTAAACACAAAGAGTTTACGAGCCTTCCTCACTGCGGACAGAGTTCTAAATCTGCAGCTCCAGGTGCGGGCCATTCTCCATTCAAGTTCTGTTCCAGCGGAGTTGGTCCTGAGGGCCCTAGGGTCCATGGCAGCTATAGCACTTCTTCCTCTTGCCAGGCTCAATATGCGCATTCTACAGTGGACGCTCTTAGTACAGTGGTCATACCTTGCTCTCCCCATGCATCATCCCATAGCGATCAGCAAGGCTTGCAAGCGGTCCCTCTTGTGGTGGCTCCACTCCCCGGATCTCCACAAAGGCCGCCCATTTTGTGCGTCTCCCCCTCTCGCCACGGTGACCACGGACGCCTCCCGCCTCGGCTGGGGGCACTGTTGGGCCGGACAGTCCAAGGCACGTGGAACGATTCAGAGACCTTACTGCATATCAATGTTCTAGAGATGAGAGCAGTGCTCTTAGCGTTGCTAGCACTTCAGGACTTTCTTCCCTTGGGAACAATTGCGATTCAATCGGACAACATGTCTGTTGTCTGGTACATCAACAAGCAAGGGGGAACAAGGTCTTACCCTCTTTGTTGAGAGGCCATGAGAGTTTGGGAATGGGCAATCTCCACCAATCGCTTTCTAATAGCAACGCACATTCCGGTCGGTCCAACATCCTAGCGGACAAGCTCAGTCGCACCATTCTGACCCCTTACGAGTGGTCTCTCAATTGTCAAGTAGCGGAACGCATATTCGCACGGTGGGGAACCCCTTCATGCGATCTTTTGCTTCTCCCTCAAACACCAAGTGCGACAGTTTTTCGCTCATACCTCCTCCCGGAGGTACCCCAAGAGGCAGCTCTGGTGCATGCTTGGCCACCCGGTCTTCTGTATGCCTATCCACCCTTGCCTCTGATGCTGCAAGTTCTTCAGAAAGCCTCTCGGGTGGGTTGCAGAATGATTCTCATTGCTCCATTCTGGCCTCGACAGATCTGGTTCCCCTTCCTAAGGTCTCACTCGGTGAATCCTCCTTGGATTCTAGATCCCATCCGGATCTGATATCCCATCCATCCTGCATTCCTCCTCGAACCTGGACAACCTGAAGCTGACCGCTTGGCTGCTCCAGTTCCACTCTTGATAAGGACTCGGTATTTCTTCACCTGTAAAGGCTATTTTGGTGGCAGCTCATAAACCATCCACTAGAAAGGTTTACGAAGCAAATGGAAACGTTTCTCTGTGGGCGGAGCGGCAAGGCCTGAATCCCTTCACGGTTCCTCTCCCTTTAGTGCTTGACTTTCTAACCACTCTCTTTAACGATGGTGCCAGCAGTTCCACAGTCAAAGTTCAACTGGCGGCAATTTCTCACTATCACATTGGCCATGACTCTAATCCTCTTATGTCAGCCAAATTGTGTAAAATATTTCTTAAAGGTACTTTTCTTCTCAGGTCCCCTATAAAACAAGCAGTTCCTCCTTGGGACCTTTCTTTGGTCCTACAGGCCTTGACCGCTCCTCCTTTCGAGCCAGCGGCTACGGTGGATCTCAAATTCTTGTCCTACAAGACAGCCTTTTTGGTAGCCATTACTTCAGCCAAGAGAGTTTCTGAACTTCAAGCTTTATCAGCTAAACCTCCTTACTTGGTATTTCATCCGGACCGTGTCTCCCTCAGGACCAACCCGTCCTTTCTTCCTAAAATCGCTTCTGAAGCAAACATCAATCAATCCATTAACCTCCCTGTTTTCTTCCCTAAATATGAAAACAAAGGTGAATATAAGCTACATTCACTAGATGTTCACAGGCAACTTAGATTTTATCTGAACAGGACAGCTGGTCATAGGCAATCCGACCAGCTGTTTATTTCCTTTGCAAAATTTAATTTGGGCAAGCCAATCTCAAGTTTCTCTGTCCCGCTGGATTTCACAGTGCATTTTATTGGCTTATCAAGCTTCAGGAAGGCCCGCACCGGAGGGTGTTCATGCCCATTCAACCCGGTCGGTATCTACCTCGGCAGCCTTCAAGGCTAGGATTCCTCTAGATGATATTTGTGCAGCAGCCACGTGGGCTTCATCTCATACGTTTATTTCCCACTATAAGTTGGATCTTGCATCTAGGGGTAGAGCATCCTTTGGCTCCGCGGTGCTCCGGAATATCCTTCCATGATGGCCGCCCAAGATTCAGGTAGCTGGGGACTCTGTCCCACAGGTTGCAGACAAATGAATATCCTACTTCAGATTTAGAAGTTATGTACTCACCATAACGTTCCATCTGAGTAGGTGTATTCATTTGTCTGCAACCATCCCGCCCTCCTATCCCCCTGGCCTTTCAGTTTCCTGCATATTCTTTGTTACCCTTTTTAGGGTATTGTTGCTTTGGCAAACTCGATCTGAGGTCATGAGGGTAGAGCAGGGCATTATGGGTGAGGGGAGGAGCTGAGAGCTTGGATCCATAGCTGGAAAACCATGCCGGTTCGGATCCGATATCGGATCCATAACCCACAGGTTGCAGACAAATGAATACACCTACTCAGATGGAACGTTATGGTGAGTACATAACTTCTAATTTTGTCTATCTATAGTTTAACAGGAAACGAGATCTGGGGGTTCTGCTAGTGCACTATGGGATACCTACCTAGCCACGAGCCAACTAAGAGTCAGAGTCGGAGCCGAGGATTGGCTCCGAACCCATATGTAAGAATGAAGGGTGAGATGGACTACAAACATGGAACATTATGGTGAGTACATAACTTCATTTTTTGTTGATTTGGATGTATGCTTGGGGTCTTAGTGTTGAAAGGTGAAATTCCTCTTCATCAGCTTTCTTGCAGACGCCTGAAGGTTTGGGGTCAAAAGGGACTGTTACTTGGAATTGTTCATAAATTCCCTCCACCTTGACTAAAGCCCCAGCTCCAGCTAAAGAAAAGCAACCCCAAAGCATGATACTGCCACCACCATGCTTCACCCTGGGGATGGTGTTCTTTTGGTGATGCAAAGTGTTGTTTTTGTGCCAAACGTACCTTTTGGAATTGTGGCCAGAAAGTTAAAACTTGGTCTCATTAGACCATAATACATTTCCCACATGCTTTTGGGAGACTTGATGTATTGTTTTGCAAATTTTAGCCGGGCCTGGATGTTTTTCTGTGTAAGGAAATGCTTCAGTCTTGCAACTCTACCCCACAGTCCAGACATATAGAGAATATGGGAGATTGTCATCACATGTAGTACACAACCAGTACTTGCCAGAAATTCCTGCAGCTCCTTCAGTGTTGCTGTATGTCTCTTGACAGCCTCTCTGACCAGTTTTTGTCTTGTCTTCTCATCAATTTTTGAGGGACGTCCAGTTCTTTGCAGCGTCTCTGTTGTCCCATATTTTCTCCACGCTTTGAGTGTCTTCACTGTGTTCCATGGTATATCCAATGCTGTGGAAATTTTTTTGCACCCTTCTCCTGACTGATACCTTTCAACAGTGAGATCCCTTTGATGCTTTATAAGCTCTCTGTGAACCATGGCTTTTACTGTAGTAGGCAACTGAGTAAATGTCAGGAAAATCCTACTAGGACAGCTGAACTTTGTTTGGGGTTAATCAGAATCTCTCTGATATTAGGTGTGTACCCAAGAAGACTGAATGCTGTAATTAAATCAAAAGGTACTTCAACAAAGTATTAGTTTAAGGGTGTGCATAGTTATGCGACCAGCATATTGTAAATTTTTTATTTATTTTTTCCCCTAACCGATATTTTTGTGTTTCAATTGAACTGTACAGGTTATAGATCACATTAAAGTTGGGAAACATTTCGGAAGTGATTTATTGTGGTCTCGTTTTTTTTTTTATATATATATATCACAAAAACTTGGCATTTTAACAGGGGTTTGTAGACTTTTTATATCCACTGTACTTCAGTCTCTAATGTTTACAACACTTTTATTGACTTCTGAGGTTTTATTGCTTTTCGGAATTCCACCCTTTGCATCTCTTCATTTTTTGAAATGTTCCTTTATTAGGTATGATTGGATGCTGCTTAAAGGGATTGCGTCAAGATTCCCTGTAGCTCTCATTGTTTTGATTTAGCTGGTAGGTCAGGTGACTTTGTGTGATGGCTCAGATTTCAGTACCTTGGGGAAAGGGTAATTTGCTCTTAGGAAATGCTAACAGTTTCCTTTGTGTTCCTTTTATTAACAGCCCCCAAAGTGTTAGGAAAACATTATCACTTCACTTAAAAATGTAGTGAAGTAGTGCTCATATGTGCTATTTCTTTTTTTTTTTCTTTGTATCTAAGTGGTCCAGTCTTTCACTTTGCGGGCAGACAGAGCAGTGGATTTTTTTTAATACTTTCTGCAACATAGATGTTCAGTTGCTTGGGTTTACTGCTGATGTAGACAGATGCAGTGGATGCATTGTATGATATGGTATGGAGCAGTGTTCATGTATTAATGCAGCTACTCATCGGGGTCCTTTTTACATGCATACCCATTTCAGTTTGTTGCTGTGGTGGTTTCTATTGCTGTTGGTTATATGAAAAACTGACACAGCAGTTACAGGAGATGTTCTTAGGTGAAAAGTACAGGAAGCATTACTGCTGATGGTGGAAGAAAAAAAGAACACTTATATTTTTGTTTAAAGAAAAA
>NC_056744.1:314773118-314870618 GCF_019279795.1 Protopterus annectens
AGCCTCGCTGGTACTCAGGTGCCTTCGCAGCCCGTGATACCTGCTACCTTCGAGTTGCAGGCCTCTACCAGCACCCACGTGGAGTCCGGGGTGCTACAAGATACTCAAGGTATTGGACCAACGGATGCATCTCCCTCGGATGGGTTCGGAGCCGCTGAGCAGGCACTGGCTTCTGAGGATGTATTCAGACCTCAACATTTGTACATCAAACCAATGACAGCTGCAAAACCAAAAACAAAAGCAACTTCAAAAACTAAAATACTGACGCATGAGCCACGTGCACAGGCCTCCATGCCTAAAAAACAGATGATCAAAATGGCTGAAGACCTTATTACCTCCCCCTCCAGATAAGAGGCCTAGGCAAGACACTGATTATGAATCTTCAGATCAGGTTTCTATTTCTTCTGATTCCTCCTCTGATCAGGAATTATCTATACCTCCCTATGAGGATTCTGATGCTGAGGAGTCTATTCCATCTGCATCTCCTCTTGAGGATTATTCATTTGGAGAAACCTTGCATACTTTGAGGGAGCATTTTCACTCGGAGAGTCAAGACTTCTCAGAATCAAAAAAGAGGCTCAGGGATTTCCTTCTCCCTCAGCACAAGCCTTTAGCCATTCCCCCTGTTTTAGACATTGTGGATGATGTGTTTTCGGAGTCAAGCTTGACCCCTGACTCCTTACCTCCGGCTCCAAGTAAGCCTGACAGATAGTACAGGGTGCCTGACTCACATAAATTTTTATTTAGAAACCCTGCTGCTGATCCTGAAACTATTTCACAGGGTCCAATGGGAGTTAAAGCCTCAACAGCAAAAAACCCTACCCCCTCTAGCAGGGATTCAGGGGCAGTGGACAGATGGGAAAAAATGTTTATACATCTGCAACCTTGGCAATCAGGGCCTTAAACTGTCAATTTCATATGCTCAAGTACCAGCAACATGTTATGTGATTGTTGAAACAGAAAATGTCTATTTCAGAATGTGCAGAAAATAAAGAATTGCAGGAATTATTGCATGCAGCTGAACAAGTTGGAAAGCATACTTGCAATGGGGTTTTGATTCTTTAGAGGCCTTCTGCAGGGCCGCAGTTACTGGATCTGTGATTAGGAGGCATGCTTGGTTAAAGGAACAAAATTTGCCTGACCATGTTAAAACTAAATTGCTAGATGCACCTTTACAGCATGATTCTCTGTTTGGTATGAAGGCAGAAGAGGTTTTAAAGAAAATGGAAGACGACGCTAAGTCTATGCAAACTGTTAAAAGACTTCTTACAAGTGCAGCCACCCAGATTCAGTAGACACTGGCCTACCAAAAATTGGTCCTTTCCTGTGTCAGACAGAGCTCAAAGGGGCAAATCCAGGCGCCCTAAGGGTTCCAGATACCAGCCGCAAGACTCTTACAGGTCAAAGCGGTGGGGCGCATCCACCTTCAAATCTGGAAGAGATGAAGCGCAAACCTACAGAAAGCAATCCCAATGACTTCCCTCTGCCTACACCAAACACTTATCTTTTGGCAGCACCCATAGGGGGAAATTAGCACTTTTTGCTCATAATTGGCAGTTAATAACCCAGGACAAGTGGGTACTAAACATAGTGTCACAGAGATACAGATTCCATTTCCACACTCTGCCAATGACAAATGGTTGGCCAGATCTGCCAAAAAATCAATGGGCAGAGGCACAGAAACAGGTTACGTCCCTCATGCATATGGGGGCCATTCAAACTGTACCAGAACAGGAAAAAGGACAAAGTTTTTACTCAAGAATGTTCTTGGTACCCAGAAAGGACAGCCTGGCGGCCAATACTAGATTTATCGATTTTGAACACATACCTGGGCAGTCCAAAATTCAAAATTCTCCCTTTGCAGCAGCTTCTGCCCATGCTAGGCAAGAATGCTTGGCTAGTGACTTTAGACCTAAAAGAGGCATACCTGCATGTCCCAGTAAGACAGTCGTGCAGAAGATACCTCCGATTCAAGGCTGGCTTAATGCATTACCAATTCTCTGCACTGCCCTTTGGCTTATCTACTGCGCCCAGGTTCTTTACAAAGTGCCTGGCACCAGTAATTGCATTTTGCAGACAAAGAAGTATACAAATATATCCTTACTTGGACGACTGTCTCATTCAAGCAGAGAACAAAGAGACACTTCTATGACAACTAGTGTTTGTGAAAGGCTTCTAACATGCCTAAGGTACACAATAAAAGAAAAGAAATCACAACTGGTACCCTCTCAAAAGATAACATTCCTGGGTGCAAGCTTGAATACAACTGCCTAGATGGCTTACCTCACGTCAGACAAACAAAGGCAACTGACTACTTACTTCAAACTGATGGCAACAAAACCCCAGTCTTCTGTAAGACAAATTCTGCAGGCTCTGGGCTTCATGGCATCCTGCATCCTGCATCCTACTAATTCCATATGCAAGACTGCATATGAAGAAACTTCAATGGTATGTAAAAGTTTATGGAGCCAACATTCACACAGTCTGGAAACAATGATTCCTCTCATTCCCTGCCTGCAACAGGAGTTTCTATGGTGGGCAAAGGCCTGTCACCAAAACATGGGACGGCCCTTAAAGGAACACTCCACCCTAGAACTAAAAAAATATGTTATTTTCAGTCTATCTTTGTTTCCAGGCCTATTTTAACACCTAAACTTTACTCTAAGGGCTTTATTAGTAATTTTCGCTATTTTACCACAACATGGCTACCGATGGGGCTTGCTATATCAACGTGATCTTCTCCTTCAAGCCTTTCTCTTTCCCATAAAGCATTTCAGGTCTCCTTTCTGTGACTCATGTCAGACATACGGAAGTAACTGTGAATTTCCATGCCATTGACATATAATGGGAAATCTGTGACTCATTGTCAGTTTGGATTCCTTCTGTGTTAGGCCTGCTTCTTTTCTGTTGCTAATCACCCTCATTTGTGTTTAGATCACAGCTTGCTTTACAGTATAATTTGAAGTTATCTAGCTGCAGACAGAGCTGTAGCTAAACTGGATGCCTTTGTTCGAAGTGTTCTTTTGTAGTCCTGCCTGAATTGAAAGTCCCCTCCTCCCACACTACTGCAGAGGTGTGAAAACTGCCACTGCAAATGACAGCTCAGAATTGAAAGGAAGGAGGGAGTGCCATTTCAAATGTCTTCCCCTCTGCCTGCAGAATCATTTGTTAGGCAGCAGCAGAAAGATTTATGTAAACAATTTCAAATTAAATTTCATACAACAGTGCAGGATAACTTTTGATTATTTCATTGTCTACACTATTTTTATTTCCTCCTTATTTCTACCAGACATTATGTTCACTTATGTATGTTTTACAATCTCTTTGAGGAACATCAGCCTAGTGACATGTTATTTCTGTATTTTCAATGACATTGGCATCATCTCCACAAACAGTAGACTGCAAACCTGTGTCTATGATGCTGGCACAGTAAAAGCATGTACTGAAAACTCACTGTTTTCTGTACTCCATGCAGTGAATTATTTTTTTGCAGTGGGCTACTAATTATTTTGTGCATGTATGTATTACTTGCATAATGCAGATAACTGAGGCACTTTGGGAGCTTAATATGATCATCTCTAATTCAGCTGATACTATTTAGCAATCCTTTAGTCCTTTTTCCATATTAGTTAATTTATTTTGAGGCTCTCCTTGCCTGCCTTTGTGCATATTTCCAATCTTACTGCTACACTGATTATATATCGAGCTGTTAATTGGCAGTAGACACTACTCAGCCAGACAGTTATTCATATTTTTCACATTAATAATTTGACTTCTGTATCTTTAAAACAACAAAAGAGTCGTGCAGTTTGCAGAAAACATCACGTAAGAGGGTTTACAACCCTTCGCTAAAATAAGTATTGCAGCATCCAATTTGCAGTTGTAGTAATTAAACTTTGTCAAGTCAGGCAGTAAAGCACACCAGAGTAATACTACTGTCAGTTTCATGAGTACAGACTGACAATTTTGACTCCATAATTTTCCTGTCTACGTTATTATAAATCACTGTACCAGGCAGTGCTGTGTGCCCTTTTGGCAATATTGCACATCTTACTCCAAGTTCTCCTAAATATTGCCACCTGAGATCCAAAAGCACATGTCATAGCGCTCTCCCGTTTTTATAAATGTGTGTAAGCCCTACAAATTACTGAAGGTTACCTAAAATACATGTATCACATCACACAAACCCCTTTGGCATCAAATTTGTGACAGCTGCATAATGTTACGCTGTCTCACACTGTGCATCAGACTTTAGTACATGTTCACACAAGTTACAGTGTGTCAAGGGCACCAGCCATCATCATCTGCACAGGTGACAGGGAGCACACTACTCAAAGGCTTGGACTAGAAACACTGTTACAGGGCATAACTGCAACACAGGATTTTGAGCATTGTGATTCCTGTGCCATGTCACCACCCACTTGCTTATCAGGCTCATGTCTAACAATGAATGGCTTCTCAGTGACTGTGCAAGAGTGTCTACAGAAACTGGTTACAGCTAATTATATAGGCTCAATGTATTTTTGGTTTACAGTACATACTTCATACATACAACGGCTTTGCTTAGTATGATATTTGCCTTTATCCCTGTGCATGGTCTGATCAAATTCAGTGCACTACTGCAACTAGCAGACTCTCTGTAATACCAAAGTGTATCAAACAAAAATAATGATGCAATTACATATATGAAAAAGTCCTGAACACACAAAACCATGCACGACCAGCAATATACTTATCCTACGGGTGTGCCTGCATTCAGTGTGCCCAAATAAGGATTCAAAATTTCCAATTAAATGAACTATGTGCATGAATGTTTGCTCTAACACATAGCAATTCATCAACTGCACGTCCACTAATTAGTAGCATTGATCTACAACTGCCTCTCATTTTTATGTTACAAGCAGTCCGTCCACTGTTCATTGCGCTTCCCTTCCAATTGCACGTCAAACATTCATAATAGTGTCACACCCCCATGCTTTCAAGTCAGCAGACCATGACCTTTCAGTTTCCCTTCCCTTACAACATCTAACATAGGTGTGTGTCAAGCACGTCAAGTCACCAGACAATGACCATTGCAACTGTTAAGTGCATCTATTATACCACCACAGAATGTAATCAACTGACTGCCATTGAACCCTCCCATTCTCTATCCTTTGCAAGTGCATCATGCAACAGACAGTGTCAACAACCATCCCTCTCATGGTTCAGTCTCACTGTCCATCATCCTTGATACAGCATGCCTCTGCAGTGTTCATGTCCAGCAATGTGCAATGAGCTGAACCAGCTGGTATTCCTGAATGCTGTTATCACTATACATTTTATCTGCGCACTATAAACACTTTGCATATGGCAACCTAGAACCAATGGCACTCTTGCTCAAACATAATTCCTTCACTATAAAGAAAACACTCATGTATAACATACTATCATGACAGTTCCTTTCACTAACAAGTATGAGTATTGTCTACCTTTCAAACTCGCTTATGAGCTGTCATCGTTGCTTCAAGGGCTATCGTTAATAACTAAGTCACACTTACCTTGGCTGTAATATTTCGTTTGTGCAATATTTACCATGAGGACTCTGCCGATCCTTTCACTTTGTTCAGGTTATATTTCTTCAGTTGAGCTCTCCATATTCACATCACCTGTAAATGCCCATCAATAACACATACTGTTAGGTTACAGATAAAAACAGTTATGTATGACTTAATCCTTACTTCTTGCATGCTGTAAAATCACTGGTGATACCCACCTTTACTGTCAGCTCGGTAATTCTGGCACCCATGTCAAATACCACTTCCATCGTCACTTGGACGGTTCTCACCAGCAATGTTCACGACAGCAAAGTTTTCATTACCGCAAAATGGATCACCCAGCTTTCAGATCACCTTTTCTCAATCACCAGGACTCATAGATGAGAGAGAACCATTGGAAACAATTATACCATTATATGCATACACACTTTACATGGATCAGCTGTTGCTCTGTATACATTAATACCCACTCAGACAACTCATTTTCAGCTACTATACACTGACATGTCACCTGAAATATAACAGGTTCCATATCATTATCTAAGGCCATTCCCTGTTTTTCTCAGACATATACCACACATGTTCAAAGCGATACAAGCATTCACCTGTAAAAACGGGTAAAAGTGGAAGAAAACCAAGACTAACTTCAGCTGATACAGTCCAAGTGACAGAAATTGAATGTTCCATCTCATCCGACAGGTACATTTAACTATCATAAACGAGTTCACATCTACTTCTGTAACTGCCTCACCATGACTGTCTCATTTAACAAAGTAATATGTAGCTTGACGCACTCTACCATTTCTCATATTTTCAATAGTGACACTTCTTCCAGGATTTTTTTCTCTACTAAGTGACAGTAGTAAGGCCGCTGCTGTCAGTCTTGCAGACTATCTGAAACTGTTTTGTATTTAATATGCACCAATGTCACTGCTTACAAATTTTGCTCTTTTCACATACGCACATGACAAGCAGCTTATCCTTAATGTACCCTGGACTCAGTTATCAAATAGTCATAACTGTGCATTTTTTTATGTGCACCTTATGACTTACTGTGGAAGCGGGACTGTAACCGTGCAATTACAGTATTTTCCTCTGGCCGCTCACATCTAGCTATGTTTCTGGGCAGCTCTGGTACTTGCATTGGATCCCCACGCAGACTACCTGTCTTGGCAGACACTACGTTCATCATGAGGTCATATATGTAGTCATACTTCCTACCATCAAATATAGGCTTTGCTGTCCACTCCTGCTTGACCTTATGATACACTACTCTGTATCTCTTTTCACCAACTGGCCCGGAGCGACTAGAGGGACATCTAATAACTAACTGCTCCCTATTTTGATTTGCATTGTGGTCCAAGACCGCTAACATTGTTCTTGCTTTCATGCCTCCATAGCTAAAGTGCTCTAACTTTGGACAGTAACGACACAGCAGTGCATGGAATACCTCCAGATTGCCAGTATGACAAAACTTTGTCGTCTGCTGCAGATCTTTTATAAACGATGTGTTACTTACTATCTTATGCAGTGCACTGTGGCACTCCCCTCCTTCCTCTAACCATTTCTTATCAGTCCCACGAGGGACTGGTACTTCATGTGGACATTTCACATATTTGGTTGCACCCCCCCAGCTGTGTTGGTCAATCACATGGTATGACAGGGACAACCACTTTTCCATAAGTAATACTGGATCACCCTCACATGTTGCTGTACACCACCACAAGTGATTACAAATACTGCGGCACCATGGCAGTAAATCCTCTTGTCCTTTCTGTTTGGCAGCCAGCATAATTTTTTTGTGAATGCTTTTGCACATGTACCAAATGTCAAATTGATGATCTATGTCACTAAATTGAGTACACATTAGTAATGCTATACCCCGATGCCTATCTGTTGCTACTACTCCGATACTCACACCCTTACTAATTAAATTTCTCATGCACCTCTCAAAACCTGTCTTCTCAAGTCCCACTGATGCCACCCCTTCACAGACCTGCTCCACAGCAAAATCCAGTATGTATCCTGTGTCTAAATCCATCGTACTCTAGGTACAGTACTTAGCGGAAAATCCTGGACTGTCACAGGATCCATCACCACCTAACCTTATCAAGCTCCCTTCAGCGTCCTTCAACAGCTCCTTCTGCTGCTTGTGCCAATGGAATTGCACAACTGGGAAAAGATATTGGCTCTGTATGTCGTAATATGTCGTCTTTCCTATGAATTCTACACCTAGGTAGGCACAAAACCTTGATATGTGTACGTAAGTACTACCACTAAACAGTACTGCCGCGGCACTCATTAGGTTGCCTGCTGGCATTCGACCAAGCAGTGGTTGGCTTTCCCAGCTTAGAATCACATGTCCATTAAAGCAGGGCACTTTAACACAAACTAAAGTTCCAAGTATGGTCTTCTTCTCAATTTCACAAGCTGCTGTCCTTTACACTGGACATATAAGTTTCATCATCAAGTTATCAAGGCATGCCTTGAAAACAATTAATTTTTTTTGTCCAACAATGTCTTCCTCCTCTGACAATTCCTGCAATGAATCATCCGCCTCAGACTGAGACAGGCTTATAGACGATTCTCCCCAGTCTGGGTCTTCCAGATTCTCATTACCCATATTTGCTGTACTTCCTTCAGACATACAGTCCTCACTACTGTTGTCACTACACATGCTGCCCTCGTTTTCTTCTTGTACCTGCACTGCTTCAGTGCAAGACTGTACCACTGAATGATGGTTACTGACACTCTCTACATTAGTATGACATATACGTCCTCTTCTGTGCTTGGCTTCAAAGCATTTCTCTTCTGTATGCATTTTGACACTTTACTGTAATTGTGATCTACAAATGTTTGCACGACTATTTCTGGGAATTGAATAGCAACATTATGGCTTTGGATCAACTTTACTTCAGATGTGTTACTACTACTGTCTGGCATATTGGCCTGTATTCCTACACTTACTGCAGTCAGCATATTTTGGGTCTGACAGGACTTATTCTTCAACTTACCTGTTTTTCTCAGTCTACTAATCATTACCTCACTGTTGTCCACAATGACCTCTGTGCAGACTGGTCCAAGTTCCATCTCCACCTGTTTAGAATACATAGTATAGTCATCCTTAGCACTATATCTCAAAACTGATTGTCATACATTACAATTAGCATACACAATAAGGCCGAGTACATAAAAAGCCTTGCAGCATTTTCATGGCTAAAAAAGAACCTTTTCACTGCCACAGGTCAGTGTAGGTATGTCGTAATGAATCATGACAATCATGTTACGAACTGATGTGCTGTGACTATAACTTGAGGGGCATTCATGCTTGTAATGCTTGTGCTGTGGTGGCCATTTACAATTACATCACAAACACTAAGCCTTATAATAGATGTCCGGAGTCACAGTCTTTCTAACGTGGTCATTCAAACACCTGCACTTCTGGTTGCATATCACACCTGATTTACAATTTCTAAGCCGAAATACACAACAACAACAACAACAACAACTTAAGCTTCCATATAGTTGTCTGCAATGTCCACAGACTGACATTGTGACATACCAGCCCAACAATTTCTAGAGAAACGCACCTGTTAAATTGCTACTGTAAATATATTGGACACATGCAGCTATGCTACACTCGTCCGTGACATCTCCCTTCATAATTTTTGCATGCTGTCTGCTCTTTTTTGTGGGACAAGCTGACCATGGACACAGTGCTACAATGACGGGCCCAGGTGCCAAGGGATGTAATCCAAAAGTCCACTCCAAAACCACAAAGAGAATAGGGTGATTACTGCCTCACAACTGAAAGGAATCACTGCACACTGATATCATCTGCTATTTCTCAAATTTACTAATTGGTACATATCACTTACATAAGTAGGATGTATGCCCGACTCCATGTAAACACTGCGATGCTGCTCAGTAACGTCCGTCTGCATTCCCTCACAGCGATCATCATGCTCCAGTACTGATGCAGGCTGCTGTTAAGCCAAATGGAGAACAATTAAGAGTTAGAAATTGATGTATGCATGGCTATCATTTTATGTATAGACACCCTTTAGTTTTGTAGAATTTGTCAGTGCCATGTGTTTATGTACCCTCTTCTACCAAAGTGGGCCATACTCAAAAGTTTTACCAAAGTAGAGTGAATTTGTAACCAGGATTGTACAACTTCCCCTTTCTAATAGACATTACTTCAGCATGAGCTCTTCACACAAAAAGAGTCCTACACACCCTCCTCTTTCAGTCATCTCTACATGCAAAATTCCATTACAGGAAAGTGTAAATGACAGGACTCTTATCACCTTTACTTTTGGTTCATCAGAACATCCATCCTGTAAATGCACATTTTATTTTGATTTAACTACTCGTACTTCCAAGCCCGTGTGGAGTC
Source organism: Protopterus annectens (assembly GCF_019279795.1). NCBI lineage: Eukaryota > Metazoa > Chordata > Ceratodontiformes > Protopteridae > Protopterus > Protopterus annectens. The sequence continues at coordinate 314,783,052 of NC_056744.1, forward strand.
TAACTGATACTCAAACAGATGTACAACTGGTAGTCAACTGTACCCTAGTCAGTCACATATCTATTTTCCCAATTATCTACTAATGAAATTTCTCGCTATCATTGCAGTACAAATGTAATAATGCATTGTACATCACGCCTTACTTATAAACCTTTCTGCCAAAATTTAAAAATGGAGTGCATAGCCTAATTTCAATTGTACTTTTGCAAGATGCAACTGATTTGATTTACCTGCATATTACTGCTTCTGGCTGTCTCCTCCGAATGCTCATTTGGGCTGCGGTTCTGACAGCAGGTCCTCCACAAGCTGCAAAATACAGGAGAACAACTTGATATACTACATTGTAACCTTTAATTGATCCAGTGATCTTGATGCACTTGCAAGTGCATCTACAACAGTAATACTTCTGCACACCTTTTATGTCGCAAATACAAGTACAACAGTAATATTTGTGCACACCACTGATGTAGTACAAATACAATCAAATAGTTAAGAACCTTCAATGTATCTCCACCTGACTTTAGACTACAGATAATGCTGTGATATTTCACATGAACTTCAATAAGGAACTAAAAAGTGACATCATCCTTAGAGTGACTATATACAAGCCTGGTATTGCTTAATGGTCTTTAAGCTTGCATGCTCAATACTGGTCATTGGACAGTAGTGTCCTGACATCTTTTAATAGTAGATGTTAAGTTGTCTATCCCGCCTTCATTCTTGCTGGATGGGTTCGGAGCCGAACCTTGGCTCTGACTCGGCCACTCTAAAAGCTCGAGAGCTAGTTCCACCGGCTCGAGGCTCCCCTATATCCCACAATGCTAGGCGGTAACTCCTCAGATCTCGTTTGCCGCTATAGCTGATGAGGTTCTCTTCCAACCGGCTTGCAGGTTAGTGAGTTTAAATAGATTTTTAGTCAACTTAGACCCCTTTAATTTTAAATTTCTAGTGTCCCTTGATTAGATTTTTCGTAGTTGGACCCTTTTTCCTCGAATCTTCCCCTTTGTCCAAAATTTTTTCTCAGAGTTCCCTTTAGGCCTTAGGCCCCTTTCCCACCCCTCCTAGATTTGGAGTGTGTGTGTTTGGTAGAAACCTTCTTTGGGTTTTTTCTCAATTTAACGGTGTGTTTGTGTAACTGTCTGTTACCGTTAGAACTAAGGTCTCAGGCTTTAAGAAGTGTGACTCATGCTGTCAGAAGATGTCCCTGACAGACGGTCACACTTCTTGCGTTTACTGCCTGGGACCTTTGCACCTGCAGGACTCGTGCTATTTGCCATGGTTTCAGCACTAGAGTCCTGCAGGAGCGAAAAAATAAGCTCATTTTAAGGGGCTTATTGAAGCCTGAGGGTCCCCCGACTCAATCTTTGGGGAAACCCTCCAAGCCTACCAGACCGTCGGCTCTTGTATCCGAGTCGTCTTCGGGGGCTTCGAAGCCTGTTCGAACATCGGCTCCGGCTGGAGCCGATGATTCTCGAACACATGTTCCCACTGTTCCCTCGGCTCCGGCCGGAGCCGAGGTAGACGCTGCTGAGTCGGCTCCGATAAGGTTATTGGAACCGACTTCCAGAAAGAGGTCCAGGTCACCATCTATCGGCTCTGTTCATTCAGCTCCAGCATCTCCATTGTTGTCTGAACGGAGCCATAGATCTCACTCCTCTAGGTCGTCGAGACTGTCAGATCATGACCTTCAGAGGGTAGTGAGTCGACTTCTTAAGTCCGAGGCACTGGCCCAAATGCTTCAGAGCCCGACTCAACAGTCGATGGCTAATCCCGTCACTCAGAATGTTCCTCCTCTGACTCTCGAGTTCGGAGCCGGGGCAGCTCGGACCCGAGACTGTGGGTGCATCGGAACAGATACCTTTGTCTTCGGTACTGTTGTCTGCTCCGATGTCTTCTTTGGAGGAATCTCTGCGCCGGACTTCCCTCTGCTCCGAGGGAGCGAGTGGCATCAGACCCTTGTCCGACCCCGCTCTCCCTCTCGGTGCTTCGGCGCTGGTGAGTTCGGCTCCGATATCGACCTCGGAGCCATCACTGTTGGTACAGGGGGAGGTTTTCAGCTTTTCGGAGCGGAGACCTCTGGCTCTGCCTGACAGGGGTGCCTTTGAGGTCATGAGGAGCGTGTTAGAACCTGGTTCAACCCCACAGTCGGCTCCATCTGCCCCTCCCTCCATGGTGCCTGTGGTGATTTCTTCTCACTCCCTCATCCCAGATCGTAGAGAGCCAGCTCCTCAAGTATCCCCAGTGGGGATCTCCTCCTCTTCCGAGGCCTCTCCTGACCCGGTAGGAGAGCCCCCTAGGAAGAGGCAGTGCAAGAGGAAGCACATCGACTCACCTGAGTCTGTCACCTCTGATACTGATTTAGAGGATTCTGAAGGTTCCCCTCGTTGCCCCTCTGAAGATGTCTCATTTGCAGACATCCTCGAAATCTTAAAACAGAGGGGGGATTGGCCAGCCCTCAACCCATCAGAGGATGAATCAGTGTATCTTGAGGCGTTTGGCTCTCGCCCTTCCACCTCCTGGGTGTCCCCTCCCTTTGACCCCCTCATGGAAGTGGTGGCAAGGAAGGCCTGGACGGCTCCTGACTCAGTGGAACCCACCCCCAGGAGACCATCAAAATTTATCACTGCCCCCAAGGACAAAGAATTCTTGACCAAAGGCGTCTCTGTTAATGCTATGGTGGTGGCTGCAGCCACCAAGAAGGAGCCTGCTGATCCTTCAATGCCTGTTCATCCTCCTAACCAAGGAGTCTAGGACTATGGACAGGTACGGGAAGCGGATGTTCTCGTCAGCGACCTTTTCGATGCGCTCGCTGAATTACCTGTGTCATTTCACTCGTCTCCAGAGGGATTTGCTCAAGGAAGCGAGTGAAATGTTAAAGGATCCAACAGCTGCCGGTTTTCAGGATAGGATGAACTCTCAGCTGGCGACCCTCAATTCAATAGTTAACTCCTCCATGCGCCTCCTTTCATACGCGGCGGATGGGGCGAGTAGAGCGGCATGTACAGGTGTGGCGTTACGTCGGCACGCCTGTATGCGGCTATGTAACTTTGCGGACCCATTCAAGGCGTCCTTCACTAACTCCCCTTTTGATGGATCATCCCTCTTTGGTCCTCAAGTGAAGGAAACCCTGACTAGGTGCGAGACTGATGGCAAGACTCTCTCTGCCGTGGGAGTCCATTTTTCTACTCCTTCTAGGCCTTACCCCAAAGGCCAGAAGGGGGGGAAAGATGTGGTTCCACAAACAACCACAAGGAGTTTTGCCTGACGCACAGAGTCGGTTCCCCCCTAGAGGCAGAGGGGGGAACAATAATAATAGACGCCGTCCTAGAGGCAGAGGGGGCCCGCACAATCAGGGCAGTCGAGAATCCTTCTCTGACAAGCCCTTTCAGCATCCCTGAGGTGTTGCCCGACTGTCCACCTTCGGAGGCAGTTGGGTGAAGATTATCTCTGTACCCAGAAGCCTGGCTTTCCCTTACTCAAGACAAATGGGTACAGTCTATCATTTCCGAAGGCTACAGAATCCCTTTCTTTCGCATTCCAAAGCAGTCCGGAAAATCCCTTCCAGACGTTCCACCCAGTCAAAGGAAGCAAGCAGCATTAGAAATTTCAAAGCTGCTAGCAAAAAGAGCTATTCAACCAGTTACAGCAGACCAACAAGGATCCGGAATCTACTCCAAATTCTTTTTGGTTTCAAAGAAAACAGGGGACTGGAGACCTAGTTTGGATCTCAGCAACTTGAACAAGTTTGTCAAGAAAACAAAATTTCGGATGGTCACGCTGCAGTCCATTCTGCCCCTTTTGGGACGGGACAACTGGATGTGCTCTCTAGATCTCCAGGATGCGTACTATCACATCAAAATGAACCGACGCTCCAGGAGATTTCTCCGCTTCAGGCTGGGAACCAGTCATTTCCAGTTCAGGGCCCTGCCCTTTGGTCTCACTACAGCCCCCCCGAGTGTTTACCAAATGCATGGCAGTGGTCGTCTCTCAGCTGAGACAACAAGGATTCCAGGTGTTTCCATATTTAGACGACTGGCTCCTAACAGCCCCCACCCAAGCATCTTCTCCTTCTTGCCAGAGACTACACCTTACACACATGTCATACACTAGGCATTTCAATAAATTACGAAAAGTCTGTCTTGTCGCCTTGTCGTGTTATTACCTTCATAGGCGCAAATCTAGACACAGTCAACACGTCAGCCAGACTCAGAGCAGAGAATACAAGACATACACAGACATGTCTCTCTTGTCTTGCAGAGCAACACAGTCAAAGCCAGACTGATCCTGAAGGTCTTAGGGATAATGGCGGCGGCCATCCCTCTCCTACCATTAGCTCGCTTCCACATGAGAATCTTACAATGGATGCTCTTCACACAATGGTCTTTCCAACGACTTCCAATGTCCCATTCTATTCGGATAACACAGTCGTGCAAGAATCATCTCTCTTGGTGGATCACATCTCCCCCAGCTATTCCTAGGGAGACCTTTTGTACCTCCCCCTCCGGTTGCTACATTGACAACGGACGCCTCCCTGATCGGGTGGGGGGGGGGGGTATTACCAGGGCAGGACGGTCCAAGGCATGTGGCAACCTTTCGAGTGCCACTTGCACATAAATGTCCTAGAGATGACAGCAGTGCTTCTAGCATTGCAAGCCTTACAAGACTCTCTTCCCAAAGGGACTATAGCAATTCAGACAGACAATATGTCTGTAGTGTGGTACATCAACAAACAAGGCGGAACCAAATCTTACCCCCTGTCGAGAGGCACTCAAGACTGTGGCAATGGGCGATTTCTTCTCAGCGGTTTCTGTTAGCAACGCACATTCCCGGGAAGTCCAATGTGATTGCGGACAAATTGAGCAGAGCTATTCTCATGCCTCACGAGTTGTCTCTGAAGAATTCAGTGTTGGAAAAAGTTTTTCAAAAGTGGGGCCGGCCTTGCTGCGACCTTTATGCTACTCCCCAAAACAGCAAGTGCGACTATTTCTTCACCCTCTTTCCCCAACCAGGCCACCCCAGCAGAGACGCTCTAGTCCACGATTGGCCCCGGGGACTTCTGTATGCCTTTCCACCCTTCCCACTGATATCTCAACTAATTCAGAAAGCCATCGCTCAGAAAGCTTCCATGATCCTCATTGCCCCTTACTGGCCTCGGCAGGTTTGGTTCCCATTTCTTCACCGTTATCTGTTGGAGCAACCCTGGCATCTGGACCCAGTTCCAGACCCCCTGACCCATCAGTCGGGTCAGTTGCACCACTCCCTCCCTTCTCTGAACCTCACAGCGTGGTTTCTCCAATTCCAACTTTAGCCAGGCTTCCTCTAATATCTCACTCAGTCCGCGATATTTTGATAGCCTCTCATAAATCCTCCACTCGGAAGATTTATAATAGTAAGTGGAAACGTTTTTCCTGTTGGGCACAGTCAAAGGATATAGATCCTTTCACTGCTTCTATTAAGTCTGTTTTGGACTTTCTAGCCGAACTTTTCCACTCAGGTTCGTCTCCGTCTACCATCAAAGTTCAATTGGTGGCTATATCTAACTTTCATGTCGGTGTCTCAGAGTCTTCCATTATGTCTCAAAAGCTCTGCAAAGCTTTTCTAAAGGGAGTTTTTCTCCTCAAACCACCTGTCAGGGATCCTCCTCCTCAATGGGATCTCAATTTGGTTCTGGCGTCCTTAATTCTTTCCCCCTTTGAACCCGCGGCTTCATGCTCAATGAAGATACTATCTTGGAAAACACTTTTTCTGGTAGCTGTCACTTCAGCTCGAAGAGTCTCTGAACTCCATGCTCTGTGTAGTCGACCCCCTTATCTATTGTTTCATAAGGATAGGGTATCCTTACGTACTAACCCGTCCTTTTTGCCTAAGGTAGCTTCACCAGCAAATTTGAATCAAACCATTGCTCTTCCAGTTTTCTTCCCTAACTATTCGAACAGATCAGAACAGAGATTACACTGCTTGCACGTTCATCGCCAACTTAGGTACTATTTAGACAGGACCAAACAATTCAGGAAGTCCGATCAACTGTTTGTGTCCTATGCAGAAGGTAGAATGGGCCTTCCAGTTTCTAAGGTGTCTCTCTCTAGATGGCTTACTTCGTTGATTACCCTTGTTTATGAGATCAGACATCAACAGCTGTCATCCAAACCCAGGGCTCATTCAACTAGAGCTTTAGCCACATCTATAGCTTTTCAAGACAGACTGCCTATTGATTCGATTTGTTCTGCAGCTACTTGGGCTTCTCCCCATACCTTCATATCTCATTATAAGTTGGACTTGGCCTCTAGAAGCCGAGCCAACTTTGGTTCCACTGTACTCAAGAGTCTGTTCCGATAGGCCACCTGGGACAAGGTGCTATGGACACGGTCCCATCCAGCAAGAATGAAGGCGAGATAGACAACTTAACATTTAGAAGTTATGTACCTACCATAACGTTCCATGTTAGTGGTCTTCTCGCCTTCTTTCTTGCGTCCCACCCTCCTTCCCCCTAGCCTGGACAGACCTAGAGGAGATTGTCTTGTGACCTTTTTATCTTTCTCCCATGCTCTACCACCTCTATATTTTCCTCTGTTAGGTTTAGGACACCTCACACTCAGCCTTACAGAGGTGGGTTACCTTTCTCCATGTTATGGAGTTTTTTCTTGCTTGGCCTAGCTTTCAAACGAGATCTGAGGAGTTACCGCCTAGCATTGTGGGATATAGGGGAGCCTCGAGCCGGTGGAACTAGCTCTCGAGCTTTTAGAGTGGCCGAGTCGGAGCCGAGGTTCAGCTCCGAACCTATCCAGCAAGAAAGAAGGCGAGAAGAAGACAACTAACATGGAACGTTATGGTAGGTACATAACTTCTAATTGTTAGTGTAAAAGCAGACATAGCTTTCTTCGCATAATCCGATCAATACGTTGCACCGAAGTATTCCGTATGTGCTTTTGGGCAAAGTCAAACACCGTTGGTAGTGCATTGGCCTTCAGTATACGACGAGGTCTACGTGGTTTCATGGAATCTGGCATCACTTCATAGTGGTAGTCTAATTCAAACATGTCTTCCTCAAAGTGACGAGAGCACAGGTAATGCTTTGGGGGGTTGCTCACTTTCTCTGCCTTAACAAATTCTTGAATGTCACCAACATCTGTTCCACATCGACGCACCCACACTGTACACAGTTGTGCATTCTGCGGAAAACGGTGGAATGACATCCCTTCGGGCATGCGCCCTCGTCTTGTCTGGCAGCCATAGGCCAAACACTGCGGCATTCTGTCAAATCCTTCTGGAGAATACTGATTAACCTAATAAAAAAAATAAAAAATTATTTATAAATCCATGCAGTTATTGAATGCAAAGTTACACACCAATATACTGTAATACACTACATATTGGCTGCATCAAATAACTTTAAACAAAATATATTTTAGTACTGCAATGCAATATATGGCTATCTGTACATAGAAATATAAACTGATTGTTAGATGAGCCCATTTATACAAAAAAAGTTTAATGGCCCTGACTACACCATAACAGAAACGCAAGATGTACTATGAATACATAACAGTTTGATGGAATACACCCAGCCATGTACTCGCCGCAAGGTCTACTTAAAATGTTACAAACTACAACTGCTTTTGTGGAAGTCAGTCTGGGTGTGTTTGTACCTGACCACTTCTTATCACTCGCTCTTGAACAGTAGCCCTTTGAAGCCATAGCTTTCAGTTAACTAACTTCTGTAATCCGGCCTAAGTAATACAACTGGACTAAGCCTATCTCAGTGATTTGGTCATAATCGCAGAGTAACTCAATGCCTTGGCAATTTTTTACTGGCCTGTATATAAAGTACCATTATTTCTAACAGCCTGAATGACCAATATGTTGTACTACACATTGTGTCTACAATATTTCACATCAATGATCCGTCACCCATGATTGGCTTGTATGTGCCTTCACATATTACAGCAAGGACAAAATCACAGTAGGCGATGACAATCACACTTCGCGACCTCCCCTAACCCCTTTGGTCAATCGGCAATAAATGCTCAGCAGTGCAGTATCAAGGCATCATACAATGCCAGTACACATGTAACAATGATATTACACTTATGACTTTTGCCTGACTTCAGAAACATATTGCAAATGTTCAATTTACTTTACAGATGTACATCACAGCACACTCCATCGTAAAATGGGTATAGATTAGGTCTATAGTGAATGTGTCATGTCCAATGCGACATTATGGACACGGACACATTTCCCCATCAGTAGTGAACTTCATTGACTCAACACAGCAGGGTACTTAGGCAGGCATCAGCTATACATGTCCACAGTCTCAACTATTACCAGTATCGTCATGAACCAGAGCCATGGTCTGATAAGGCAGTATTGCCCATATCTAGGTTGGTGACATGATGTATGGCAGGACCATAATTGGCTCTATTGCATACACTGCCATCAAGCAGACCACACATTACCTACAATGCACAACTTGCATGCAATACACCCAAAGTCAGTATTTGCAATTAAATATGACTAATCCATCTTTACCATTCCAGTACATCAGTTATTCACACAGTCTGCTTCAAATAATCATAAGTCAAAACAATTTACAAATAATTCTAACTTTTATTGCCATAGACAACCATAGGACATTTTACACTTGACATCCTTAGAGCAGAAATCCTAATGTTCTGGTGTCCATTATAGACACTGAATAGTCATTCAACTTCCATGACACCAATGTATGTCCGTTACTCCTGGTATACCCAAAACCCTTCGAAAGGCAGGAAGCTGACATATTCGTTGTTGTTTTCAGGAAATTTTCGTCGTATACGTGACACTACACATGCCGGAATTACAACTCTGTTCCCACGTCCGAGTCTTCGATTTTCAAAAATCCATAGCACATAAGCCTGGTATGCCACCATGCGGTACAACCTGTCAAGTCACAACATCTATTATAGCATATTACACCTCATTATGCATTCATCACAGCCAACAAAAAACCCTTCTGCTCTGTTCACATTTCTGGTTAGGACAGTGACATGTTTGTGTGTGCTACCTGCAACAAACATTGGCCAACATACAACTCTTCACTTATCACCGGAGTCTAGATAACGGATAATATTTTCCAACCTGACCCTCATATGTAAACGTTCGACTGCAAAATCAGTTTTACACCTTACTACAGTGTTACCAATGTCTTACCACAAACTACTCATGTACCAATAATAGGTGGAAAGGAAGTCACCATGCTTTTCTCTGGCTATGAAAGTTACCTGACATAATTGGTGTTGTTCTAAAAAGTAATGTTCATACAGTGCAAGGTAAGAAATAGCACCACGTAAATAGCACCTGTGAGTATTTATGTGCTGTAACAGCAACCATCTTTCCAATCAGACACTTCTCCCGTACCTATTGGTCCACTGTATGTTGCGTGATCGCCTTGTAACGTAGTGCATTGACCGCAGAATCAATTCCAGTACAAGTGGCGTTAGGCACGTCATTTCAAAGTCTGTGTGATCAGTGATGCACACTGGCTGAACAGCGAGTTCAAGCTGAGCAATTTTAGCATGTGCGCGATGGGATGATACACAGCAGTAGCATTCACATGTGGTATTTATTAAAACACAATTTTCACACGTGCACCAAGTCATGCTCTCGGTGTTCTCTTCATGTTCTTCTACATCACTGCTTCCATTGCTATCTCGGCATCGTTTTGGTCTTCTTTCTCCCGGTGCATATTCGGGTTCAAAACTGAAAGGAACTGGACCGTGCATATTCATCCCGAACATCACGCCAAATAATTCTGTGAAGTGCAAAAAGCAACACATTGTCCATTGAAACATGACATCAATCTAGTAGCAGAGCAGAGATGCATGGTATTTCCCAATTTCAATCACTGCGGAAGCATAGCACATTTTAAGTATGAACAGGGATACATGACATGTGTAAGCTGATGTAATGTGCGACTACACTTTCCCGTACTCTGCAAGTTTTGCCATAGACAAGTAGACGACTTCATCTACACTGTGAATTCTGAATTTTTCCAATACATGTACTGACTGCACAGCACAATACACAAATAGTTACATGATCACTTTAACTTTGAAACACAATTACCACTCAGAAGATGAAGCACAATTACCACTCAGAAGATGATGGGTACACAGTCATATCCTTGTACTGCTGCTATAATCAATTTATTACGTTTGCCAAAAACGTAACTTCATGGAGTCTATGATGGACTGGCAGATACAGTGAATGGGTATAGGTTTGGAAACCATGCTTTTTCTGAACAGAGTAGGTGATGGTAAGCGTCAAAAGTTTATGTACGGCTGAGTTGGCAGTAAGGGTGGAAATGCATGCAGTGATGTCATATGCCAGTTTAACAAGTTTGATGTACATGCCAAACAAGACAACACAATAAAAAAAAAAAATGAATGAAATTGTCACGCAACCGTGCATCAGGACATTTACCTGTACTCTGACATTCCCCTATAGTTAACCAAAGCAACCGTTCTAGGTATTCGCGGCATTGCTTTCCTGTCAAGCAGAGTTAATAACATCGTAACTAGTACTGTTAGTCCAAGAACAACATATACCACCATCTAACCCATTTGGTTAGCAACATTCAGGGTTGCTCTTGATAGATTTCGTAGTCAACTGAATGCCGCAAGATACTACTGGAAAGCCCCATGCAGAAACTCTGTTGCCTGGGTGCATTGATTCCAGTGTTCTATTTCCCTAACATAAGCGATGATCAGTGAGTACTGGCTGTAAACATAGGGGATGTGTAATCCACCAGTTACCATGACGCATATTCAAATTGATAGAAATAGTAGGTGTGCTATCCACAACAGTCGTGGTATACCAAAAACAGAGGCTAATTTTGTCAGATACAAATGATTTCTGCTCTTCTGAGAGCAATACACTCACTTGATCACTAAATGTTCAACACATGCCATGCCGTACTAAGTTATTAGTAGGATGAATGCAATACCCATGGTACATACAGATCTTCACCCCTCAACTGGCAACAGAGCTTTCCTTGTCCCCACCACATTATCCATGAAAACTGAGACAGATCCAAGAGTACATTAACTGTTTTTATTTATTTTACATGCGTTATCCGGCCCGTGGCTATGTCACATTGCTGTGTACTGAGCTATGGACCGATTACTTGTGTCACTACAGACAAACACTTAAATTAACCAGTCAAACACATTTTCTTGCATGCGTGGTCAGCACATTTATTTACATACCAGGACAACTGAGCACCTTAGTTTTCGCAAATATTACAGACTCTCTCAAATGATATATAAAAATATCCAGTCCACTGGCACTAAGGTGAACATGGTCAAACCGGTATAACTCTGGCCACCGAGCATTAATAGCGGTATGGTGAATCACAGATCCTTTGCACAGCTCCATCTGTCCCCACATGAAGCCATTGTGCAGTCTTCTGATTTTATCAATGGCCTTAATGCTACGTGCGCCCTTCCAGTCCATCCTTTGTATGATGTCTGACCATATGATATGTAGATTAGGCCACCATGTAAGCAGTCTCCACAAAATTTTCTTAATTTCCACTTTCAGATCCACAAGGGGGCATGTGGTCAGGTCATTTCCTCCCAGATGTAGTACTAGGATATCTGTTTTTTCACCTCTGCCGTTTTTCTCACGAAGCAAGCATAGCAGACCATCCCACTGCAAGCCTCTTTTCCCGACCCATGACACCTGCATTTCGGACTCACTTTGCCACAAATTTTTGGCTCCTATTTCTGCAGCTCTTCTCGATGACCAGTGCATGTAGGAATGGCCACATATCCACACAGGGAGAGGTCTCTGAGGGACACCTAAACCAACACAGATCATGGTGTTATCAACCCACTACTGTGACCGTTACAGTATGAGCATTCAAATAGAGAAAGCAGCTCAACTCAATACAATACTGACCTTCCATCTGCATGCCTTGCTGCACTGTGCATGCATCTGGTTCCATCACAGTACCCACACTGAAAGAATTGAAAGGAATAATGTTACAAAGCGTTCTTCGTTTATGTCCCTGACAAATGATGTCATTCTTATAGTGGCACACCGCTTTCTCATCACAAAAATCCAGTCTCTTAAGTTACAGTTAATACAGGCTACCTTCCTACACAAGAAAATCATTAGCTGTTGGCAACCAGGGTTGAAAGTGAATATCAGAAACCCACATACCAGCAACAGGCAAAGTCTTTAGTTATACACTGCCCACAGTAGTAAGAATCTGGCTATGTGTCCAAAAAACTATTATCAACAGCAGCTGGGTCACAGCCAGGTGTCAAAAGCATGTGTACGCTACAGCCAAAACACTATCTAGGCTCACTAAGTCAGTCAATGAGATATAATTCCATATGTATGCAGTCACCTTTTTACAACTCATCCCTTATCATACATGCCTGCTACATAGTTCTAGAAGGCGACATGTTGTCAAATTAAAATGACATATGTCACATCAGCACGCACATTAACACATGCAGGTATGTGTTTCCGATAATGTGTACACACATAGTATGTGGGGGCCATGTCATTCAGGACATACACACGTTTGTACTGCTAGAATCGGAAATATTGTTTTGACATAATTTCAGTACAGGAGTTATCATAAAGAATTATGAGCACCTGTAAAAAACAGACATCTTGGCAGCAACATGATGTGGTACTGGACCCTCAAAGACATTAGAGATAGAGCACAAACTATTATTCCGACTGTATTTTTACTAAGTCAATCTGACATTTTTATAGATTATTAATTTTTCGCCAGCAACAGCAGTCATCCCTCCTGTAATAACCCCCATTCCACCACAGGTGGGCGAAAGCATGTGTGCCAACAATCATAACCCCCCAAAGTGACAATTGCTAAAGCTACTGACCAAGTACACTATTTGAAACGTTTTACAGGGGGCAAGGCCGCAACACACTCCTAAGTGGGGGGCCATCACAGCCCACCAATTAATATGTACCATATCCATCATTGCAGCAAGTTGAATGTGAAAATCCTAAGCACACATGTAGAATATTGGGGTACAACCAAACACTGTCACACTCGGGAGCGGCAACTTCCCCTCATCTACCAATACCCGTAAATGTTGAGCGAGTGAATTCCTACATTCGAATGTCCTGGAAAAATTCTTTGCTACCCCCCCTACAGGTAACAACATTGTCGCCGGGTCATTATCAACAGGGGCGACCCTTGCTGTACAGGAATAGTCAACTCTTGCCTGGTCTGATTTGACCACACACCCTTGAACCTATGAACCTATCAACCGTATACATCTTGCTTCTTTTTCACCTCACTTATTCTTCACTAATACTATTGCGCTATATAGGCCTTTCCACAAACATTGTACATACATACACACACTGACATACACACACATACATACACATTAATTACAGTAAGCACTTTGAAAATGCATAAATACTGATATACACACAAGTATGGTATACGTACATAAATGCGCATTAGTCAGCATACCCAAACAGAGGCAGGTAGAAAAAAATATATACATATTTCTTGACAGGCATATCTTGTAACATATTACATATGGTCATTGTGTTACAAGTACCATATATGTAAATATGTGTAGCTGTCTCTCTCTGACTAAATGTGGGTGGCGGTGCTCTGATAGAATTAAAAACATTGAGATGCATTGAAGTTTAAACCTGTCCTTAAATTTTTGGACACATTCAACCCTTTTTAAAGGCAAGGCACACAACTATCAACACCACATGAATCATAAAGGATCGGGTACCACAAAGCCATTTACGAAGGTGAGAGAGGCCTATCATGTCTAAATACTCACCTTTAGACAGACAACAATAGAGCCAAGATTACTCAAAATAGGAATGACTAGCAGAGACCGACAATTTTGAAGCCAAGCTGCCTCACGAAGGGTTGAATACCAGGATGTCAGTTAGGAAGGTGAGAGAAGTCTTTCATGTGGAAATACTCGACTGCAGACAGAAAACTGTAAATAAAGGAGGAACATTTTGCTATTGTTCACTTCAAACCACTCAACACAGTAGGGGTTAAAGGAGAGCTAACACCTCGGGAAAGTCTTGCATTTGCAGCTCAGTTAAATTGTAATATGTAGAAAATGCTTGATAAGCTGCTTAATGGGTTTTGAAAAGTCCTTCACAGCAGGAAATTACAGCAAAGTCAAGAGGATGCCTATGTGTCTGCAGACAGTGGCCTAGCAGGTGTCCATCACTGAAGCTTGAGACTGAATGGCATTTAAAATTATTTAAATAATGATATGCACGAGAAAAGGTAAATCCCAGTAACAGCAGGGGTTGAAGGAGAGGTAACACCTCAGGAGAATGATTGATATGCAGCTTAGGGATAAATGGTACTGTGTAGTAAACGCTTTCTAAGCTGATAAATGTTTTTTGAATAGTATTTCACAGCAAGTCCAAAAGATGGCTGTGTCTGCAGACTGTGACTCCACCTATAACTCAAACCCTGCCGCAATACACCTGGCAAGCCAACTCCTACCTTTCTCATTGTATCTGCAGACAGCATCACCTTCCCCATATCTGTACTTATAAAGAGTTCCGTGCAGGAATTATATGTCTTTTCCATGGGGCATTTTGCCTTCAACATCACCCTAAGCAAAGGTGGAAATAATACTGACACCACAAACTCAAGGCCTATCGTCATCCTTCCTCCTCCGCCTCATAATATACCATACAACGTAAAAATCAGCAATAAGTACAGACTATTGCAACCTCCATTAAAGCTATTTCACATGAATTTTGAAACAGGCTATATCCCTGAGGGCTGGAGATCAGCCAGCATGATGCCCATACATAAGGGGGGGTTCCAAACACGAACCACAGATATTACAGACCCATCAGTCTAAGCAGCCTTTCTTATAAAGCCATGGAATGTCTCATTTCTGACATCATAAATCTAGACTATGATAATCAATTTACTTGAGCCACAACAATTTGGTTCTGTTACCGGTAGGTTTTGCCTTCTTAGTCCTATAAATTCCTCGGTGCAAGCTTGAATACAACTGTTCAGATGGCTTAACTCATGCCAGACAAAGTAATTCAATTGACAACATACTTCAAACAAGTTGGACCAAAAACCCAGCTATCTGCAAGAGAAAGTCTGCAGGCTTTGGGGTTCATGGCAACCTGCATTGTACTAATTCCATATGTGAGAGTGCATATGAGGAAACTTCAGTGGTACATAAAAACCTTATGGAGTCAACATTGTCACAGCCTGGAAACAATGATTCCTCTCATTCCCTGCTTGCAACAAGAGTTCCTTTGGTGGGCAGACACATGTCACCAAAACAAGGGACTGTCATTCATTCTACCCCATGCCACCCAAACCTTAACATAACACGCTTCACGCTATGCTTGGGGGGCCCATCTGGCCGGGAGATGCATTCTAGGCAAATGGAGCACAAACCAATTGCGTCTACATATCAACCTAGAAAGAAGTGCTAGCTGTACAGAATGCTCTGACAGCCTTTAAGGACTTCCTTCATCCAGGACAACTACTGATAAAGACAGAAAAGAATACCATTATGTGGTACATAAGCAAGCAGGGGGTACCCACTCCTGCCCCCTTTGCAGACCAGCCATGGCCTTGTGGAACACAACCTTTACTTAACAAATTCATGTTCACGATCAATTCCTCCCAAGAAAGCCAAAAACTCTGGCAGACAACCAAAGCAGAAATCTTATGGACACGCACATATGGAAACTGGAACCCAAAGTCTTCATCACGTAAACACAAAAATGGTGAAGCCCAGACATACATCTATTTTCCTGTCCCCAAAACTATCATTTAGAAAAATTCTGCACAAGAACTCATCCCAAAAAAGCATGGAAAGTGGATGCTCTATGCTTCAGCTGGAATAAACAGTGTATGCCTTTATCCCTCTGCCTCTACTCTCCAAGGTCTTACTATAAGTCAGACAGGAAAGACCAAAAATTATTCTGATTGCTCGACTCGCCTTGCCAATAATGGTACCCATGTCTAAGGAATTTGTCACACAATCCTCCGTGGTACTTGCCTCAAATAACTCACCTACTGTCTCAGCAGAACTATCAAACTATGCACACTCGGCTCCAAACTCTGAATTTTGCAGCATGGCTAATCAACTAATTTCACCAATCACACGTCTCACTAAACCTGTGATGGACGTCATTTTGGAGTCCTAGTGTTATTGCAATCTTAAACTGATAAATGGAAGATATTTGGTGCTTGGAACCAAGCACAAGGAATAGGCTCACCAAAGCACAATATTCCTCAGATTTTGCAATACTTAACTGAGATGTTTCACAAGGGCCTATATTATTCTTCAATAAGAATCCATGCCTCTGCCATCTCGGATCATTACAAAACAGACCCTCCGCTCTTTTCTCATCCCCTGCTAAAGCAGTACCTCAGAAGGGCCAAAAATGTAAGGCCTTCCAGGAGAAAGCAGAATCCTGCATGGGAACTCAATTTGGTGCTGGAAAAACTCATCCTACCTCCATTTGAACCAGCAGCTACTGCAGATATAAAATATTTTTCTTGGAAGACTGTCTTTCTTTTGTCATTTACTTCGGCTACAAGGTTTTCAGAACTACACGCTCCTTTGGCAGTCACTTCAGCTCAAAGTACTTCAAACTACAGGCTATCATGGCAGTGGAGCCTTTCATTATCTTTTAGCCGGACAGGGTGGCCCTCAGGACCAATCCTTCTCTTACATGTTAACTCAATAGAGCTAAGTATATAATGTATTACACCCTCTAAATGTTTTCCAATGTTCAATACAAATCCTGATTTATTTCCTTGGTTACATGAAATTATGTTTTTTGATGGCACTGCCAGGGGAGGATGGACATGGTCATCAAGGGGGATGTGGGTGGAGACAGCTGTGTCCTGCTCAGGTACCCAGCTGAAAAGGTGCTATGCTGCAGACATGGCCTGGAAATGTGCATTAGGCTCACCAAGTACCAAAACAGTGGTACACTTCAGTGGGCATGCAGGTGTATTCAACCAGGGTGGTGGTACCCTGCACAGTGGGCATGCCAGTGTATGCACCCATGTGAGGAAGGCACTGTGAGCCTATGCGGTATCATTGATCTTTAGTTCCCCACGTAAAGTGTGGTGTTTGCCAATAAAAATACTATCATTCCAGGATGCCGATGAAAGAACAAAAAGACTCCCTATGGCTGCATGAATTACACACCACCATCACCATGGCAGCTATGAACACTGACCCAGATGAAAGCCCCAACCCTGAGGAATACATGAGATCAGTCTAAGTGAGGATGGCTTGATGACTGGCAGACTTGGTGATTCAAAAGTAACCTCCTCATTATCAATACCTTATATAGTATACAAATTATATAATGTAAAGTGTTATGCTACAGATGACTTAATGGTTTACCTTGGTGGTACTGTGGGTGGATGGTGTACACTGATCTCCAATTGTATTTAGTGGGAGTAGAGTCAAGCCAAGGTTCAAATGTTTGAGATTGAAAAAGGTTAATTGTGAGGTGGTGCTTAGGCAAGACTTAGGCAGTGGGTGGCAGTGAAGAATTATTGAATAGCTGGGCAACTACAGCAGAGATAGTGAGGGAGATGGCTAGAAAGGTGCTTGGTGTGACATCAGGACAGAGGAAGGAGGACAAGGAGACATGGTTGTGGAATGTGGAAGTACAGGAGAGTATAGGGAGAAAGACGTTGCCAAAGAAGACGTGTGAGTGTGAGAGAGATGAAGAAAGTAGACAGGAGTGTAAGGAGTTTAGGAGCATGGCAAAGAGAGGTGGCAAAGGCTAAAGATAAGGCAATTGAAGAGTTGTATGAAAGGTTGGACACTAAGGAGGGAGAAAAAGGACCATTACCGATTGGCTAGACAGATGGACCGAGCAGAGAAAGATGTGCAGGTAAGGGTGATAAGGGATAGTGAGGGAAACATACTCACAAGCAAGTAGGGTGTGTTGAGCAGATGGAAAGAGCACTTTGAGTGGCTGAACAATGCAGAAAATGAGAGAGAGAGAGAAGGTTGGATGATGAGTGGATAGTGAATCAGCAAGTGCAGCGGATTAGCAAGGAGGAAGTAAGGATAACTATTACGAGGATGAGGAATGGAAAATACCAAAGCTCCAATCAAAACTAGAAACAGAGCCTGGGCTGAGAAGAACAATACCAAAGCTCCAAAAAAACTAGAAACAGAGCCTGGGCCAGCGGGAGAACAACTAAATCCCCACTTGACCATGTAAAATGTCATTTCAGTAATGATGCCAAAAAATCTATTATACTGGATAAAAAAGGCTTCTACCTAAATCTCTTACAAAAGCAGCATAACCCTTGATAGCTCTGGGCAGGGTTAAATCAACTAGTTTGTCCAGGTCATTCCACCACACCAACCCCGAATAGCTACACCCATAGTTTGCCAGAGACTGTTGCCAGTGCCTTTAATAACTTTGTCACTGAAAGAATCCAATCCCTAGCAAATCATCTAACCCCCTCTAACTTCCACGACATGACTATTCTACCCAATAATCACCCCAAATTTACCATTCAACCAATCTCCACTAGTTTTATCAATACACTTCTAAAAAAAACCTAAAACCTACCACCCTTGCTGCTGACCTCCTTCCTGCAGTGTACCTACAGATAGCTGCAGATGCCATTGCATATCCCATATCTATCCTCATCAGCATAACCTTATCTGATAAAGCTATTCCCTCCCTCTGGAAAATATCTCACGTCATCCCACTCCATAAAGGTGATAGCTCCTCAGACATATCCAACTATAAACCCACTGCCATTTTTTCCCACTAGCCAAAATAATGGAGAAATGTATACACAAGCAACTAATGCAATACCTTACACAGAATAACTCACCATCCAACTCCCAGCATGGTTTCAGACCATACCACAGCACCACCTCAGCCCTCCTTTACTTTACTACTGCCATAAACCAAAACAGGACTGACAATAGGTAACCTCCGGCCTCTTTCTTGACCTATCAAAAGCCTTTTGACATGGTCAACCACGAACTTCTCATTCTTTCACAAAAATCTATTTCTCTCAACAAGCCTGCTATCCAGTGGTTCCAGTCCTGACCGGTAGGGAAAACTCTCCAGCCAGCTAACTGTCACACTTGGTGTCTCTCAAGTGTCCGTACTAGATCCACTACTCTTCTCTATTTTTAGCAACAACCTTACACTGCTATACCTAAAGGTGCCTGCAGTCAATATGCAGATGATTCCACTCTGATCTGCTCAAACACCTCCCCAACCGAACTGCTAACCTCAACCCAAAATACATTTAACAGTACCGAGAACTGGGTCACCAACCAACGCCTACTTCTGAACCCCAATAAAACTAAACTTCTACCCCAGTAGTAGATCTACCACACTTTCATTCTCTGTCACATTTAACAATGGTACCACTATTTCCCCAGATCATCACACCAAACTGCTAGGGGGTTATCACAGACAATCTCAAATTTTACCTACAGGTCAACAAAACCATACTGACCATCAATAAGAAGCATGGATCACTGTATAGAAACAATACATTTTTGTGGCTACAACTGCCCAGCTTTATTCAATTCAGTCCACTCTTAATAGCACACAAAAAATTGTACCACATTGAGGATACCCCCTCCCTTCAAAATATTAAGCCATATAACAACCTGAGATCCCTACGGTCAGCCGATAAACTACTGGTGCAAACACACAAAGCTAATAACTGTGCTGGTGAATCCCTGTTTGGCAACTTCATTGGCAAAACCTGGAATTAGTTGCCAAAGTATATAACCCAACATTACTCCAAAAGTCTCTTAACAAAATCTCAAACAGTGTCTCAAAGTGAATTGGCTATGCCCATGTACCAACCCTAATTAAGTTATAAAATGAAAGCATATTCGGTAATTATCATACCTTGTAACTACGTCACCAAGCACTGCTTCCAATCTGATGTCTCTTACTTTACATTGTGTCTGTCCATGAGAATTGTGAGTCCCTATTAGGGAACACTACTAAACCATTGAATATAATCACTTTGTTTTTATAATTGTTTACTAAAATCTGTGTAATCAATGTTGAGAGAGCCTTTTCATATGCGAGATATAGCATTTATTTTAAATTTGTAAAGCAGAGACTGACAACTATCAAGTGAACCTGAATCAGAAAGGACTGAATAGTAAGAAGCCATTTAGGAAGGTGAGAAAGGTCTTTCATGTGGAAATATTCCAGTGGAGACAGACAACAATAAAGCCAAGGTGACTGTGAAATAACTGAATAACAAAGACAGACAACTACCCAGCTAAGGTGACTCTGAAAGGATTGAATACCAGGGAGCCAGTTAGCAAGGTGAGAGAGGTCTTTCATGTGTAAATACTCAACTGGAGACAGATAACTATAAAGAAAGGAGGAGAACTTGTCTTCACTTCAAGGCATTCAGCACAGTCAGGGGTTGAAGGACTGCTAACACCTCTTGACTATTTATAATTTTACCCTAAGTTGCATATGTAGTTGTGTAGTAAATGCTTTCTCAGCAGATTAATGCTCTTTGAATAGTACTTCACAGCAGGAAACTGATAGCAAGTGAAGAATATGCCTGTGTCTGGAGATAGTGGCCCAGCATGTGTTAGTGTCTGAGGCTTTAGACTAAATGCAATTTGCATTTCCTTAAATAATGATGTGCATGATAAAAGGTAAATGGCAGTAACAGCTAAAACAATTTCAGAGGTGTTGAGATCTGTGGTTCCACTGTCGGTGTTGCTATGCCTCAAGAGGGATTAAAAAAAATCAAGATGCAACATAAGGAAGCTGTATACTTTGTCAGTACTGGCAACATGTGGACAAATGCCAGGTCCTAAACTGATGTTTACCCAGGTGAAATCAAACCTTTGGTAGTCACAGGTATGTGCAATTGTACAGACGTTGATGTACCATTTGCCCGGCTGAACAATAGGGCCACGATTGGCTGTATGCACACTGCCAACATGTGTCACATTGCAAACATACTCAAGTGTTTCACCAGCAAGCAGTCTTATGACGTGAATGAAATGATCCCAGAAACTACAAGCCTATTAGTCTGAATAGTCTAATATGGAAAGCAATAAACTGAATTCACAGGGAAATGTTCTGTTCAAAGACACTGGGCCAAACTCGGTTTAGCTGAGTTGAGAAGGCTATGTCTACGTAACTGGTTAGACTTTATGAAAGTCACTAAGGCAATGCACATGGGGTAAACTGTGCACACAGGAACACCAACCTGGACCTGGCTAAGACATCTGATACAATATCCCACTCAAGTAAAGCTGACAAAATCAATGACTTGGCCATAAATCACTACATATCTGAGACAGGGACATAAAAAAAAAAATTGAAAATCCAAAAAATGGTCTTTCAAGCAGCGGGCAGTTGTAGTTCCATAGATTTTTTTCTGCCACGTCATTCCATACAAGGATACTACACTTATTTTATCTCCATTACCTTGCACTTCTGCAAACACACTGGCCAGATTTCTGCGGCCTCTATGAAGACTGTCGATATGGCTCTTATTTCCCCTCAGGGCAGCCTGTTCCAATTTAGACTCCCCCCTCTGTGCTAGTGTCTGTCCAATGCTATTCCCATTCCACTCTGATCTTGTCTCCTGAACCTAATTGACTTCTTTGAATGAGTCTCCAAAGCCGTGGATGAGGGTAAGAAGGTCCACACAGCCGATCTGGAACTCGCCAAGGCCTTTGACACCACCCCATACTTATACCCCATACCCCATTCCCCACTCTGGAATCATAGATAAACTTACTAAGCTGGGCATTAATCCCTACATCACTTGAAGGGTTGCCAACTGGCTTACTGACAGAACCCACTCTGTAACAGTAGCTGACTCCAAATCCAGTTCCAGACAAGTGACAAGTGGAGTACCTCAGGGTTCAGTCCTGGGACCGCTCTTGTTTGGCATCAACTTCTCTGAAGTACAGGCCAACACTAAGGGACTCTGGCTAACAAAGTTTGCAGAAGACTGCAAACTGGGAGCCATAATTGAATCCCCAAATGATATGGATACTCTACAAAAGGGCATTACAGAAACAGATGCTTGGTGCCAGAGCCATGGGCTCAAGCTGAATGCCAAGAAATGTATAGATGTAATGGGATCCTATCTCGCCTACATTCATAACAGATGGGTTCGGAGCCGATCTTTAATAATAATTTTTTTCGTTTCGTAAAGAAGTTCAAATTCCGAATGGTCACTCTTCAATCTATTCTTCCGTTGCTGGAAAAAAATGCATGGATGTGCTCCATAGATCTCCAGGACGCTTACTATCACATTCCCATAGCTCAAGAGTCCAGGAGACATTTACGCTTCCGCCTCGGAGCCAGTCATTTTCAATTCCGAGCACTGCCCTTTGGTCTCACCACAGCCCCCAGAGTGTTCACCAAATGTCTGGCAGTGGTAACTGCTCACCTGAGAAGTCTGGGATTCCAGGTGTTTCCTTATCTAGACGACTGGCTCCTTACTGCCACCTCCGAGCATCTACTACTCCAAGCGCTCAGAGCCACGTTCACCTTGGGCCGTTTCTTGGGGATCACGTTCAATTTGCAAAAATCTGTACTACAGCCATCTCAGCGTATTACTTTCATAGGCGCAGACTTAGACACAAAAAGAATGCGCGCCTATTTACCGGCAGCAAGAATTCAGGTCTTACAAGATCAAGTCAAATACTGTCTCCCCCTACAAAGAGCCCCGGCCCATCGGATCCTACAACTGTTGGGCTCGATGGCGTCGACCATACTTTTAGTTCCCTTGGCCAGACTTCACATGCGAATTTTGCAATGGCTACTGTCGGTTCAATGGTCCTATCAGGAACTTCCCTTGAACCACTTAATCATAATCACGGAAAGTTGCCGTCGAGATCTTCATTGGTGGCTTCTCCAATCAAATCTCGACCAGGGGCGACCCTTTATACCTCAACGTCCCATTGCCACTGTGACTACGGACGCCTCCCAGGTAGGGTGGGGGGGTCATTACCTGGACAGGTCGGTCCAAGGCACATGGCAGATCCAAGAAATGCATTTGCATATCAATGTCCTGGAGATGAGAGCGGTACTATTGGTACTCCAAGCTCTCCATCACGCTCTCCCACAGGGCCCGATTACTATCCTATCCGACAACATGTCGGTGGTGTGGTACATAAACAAGCAAGGTGGAACCAGGTCTTACCCACTATGCAGAGAAGCCATGAGACTTTGGCACTGGGCGGTAGCTACCAACCGCTTTCTAATGGCAACGCACATACCGGGGAAGTCCAATGTGATTGCGGACAGATTAAGCAGGACCATTCTTTTACCCCACGAGTGGTCCCTCAAACAGAGTATAGCTGCGAAAATCTTGACAGATGGGGTCTTCCTTGCTGCGACCTGTTTGCCAGCCCTCACAATGCGAAATGCAGAGAGTTCTTCACACTGTTTCCTTCTCAGGGACAGATTCCCAGGGACGCTCTGACTCACATTTTGCCCCCCGGTCTTCTCACGCCTTCCCTCCGTTCCCCTCCTACCGAGGGTGATACAGAAGGCCATTTACTTGGAGAGCGAGATGATTTTGATTGCCCCGCACTGGCCTCGTCAAGTTTGGTTTCCCTTCCTACAGAGGCATGCGATAGAAGGTCCATGGTTTCTGGATCCGGTGCCAGACCTGTTGACTCACCAGTCAGGACGGCGTCATCCGTCTCTCAGGTCCTTGAAGTTGGCAGCATGGTTACTCCACTTCCATCCTTAGTCCGAGACAATGCTCTTTCGCCGGACGTGGTCCACATACTGTCTTCTTCTCATAAACCTTCCACCATCAAACTTTATTCCAGTAAATGGAAAAGGTTTGCCTTCTGGGCTCAAGAACGGGGTATAGATCCTCTCACTGCACCAGTATCGGAGGTTCTGAATTTTCTGGCCTCCCTTTTTCAGTCGGGCTCTTCAGTTTCTACCATTAAGGTTCAATTTGCAGAGATCTCTAATTTTCATGCTTCTTTTGAACCTTCATTGATGTCTCACAAACTTTGTAAGGCTTTCCTTAAAGGGGCTTGGCTCCTTAGGCCTCCTTTATCTCAGCCTGTTCCCCCTTGGGATTTGAATATGGTTCTTGCTGCCCTAACTGCCCGTCCTTTCGAACCAGCTGCTACTTGTGATTTAAAATTTCTGTCTTGGAAAACGGCCTTTTTAGTAGCCATAACATCTGCTAGGCGAGTTTCAGAACTTCAAGCTCTTTGTTCTGATCCTCCCTATTTGATTTTTCACAAGCATAGAGTTTCATTGAAATTAAACCCTGCATTTATACCAAAGGTGGCCTCCTCTTTCTGTATGCAACAAACTATAGAACTCCCTGTCTTTTTCCCAGAATTCTCCAATAACGCAGAATATACTTTGCATCAATTGGACGCATAGACAACTACGTTTTTATTTGAATAGAACCGCTCAAACGCGGAAATCAAATCAGTTGTTTGTTTCTTTTGCAGCGAACAAATTGGGTCAACCAGTAACAAAAGCCTCCATATCTAAATGGATTAAAGATTGTATCATTTTATTTATTCACAGGCTAATAAAGACCTTCCCTTTCCAGTCAAGGCTCATTCTACCAGGGCAATGGCTACTTCCGTAGCTTTTCACTCCAAGTTATCAATAGATGATATTTGTGCTGCGGCAACCTGGACTTCTCCGCACACTTTTATTTCTCATTACAAATTGGATGTGGTTTCTCGAGGCAGAGCTTCCTTTGGTTCCACAGTTCTCAGGAGTGTGTTCCAATGAGCCACCCGGGATGTAGGTGCTAGGGACGCTGTCCCATCTGTCATGAATGTAGGCGAGATAGGATCCCATTACATCTTTTAGTTATGTACTTACCATAACTTCGGATGTATGGGATCCATCTCGCCTACATTCATAAGTACCCACCCTCCTTCCCCCTTCCATTTGGATTTAAAGGAGCTGTAGTCACTTTTTTCTTGGCGTTCTTTCTTGAAGAACTTTAGTTGGTTATAGTGACTAATAGTGTTTTCTGTGTTTACATGGGTGTATGAAAGCGAACAAACAAGATCTGGGGAAGCAAGTGTAGTGCATCCTGGGATAGGGAGTAGCCCAGCCAATGAGAGACTTCGTGCTAGTGTATAAGTTGCCGAGTCGGAGCCGATGGATCGGCTTAATTATTAAAGAATTACCTCATAGGTGGAAGTACACTAAACACCGAAAGTGTGATAAGAGACTTAGGGACACAGGTGGACAGTGGTCTCACCTTCAATAACCACATTGCTACAACAGTCAGGAAATCCTTCTATGTGGCACATCTCATCACTAAGGGCTTCTCATCCAGAAAAAAAATAGGTCATTGTCCCACTGTACTCATCCCTCATTAGACCCATTATAGAATACAATGCCCCATTTAGTATGTACCTCTCAAGACATCTGCAACAACTGGAAAGGCCGCCAAAATACTTCACTAAAAGAATCACAGGCCTAAAGCTGATTCCCTATGCTGACTGCCTTAAAAAAACTTCAGCTATATTCTGTCACATATCGTCTACTCAGAGGCAATCTCTGCTTAACATACAAGGCCATGTCATACCCAGAGCTGTTGGACATGCTACACTTAAAGAAATCCCAATCCCTCATAGCCACACAGTCCAGGGATCTAAACCTTGTTATCACAATAAACAAAACATGCTGGAGGGATAGGTTCCTAACCCAGAGACTCCCCAGACTCTGGAATAGACTGCCCATACATGTCAAGCAGAGCGCCTCCTTGGCCCTCTTCAAAAGGAACCTTGACGAGCGGAAGGGAGAAAGGAAATTCACCCCGGGGATCATGTCAGTCGCCTTGCTAGAGAGGGGTCCAGGGAAGTAAATAGTGTGGGAGGAAATAGCCAGGGAATTGTTATGGCTAGGCTTGTATAGGCCCTAGAGCAGATAGGCTAGTACCAGCCTATGAACTCATGAAGTCATAACCGGCTTATGTGTTCGAGACATGGATGCCAAGAAATTCACCTTGAGGGTGACTCTCATGATGTGAATTTGGTCATCCATATAAAGAACACATAAAAATACGTTATGATCAAAGATCCAATTATAATTCTTTGCCTTATTGTAGTCTACACAGTGCCATATATATTAAGTGCAGTTCAGTGAAATGAGATTCATTGAAATGAGTTTTCAGTAATTTGAGTCTTCAGCGAAATGGTCGGGGTGAAATGAAATTCAGTAAAATTAGATTCAACCAAACAAGTAGACCTTATACATACATATATATCTATATATATCTATATATATATATATATATATATATATATATATATATATGTGTGTATATATATATATATATATATATATATATATATATGTGTGTATATACATATACATATAAATAATGATAACATGTTGACAACCCAAGATGGTCAAAGCATGCACACACTGATCCAAAAAAGGTAAAAAAGCAAATATTAAACCAGCATTATTATATATACCAACTTCAAAATCACTCTACAGAGAGGAAAAGGTAAATTCCCTTATTCCCACTGTACTGTGATCTCAGTGTCAGAAATCCTGTAAGGTTCAACAAGCTGAATTTTGATCAGCTGTACCGCCTTTCTCTCTGTTGATGAAGGGAAACATTTGACGGAATGTCTTGCTCACATATGTCTCCATCTATATATATATATATATCTATATATATATATATATATATATATATATATATATATATATATATATATATATATATATATATATATACATACATACACAGAGCGAGAGGGAGAAAGAGACAGAGAGATAGTGTGTGTTTGTGTGTGTGTGTGTATCTTCTTATGGACTGGCATCACATCCCACACTTGTTCCCCTACTTTGCACCCTTTGCTTGCTGCTATAGTTTGCAATAGGATAGAGAATATACCTGGGAATGAATGAATGATGTAATCATGAAGGAGATTATTATTGCCTTGCTCTTCCCTGGCATTGATACTGGGTGATCATTCGAGCACATTCAGTTTCTTTGTGTAAAAGCATTTCAGTACAGCTTTGGAAATAAAATGTACTGTATCTTTTTCTTCTATATCTCTAGAAACTGAGAAATGTAATTATTTCTACTAGTTTCTGCTGTTTAACTCAACTGTGAGATATTCACTATTTCATTCATAATTCTTGGTTCAAAACAAAAACATCTTCAAAACCATGCGATAATTTTCTGTACTATTCCCCCACCAGTGAACATGAAGATTACTTATCAGCTTGAGTTTTATATCTAAAAGTGTTGCAATATTTTTAGAGGCCATTTAATGCTTGGGTCTATACTAGAATATCGAATGTTCTAAATAGTGAACGCTCACATGAGCGAAAATGCAGGACCTCAACTTTTTTTTGTTTTATATCAGTACAGTGAAGATTAGAATATTTGCCCTTTTCTCACTGTAGTATGATCTCAGAGTTGGAATATATATTTAGTGGGGGTGTTGGTGGCGCAGCCCCCCACAATAACATTTTCGAGGTCCTTCATTTTCGCTCATGTGAGCATTCGCTATTTAGCACATTCAGTGTTCTAATATAGACCTGTAATGCTTTACATCCTTTCAGAAATCATCTTGTGAATTGCAGGTAACAGTAATATGTATTGCAGTAAAGTTCTATCAGAAGGGGGTCTCGCTTTAGAAAACAGAGGTTGACTGAAGCAACACGTCCAGTACAACCTGCATCACAAAGTACTGTTTATGCAGAATGGCATAGCAAATGAGGCACTCCAATTACTCAAGGACTAAAGCAAACTATGATGTTGGGCTTCTATCCGGGGCTGTGCTATCATGTATCCAACTCGAGGAAGGATATTATTATGTGTTGTCTCTAAGTTGGGTCAGAAAACTGGTGGGGGGGGGTGAGACAGTTGAATTAAAAGGAGTTAATTAATGTGACGGTGTACATAAGAGACGTACCTTATATTACATTACATGTGTGGGCATTGGATATAGGCTACCCTCCCCATCCTCCATGTATATCAGTTTTTCTGGATGTGGGGTTAGCCTTAGGAAGAAATGCAGCCTTCTGGAATTAGCTTTGTTACAGGTGCTGTGAAGATGTCTGCAACAGTATAACAATTTGGCCCTTATAACTGGCATTATGCTTTTAAATGTGTAAGTCTATGGCCATGGAAACACATACCCAAGAGAGATGAGACAAGTTCAGTTTACATCCTGCAATGCCAGATAAAGAAACAGTACAAATAATTTGATTACAAAAGCAGGAAACTTTAGAAATGTGTTAATTAGGTTCATAGGTTCATACTAGGCTATCTGCCCTGGGGCATTTATAAGCCTAGCCCAAAGTTTTGTGGCTTTCACCACCCCTTACGTTTGAAGGGTACTATGCCCATTATTTTGCCGTGCCTCTGTCCAGCAGTGACACTGAGGTGATCCCCGGGGTAAACCTGCGATCTCCCATCCATTGGTCAAGATTTCTCTTAAACAGAGCCAGCGAGGTGCTCTGCCTCACATGTACCGGGATTTTTTTCCACAGCATAGGGAGTCTCTGGGTGATGAATCTGTCCCTCCAGCACGTCCTATTTATAACTGTGTTAAGGTTTAAGTCTCTTCCTCTTGTAGTTCTGATGGATTTAGATTTTTTGAGGTGGAGCATGTCCATTAATTCTGGGTTGGACATGGCCTTGTATGTCAGGCACAGGTCACCTCTGAGCAGACGGTATGCGACTGAATAGAGCTGGAGTTCCTTCAGTCGGGCAGCATAACACATATTTTTGAGACCCTTTATCCTTTTGGTGAGGAACTTTTGGGGCCTTTCCAATTGCTGCAGGTGTCGGGTAAGATACATTCCGAATGGGGCATTGTACTCAATCATTGGTCTGATGAGTGATGAGTATAGGAGAACAATGACCTCCCTTGATCTAGATGTGAATCCCTTCATGATCAGGTGGGCAATGTAGAAGGTCTTCCTAACTACTTTGGCAACGTGAGTGTCAAACGAAAGGTTACTGTCGACCTGGGTCCCCAGATCCCTGATAACCTCTTCTGTGCTTAGTGGATTGCCACCTATATGGTAGCTAGGGGTAACCTCATTTTTCCCGAAGGGTATGACTATGCATTTTTTGGCGTTTAACTTCAGGCCATGGCTCTGGCACCAGTTATCCGTTTCTTTGAGACCCTTCTGAGGGATATCTGTGTCTGCTGTGTGGGGGAGGGTTACAAGCATCTGAAAGGCCAGAAGAAAGCAAGAAAACAAATCAAAGGGCACTATATTTCAGTTTCATGGACTGAAATTTTATGCTCTGAACATGTGAATAAGAAGTATTTTTTTTAAAAAAAATGTATTTTTGCAAGCAATTACACACACACGCAAATTGTATTTCCCCCCATCCAACTTCAAAATATACTACCTTTCAGGTCACTGTACCCTGGACATCAGGGCAAATTCAATACTTTTTAACAATTTCAAGATTCTGAATTTCTGATTTCAGATTTAAAACGAGCTCACACAAAAGTGATGATGACCCACTCTGAATGGGTCCTTTCTCAAGTAAGGTTTCTACAGCTGGTTGCAGTATTTCCTGGGTAATAATATAATGGAGGGCCTCACACTCTTATCATTTTCCTATTTTTCCTTACAGTTTCACTGTGTATCACAACAGCCCATTAGATCTGCCAACTATCATATTCTATCATGCCAGTCTGAAACCCTCATCTTTACTAACTGAAATACTAGAAAGACCACATTGTTATACTGCTATCTGCTGAGAATGACTGCCTTCATGCCACAAATCAGACACAGTACTTTCTTATTCTCACACTGAAACCCAGTCTGTGATCTCTAAAACCAATCTGTGAGTGTTTCACATCCCTATATAGACTTCTTCTGTATATCCTTACTCTGTGTACTGGTGGTGTTATTGAACAAAGGCAAACTTCTTCCCTGTACCCCTGCTGTTTGTGGACAGGAAAAATCCAGTAACAATCCCTAACATACTCTCTGGTCATGTTTTATTCTAATTGACTAGATTGATTAAAAGCCACCTTCCTGCTGCCTTCTTAACATCTCTGATCTGGCTGCCCCTTTGATTTCTACACTGGGACTGCCCAGTGATGTGCATAGCACCTATATGCCAGATGACTGGAAATTTTATTTCTGTTTAAAGCATTGATTTGCATACTTTGTTGCAGTATTTTTTATTTCAAGCCACTAAAAGTGCCTTGAGTCTCCCCTGCAAACATGACTACAGGCCATCCCATTATAAAACAGGAAAAATAGGCTGTTGTGCACATGGAAGTAAAGTAAATTAAAAATATATGTGTGTTATAACTGAAACTTGTTTTGGTACCCAAGTCTGTCACCCTAATTTGTGATTGCATTTCTGTTTTTACTGACTTATTCAGACTGGCTTCTCTTAGAAAAACAAATAAATATGTTATACATATATTTGACATGATGTGATGCATGCATAGTGCAATGATTTTGGCCCTCAGATTTAGCCTTCTTCGTCCTTGATTTATGATGTTACTCAAAAAGTCAGACCCATTTCCTGAGTACATACTTTAAAAATAAGTAAACTAAGGCTACACAAAAATATTCTACCACAAACGATGTAGGGTCTGGTGTATAAGAATGTGCTCTTCTTTCTGACCCTATGCTATGGTTTATAAATGCCAGTGTTATGCTTTTCTGTGCTGGGAGTTTGAGAGGTATGCAGCTAAACATGACATTTTCAGATTTACTTCAGCTTCCAGCCCAAGCTGAAACATCTCTGAGAGGACTGGCCTTACCAACTAAAAATCTCTGATCTATAAAGAATCTACATCTGTTGCTTTTGTGACATATCTTCATGTTCACCATTCTTATAATTATCTGGCAAGACATTCACCAATATTAATTAAGTAGTTAACTGAAGATAAGATGTTTGTTAGTCAGTTATTAACTATAATTTCCATTAATATGTTATGTGTGACTTTCTTAGTGTAGGGTGCTGGTAAATAAAAAAAAAAAAAAAAAGGTACTCCATTCAAGAAATGACCATCAAAGGTAGACTGGGAAATTTGAGAAGGATAAAATATTCAGCAGAATAGTTTTGACTTCTCAAGCAGGCCTTTCATTCATCATCTAGATGTCTTCACCAGACCAGACACACACTTCATTGTATGTGTATTATTTATGATAATTTACAGGAAAGTGAAGGAAATGTTTTTAAATAATACTTATCATTATATTTTAATTGGTAAGACTACAGGATACTATTAGTACTTGTTTGAAGGTTAACTTATATGTTTTGGTCTGGTTAACTGAGTTGCACTGAGTGAAGTGGTTAGCATGGCATACAAACCAGAACCAAGTTGTATTACCCACTCATGCATAGCTGTAACCCACTGTGCTATACTCTCAGCTGTTATACATCTCAAAACACAGGCTTTTATCTTAGAGCCAGTGGTAATGCTAAAATCAGTCTTCCAGAATGTTTAGAATGAAACCGCTGTGTAAGGTTATTTCATCTGTCATCATTCTTACATGTTTAATTACTGATATATTTGTAATACTGTAATCAATCTGTACTGTGTAGACATTTGCATAATAAAGCCAGGCAACTGAGGGAGGTAATGATCCCATCTCTGATCAGAGGAGATAAGAGCCAAACAAGTAAGGGGGACTTTGCAGTAATAAGCCGATCAATACATTGTAAGCGATCGGCTTATTACTGTTAGCTCTACAACCCCCTGCCCTGCCATATATGCACAAAAACTTATTGGTTGAAGGAACTGCACAGTAATAAGCTGATCATTACTTTGTAAGCGATCGGCTTATTACAGTGACTGCTACATGTCCCTGCTCTCATTTCAGGTAGCACCTGACCCCTAAGCTAGAATGAAATAATCAAAGCACAAAAAAATAAATAAATAAAAAAGGACTTTACAGTAATAAGCCGATCGATACATTGTAAGCGATCGGCTTATTACAGTTAGCTCTACAACCCCCTGCCCTGCCATATATGCACAATAACTTATTGGTTAAAAGTAAAGCAGCAAAACAAATATATAAGGAACTGCACAGTAATAAGCCGATTGTTACTTTGTAAGCAATCGGCTTATTACAGTGAGAGCTACATCCACCTGCTCTGCCATTTAAGGCAGCACAATAACTTATTGCTTAGAACTAAAACAACTAAAAAAAATAAAAGGAACTGCACAGTAATAAGCCGATCGTTACTTTGTAAGCGATCGGCTTATTACAGTGACTGCTACTTCCCCCTGCTCTGCCATTTAACAACTTCCTGGCTAGAATTAAATAAAATAAAAAAGAACTTCACAGCCGATCGTTACTTGTAAGCGATCGGCTTATTACAGTGACTGCTACATGTCCCTGCTCGGTCATTTCAGGCAGCACCTAACCCCTACGCTAGAATGAAAGCCCAAAAAAATAAAAAAAAAGGACTTTAGAGTAATAAGCCGATCGATACATTGTAAGCGATCGGCTTATTACAGTTAGCTCTACAACCCCCTGCTCTCTATGTAAATGGAAGGATGCATGACACACACACTCCTCTCTCATACACACAGACATTCTGCTTACACACACACTTCATTCTCTCATGCATGGGTAACTGTCACACACAAGCACACACACCCTTTTCTGCATTCACACAGAGATATACACTGCTACCATGCACGCACTAAGCATTCTCGCACACATTAGTAGCTCATGTTCAGGCACACACATTCACCCTGATTTCTGCAGTCATAAACACACGCACAACCTTACCTGCATGCTCAAAGACATCCATACATACTGTTTTCTCGCACGCAATCCGCATTCTCTCCTGCACTGTTCACTTTCTTACATGCATGCAAACTCAGCCTATTCTGCTTCACACAGACATACATACTGCTTTCATGCACGCATTCACTCACATACATGCAGACAAACACTCATACACATACATGCACTGACTGCACCAGGGAAGTTGGATAAAAAATTGTGGAGATCACTACATACCTGTACAAAGAAACGGCAAGAAACGAGAACCAAAGGACAAATATACATTGTCGGCAGATAGTTGCATATAGTTTAGGAACTTACCAAATGAATTAGAGCTGATTCTGTCTGTTGCTGAAGAACTGGCTGGAGAAGTTAGTTGAGCCGATGGTGTTTTTCTTCCGGTTAGAAACAGTGGACGGAATAGAGTTCCACAAGAAGTTTTGCAGAACTTTATAGCAACTGCTGCATGGGCCGGTCTGCATAATGTCGATGTCAGTGTGGGAGGATCAGCACGAGAGGGGACTACTGATTTGATTGTGTCGAAGGTACGTCAGGAAGGTGCAGACCAACTCAGACAGAAAGCATGCGATACCAAAGAATGGGGGATGGGCTTTCCTGCCCTACGCTAGGAAAAGGCAGAAATGTAGACGGGAAAACTTTTTGTTGTGTTCTGGTAACTGATGATGGCTGGGATGAGTTTGTAGGGAAAGAAAAAGACTCAGGGTTGAGTTAATTTGTGTTAGAGCCCAGAGTGTTCCTTTAACTCTACCCCCTGCCAGCCAAAGCTTAAAAACAGACGCATCAGATTATGCCTGGGGGGCCCACATGGCAGGAAGATGCGTACAGGGCATATGGGCACCAAAATAAATGCATCTACATATCAACCAGAAAGAGATGTTAGCTGTTCAAAATGCCCTAACAGCCTTCAAGGACTTACTTCATCCAGGACAACTACTGATAAAGATGGACAACACCACAGTCATGTGGTATATAAACAAGCAAGGGGGCACACACTCAATACCCCCTTTGCAGATTAGCCATGGCATTGTGGGACACAGCTCTGACCTACCAAATACATCTTCAAGCTCAATTCCTGCCAGGAAAACAAAACACTCTGGCAGACGATTTAAGCAGAAACCTTATGGATCCTCACGAGTGGAAACTAAATCCACAAGTCTTCAGCATGATAACAGAGAAACAGGGAAGCCCAGACATAGATCTATTTGCCTCTCCTCAAAATGATCAGTTGAAAAGATTCTGCAAGAGGACTTATCACAGACAAGCATGGAAAGTGGACACCCTGTCCTTCAGTTGGAAAAACCTATCAGTTTCCGCCTTTCCTCCTCTGCCTCTTCTACCCAAGGTCCTCCTAAAAATCAGACAAGAGAAGCCAAAGATGATATTAATTGCCCCGGACTTTCCCCGCCAATACTGGTACCGACTCCTAAGGAACTTGTCTCAATACCCAGCTTGGACCTTGCCTCAAAGACCACAACTACTGTCCCAGCAAAACAATCAGATCCTGCACAATCAGCTACAGACCCTGAACCTGGCAGCATGGCTAATTATGTAATCATACAAACGACACCTCTCAGTAAAGTTGTGATGGATGTCATTGTGGTACCCAGAAGATCTAGTACTAGAAAATCTTATGCTGACAAATGGAAGAGATTCTGTGCTTGGAATCAAGCATAAGGAACTGAAACAGCAGAACCACATATTCCTCAGATATTACAATACTTAACTGAGATGCTTGACAAAGGCCTATCTTTCTCGTCAATCAAGATCCATGCCTCTGCCATTTCGGCTCATTACAATACAGAGCCACCAATCTTTTCTCATCCTTTACTAAAGCAGTATCTTAGAGGAGCCAAAAATTTAAGGCCTCCTAGAAGATCTCCATTACCTGCATGGAACTTCAGTTATGTGTTGGAAAAGCTTACCCTACCTCCATTTGAACCAGCTGCTACCGCGGATATGTAGTTCTTATCGTGGAAGACAGCTCTGCTACTAGCAACTACTTCAGCGAGAAGAGTTTAGGTTCATAGGTTCATACTAGGCTATCTGCCCGAGGGCATTTACAAGCCTAGCCCATCGTTTTGTGGCTTACGCCACCCCTTTAGTATGGGGAACTATACCCATTATTTTTCTGTGCCTCTGTCGAGCAGTGACACTGAGGTAATCCCTGGGGTATATCTGTGATCTCCCATCCATTGGTCAAGATTTCTCTTGAACAAGGCCAGCGAGGTGCTCTGCCTCACATGTACCGGGATTTTGTTCCACAGCATAGGGAGTCTTTGGGTGATGAATCTATCCTCCAGCACGTCCTATTAATAGCCAAGTCAAGGTTTAAGTCTCCGCCCTTGTGGCTCTGATGGATCTAGATTTTTGAGGTGAAGCATATTCATCAAATCTGGGTTTGACATGGCCTTGTATGTTAGGCAAAGGTCACCTCTGAGCAAGCGGTGGCGACTGAATAGAGCTGGAGTTCTTTCAGTCGGGCAGCATAGGACAGATTTTTGAGACCCTTTATCCTTTTGGTGAGGAACTTTTGTGGCCTCTCCAGCTGCTGCAAGTGTCGGGTCAGATACATTCGAATGGGGCATTGTACTCAATCATTGGTCTGATGAGTGATGAGTAAAGGGAGACTATGACCTCCCTTGATCTAGATGAGAATCCCTTCATGATACGGTGGGCAATGTAGAAGGTCTTCCTAACTACTTTAGCTACATGGGTGTCGAATGACAGACTACTATCAACCTGGGTCCCCAGGTCCCTGATAACTTCTTCTGTGCTCAGTGGATTGCCACCTATTTGGTAGCTAGGGGTAACCTTGTTTTTCCCGAAGGGTATGACTATGCATTTTTTGGCATTTAACTTTAGGCCGTGGCTCTGGCACCAGTTATCCGTTTCTGTGAGACCCTTCTGAAGGATATCTGTGTCAGATGTGTTTTCTACTATGGCGCCCAGTTTGCAGTCATCTGCAAACTTTGTCAGCTACAGGCGCTACAGGCCCTCATGGCTGTAGAGCCATTTATCATATTTTACCCAGACAGGGTGTCTCTGAGGACAAATCTTACTTTTATGCCTAAGGTGGTTTCCATTGTGGCTCTTAACCAAACAGTTCATCTGCCAACTTTTTATCCAAATCCGCAAAACAACTGGGAGAGATTTCTGCATTCCTTGGACGTACACAGAGAGCGAAGATTCTACTTGAGCAGGACTAAGGCTCTAAGAAAAACTGAGCAGTTTACTAGTGTCATATGCTGCAGGATCAGAAGGAAAGGCTATTTCAGAGCAGACAATTTCAAAGTGGATAAGCCACTGCATCTGTTTCTGCTATTTACACCATGGTAAACCTGTGCCCAAGGGCATTAGGTCTCATTCCGCCAGAGCTGCAGTTACTTCAGCAGCCTTTCTCAGAGGAGTACCAACCAAAGACATTCTAGAGGCTGCTACTTGGAGTTCTGTTCACATTTTTACAAAGCATTACCATTTGCCTCGCTAAGTCCAGGGCAGGCTTTGCCACTGCAGTGCTGCAGGGCCTTATAGCTGCACCTAATGCTATTTAGCTCCAGCCTCCCAACCATAGCTTTGGGATTCTACCCAAATGTAATGACTGCAACAGTGAAACACGAAGAACATAGTACAGTTGTGCACACTTACCATAAATGTAGATGTTTGAGTGTATTCAGTGTTGCAGTCCAGGTTACCCTCCCGCCATCCCCCTGTCATTCTGCAGTTTATCTTCCCTTCTCTATCTTCTACAACCTATGTGGTGTATTTGCTTGTAGATGAAGGTAAAATTTATATTGATGCATGTATGTATATATGTGTGTGTGTGTGTGTGTGTGTGTGTGTGTGTGTGTGTGTGTGTGTGTGTGTGTGTGTGTGTGTGTGTGTGCATATATATATATATATATATATATATCTGACATCGGGGGCAAGAAAAACTAAAGAAAATGGCGTCAGCTGCATGTTTTATACCCCTGATGACCTGACGTCATGGAAGAGAAGACAGGACCCAAGACTTAGGAATTCAGGCCGACTGAGGGCAACCTGCCAGCAGATTACCCAAATGTAACGACTGCAACAGTGAATACA
The DNA here is from genome assembly GCF_019279795.1 of Protopterus annectens. Taxonomy (NCBI): domain Eukaryota; kingdom Metazoa; phylum Chordata; order Ceratodontiformes; family Protopteridae; genus Protopterus; species Protopterus annectens. Next base: position 314,819,937 of record NC_056744.1, read on the forward strand.
CTCAAACATCTACATTTATGGTAAGTGTACACAACTGTACTTTTCTCATCCAGGAAAAGAGGTCATTGTTCCCCTTTACTCATCACTCATTAGACCTATTATAGAGTACAACGCCCTTTTGGTATGTACCTCACAAGACAATATCTCACAAAGAGGATTACTGGCCTCAAACAGATGCCCTACGCAGACCGTCTCAAAAAACTCCAGCTTTACTCTGTCACATATCGCCTACTCAGAGGTGATCTCTGCCTAACATACAAAGCTATGTCAAACCCAGAGCTGTTGGACATGCTCTACTTAAAGAAATCCCAATCCCTCCGAGCTACACGCTCTAGGGACCTAAACCTCGTCACCACAATAAACAGAACATGCCGGAGGGATAGATTCCTGTCCCAGAGACTTCCCATACTCTGGAATAAACTACCTATCTATATCAAACAAAGCTCCTCATTAGCACTCTTCAAGAAAAATCTTGATGATTGGATGGGAAATGGGAAATTCACCCCGGGGATTCAGTCTGTGGCTCTGCTCGACCAGGGCACAGGAAAATTATTTTCTTGGGTGGCAAAAGCCAGGGTACCTTTTTGACTGGGCTTGTATAGGCCCCAGGGCCGATAGCCTAGTACCTACCTACCGATGAACCTCTGAATTGATAGAGCTGAAATGACTGTTAGAAGCTGAAGATTCTTCAGAAATGGTCAGCAACAATATTCTTGTAATTGGAGATTCAGTTATTAGAGGAACTGATGCTTATATTTGCAGAGATAACGAACATCGAGTAGTGTTATGCTTGCCAGGAGCAAAAATAGAAGATGTGAAACGAGCCTTGGAACGCCTTAATGTAAGGAAGTATGGATCTGTTTTTCTTCATGTTGGTACAAATTATGTCACTAACAAAGATTCGCTGTTAGTCGGGAACTGACAGCCTTCCTAGATAGTATAGCTTGTACTGGTGTTATCACCTATAGAAAGGATAGTCAAGTCACTGTAAATGAAAAGATTTTTTGAATAAACACCTACATGGAAAAAAATGTCCTTTTTTAAAAAATGGAAATGTATACAGCATCCAAGCCTTCTTTTGGGCACACGTGTTCAGACAGGATGGTGTGCATTTGTCTAGATCAGGGAAGATCATTTTTGCAGCAGATATTTCGCAATATTTGACAAACACTAGCCAGGATTTTTGCCAGGTCACAGTTCACAGATAGCAACATTTGATGCATCTCTGATGGTTGTTAATGCTAGGAGCATTAATAATAAAGTTTTTTTATTAGAACATTTGCTACATTCCCACAAGGTTAATGTTATAGTTTGTGAAACATGGTTAAAGAACAATGACTGGAAACCAGTTATGTCAGGGTATAAATGTTTTTACTGTAACAGACATTCTAACAAAACATCAGGTGGAGGTGTTATGATGGGCATTGAAGATAGCTATGAGACTTGTGATTATTACATGTTCAGTCATGTTCAGTGATAATACCAATACTGTAGACTGTGTAACTGTGACAATAAAGACAACCGTGGAACATATAACAATTGGAGTGTACAGACCATCATAGTCAAGTGCTGATGACCTAGAGGAATTCATACATTTCTTACTTGAAGCACAGGAGAGAAGAATAATATTAGCTGGGGACTTAAATTTGCCAGAAACAAACTGGAATAATATTGATTCAACAACGTTAGTAAAGAAATTATTCACAGAGTATATTCAGGAACAACAAATGCTTCAGATTGTAAAAAAAACCTACCAGGGGACGGAATATACTAGATATTGTTTGTGTTCCTAAAGAAGTTACTGTAACTTCAAGTCAAGTTTTACCACCATTGATGTGCAGTGATCATGGGGTCATAATGGTTAATTTGTTGCTAGATAATTCTGCCAAAGTGAAATCTAAGCCAATGCACAAAAGGTTAATTACAGATTATAGGGAAGCAAAAAAGTTGCTATACAAAACTAACTGGAGTGAGGTGTTCAATGGAAAAACTGCAGATGAAATGTGGAAAGTTTTGAAAGAGAAATTGAGTGCAAAAAGTCAAAAAAATGTTTAACACCAGGATCTAGGCATGTAACATCAGGGGGTATATTTCCATAAGAACAAGATACCTGATTAAGGTAAGAGACAAAAAATATAAGAAATGGAAGAGGGGTCGAGCTACAACTTTGAAAACTGAAATAAATAAGCTGGACAAACAGATTAAGCATAGTGTTAGAGACAAGATCCAGAAAAATTTGAAGAAAATTTATATGAAGATATTGAGCATAATGGGAAACCTTTTTATAGATACATAAGATGTGGAATGAGTAAAGATGCACAAATTGATAAACTGTGTGCAGATTCTAAAATTTATTCTCAGACACAACAGATTACAGATATATTTACAAAATCTTATGCAAAACAGTTTGGCTGCACAAAAGGGGTGGTAAGTTGTCCTAGTGACATCCAGGTAACCCCAGATGCTGGAATCAAATTAGATTATATTGAAAAAGAACTGTGCAAACTGGATCCAAACAAAGCGCAGGGAGGAAATGGAATAAGTAACCATGATTTGAGAACACTTAAGGAAGAACTTACACTGCCATTACATCTATTATTCACTAGGTCATATAAATATGGGGAAATTCCTCAAGATTGGAGACATGCACTTATTAAACCTGTCTTTAAGGGAAAGGGGAGTAGGACAAACCCAGAATCATATAGACCCTTAAGTCAACTTTCATGTTGTGGAAAAATAATGGAGAAGGTTTATTTATTTATTTGTTTATTTGCATTTGTTTAGCCAGGATAGTCCATTGGGCTCAAAGAACCCGTTTTCAATGGAGTCCTGGGGAGAAAAGCTCCACATACAGATTAAACAAAGATGAGGATAAACATATACATTACATGGGGTTAAACATTGAGAAAAAGCTCCACATTCAGATTACACAAAGGTGAGGATATACATATACATTTGATGGGGTTAAACATAATACAGTTTATGTAATTAAACATGCAGAGACCGCTAAAAACACAGGTAATAAGAGTAACAACACATATATATATATATATATATATTTTTTTTTTTTTTTTTTTTTTTTTGCGCAGAGTTAGAGTAGTATACAGGTAGGCCATGAGTAATGCTACCTGGTGTTTAGACAGAAGAGAAGAAGTTACTAGAGTAAATAGGTTATGAAGGGTGAGAGCAGGAGCATTCCCATGTGGAGGTTAGATAAGAGTGGAGTGATTTTTTAAAGGATGGGAGGCTTGTAATGGTACAAATAGAGGGAGGAAGGGAGTTCCATAAGCGTGCTAGTGAGGAGGACAGGAGGTTTTGTCCAGGAGGGTGGAGGGGTCTATGAATTTCTATGAGGTTTTGATTGTTTGATCTTAGATGTCTCTGTGTGTGGTGCATTTTAAAGGTAGAAGAGAGTGAGGGGCAGAGGGACGGCTGGAAAATCAGTTTGTGAGCATATGTGAGTTGGGTATATGAGAGGTAGTTGGGTAGTTTTAACCATTTCAGTTTGTGGAGTGGTTCACAGTGGTGTGTTGATTTGTTAGAAGTGGCAAATTTGGCAGTTTTTTTGTAACAAGAGGATAGTTTGGTTTTGAGGGAAGATTGTAGGTTAGTAAGAAGGGGTGCTCCATAGAGAAGGGAGGGTAAGAGAAATGTAGTTGAGAGAGTAATCTTGGTAGCTGAGCTGAGAAAACGATTATGACGGTAGAGCATGCCAAGTTTTTGGTGGGTTTTATTTATGTTTTGTAGTAGATGGGAATGGAATTTAAGCTTGTCATCAATTTGGACTCCTAATAGTTTGGTTTCTGATACAAGCTCAAGGGGAATGTTATTTTGGCTGTAGATGGAGAATGATTTACGATCGATGTCCGTAGTTTTTGAAGGAGTAAATATCATGAGTTTGGTTTTAGCAGCATTAAGAGCTAGATGGTTGTCTTTCATCCAATTTTCAGTGGTGGAGAAGGCATCCTGGGTAAGCTTTAGTAGAGTTGGTATGGATGAGGCAGCGCAGATGATTGTGGAATCATCTGCATATTGAATAATATTAGCCTGAGGGATAGCATGGTAAAAGTCGTTAATGAAAATATTAAAGAGAAGGGGGCCCAGAATGGAGCCCTGTGGGACACCTGTAGGGGTATTTAGAAAGGAGGAAGTAGCTTTTTTCCACTTGACTGCTTGTTGTCTATTGGAGAGATAGCTGTTAAACCAGTTGAGTGAAGTGAGAGAGAGGTTTAGATTAGATAGTTTAGTAAGAAGTAGGTTATGGGAGATAGTATCAAAGGCCTTAGAAAGATCAAGAAGAGTGGTAGATACAATGAGTCCAGAATCTCTAGCTTTGTTCACAGTTTCAAGGAAGGATAGGAGGGCTGTCATAGTACTATGATGGGGTCTGAATCCGTGTTGGGTAGGGATTAGTCGATTGTTGTCCAAGAGGTGGGGAAGGAGTTGAAGGTGGATACATTTCTCCAGGACTTTAGAAATGGGAGAGAGGATGGCTATGGGACGGAAATTGGAGATGTTAGTATTATTTCCACCTTTGTGTAGAGGGATAATATAAGCTTTTTTCCAGGTTTCGGGGACAAGACCTTCTTGGATAGAGCGATTGATGAGGATTCTGATAGGGAGGGCACTGGCATCAGCAGCTATACTGAGATAGTATGAGGGAATGTTGTTAGGAGCATTGGTGCATGGTTTTAATTTCTGTAGGAGTTTTCTTATGGTAGAAGTTGGAGTAGGTTTAATTGAAAAAGGGTGAGGTTAAGGTGGGGGTGAATGAGAGAAAGAAGTAGGAGGGGGAGGTTGGTTGTGAGTAGAGAGGGTAGGAGGTGAATTGTGTGTAAAAGAAGTAAGTTTGGAAATAGTCAATGAAGAAAGAATTGAATTGGGTAGCAAGATCTATGTCTTGTGAGTCTGGGCTGGGGTTTGGGTTTTCTATAGTACCAGGTTTTAAGAGTGAATTTATACCTGCCCAGAATTTTTGTGGGTTAGTTTTATGATTGTTTTGAAGTTGGATAAAGTAGTTTTGCCGGTCTTTTGAAGTTTTTTTACTAAGTTACGGATAGTTTTGTATTGATTGAGGTTTGATGTAGATTTGTTTTTCTTGTATTGTGCCCATGTTTTATCTCTGAGTTGCATGGAGGTAAGTGTATTTTTTGTTAACCAGGGGGTGGCTTTCCTTTTTATTCTTTTGGTTATTAAGGGAGCATGATTATTTAGGACGTTTAGGAAGATAGTATTAAAATGGGTTACTGCATTTTCGAGTGGTAGGGTTTTTAAGGGAATCCAGTTAATAGATTTAAGGTTGCTGGAAAAAGCTTCAGGGTTGAAGTTTTTATGGAATCTGGTAGTTATATAGTTGTGAGTAACTTGTAAGGGAGTTGGAAGACGTCTAGTGAAGATGGGAAGATGATCACTGAGGGGGTCAGGAAGGGTTCCACTGTCAGGGTAGTTATGGGGATGGGAGACTAGAATCCAGTCTAAGATGTTGCCACTTGAGAAGTCTTTGGATGGCCTAGTTATTGAGTTGATTAGTTGAGAGTATTTGAAAAGGTTGATGTTGAGGGGGTGTGTAGGTGACTGTATGGAGGACCAATTAATATTGGTATCTCCCATGATTATAGTTTCATTATGGATGTTACTTGATAGCCAGGAGAGGATGTTTTCAAGTATTGGGATATTATCTCCAGGGGGAATGTAGAGAGGCTATAGAAATAGATTTGTGTGTATTCAGCTGGAGATGAGCTAGTATTAGTTCTGCATTAGAAAACTGGGGAATGATTTTGTTGTAAGGTGTTAGGCATAGGGAGGATGCGTAGAGTAGAGCTACTCCACCACCCTTTTTGTGAGATCTTTCTGATCTAATGATTGAGTAGTTTGGTGGTAATATCTCGGCATCCTTAATGTGGGGTTTTAGCCAGGTTTCAGAAATGGCTATGATGTCAGGTTTGTTATGGAGTAACCATGCATGAAGGTTAGGGATTTTGTTTGCTAAGCTTTGTGCATTAAGAGATGTGAATAGGATGGATTTAGAATTTGAGGAGGAGTGGTTTGGACCTGGGTTAGGGTGTATATCACCAGATAAAAGTATTGCAGTTAGAAGTTGAGTTAGGAAGAAGAGGTATTTGGGTTGTTTTGTTTGGGTGGAGTGGGTAGAAGGATTAGAGGGAGATATGGAGAATAGGGAGGGTGTGATGGTTTTATGAGGAAGGATAAGTTTATTGTGAAAACATAGGTTGTTGCTGAGGGGGTAAAGGTTAGGAGAGATTTGGTTATTGTAGTGAGGTTTTGATGTGTGGAGATGAAAGGTGGTATGTAAGTGGGGTAGAGTGGTTGATGAGAGAAGGTTGTATAAGAGAGTAAAAATAAGTGAGGCTTAAAAGGAGTAACAGTTGAATTGGGAGGGATGAATATTTTAGAGACATGTTGTGCTGTTGGTGAGGTGTGAAATTGTTTCGAGAAGGATGAGGGGAAGTTGTCATGTGAGTATGGAGAGGGGTGGGAGGAGATGGGAAGAGGAAGGGGAGGGGTTTGATAGTTTGGGAGGAAGTAGGTGTGGTTTAGTGGCTATAAAGGTAGAGGTAGTGGGGGTGGGTGGGAATTGGGGGTAGGGGAGCAGAGTGAGCCCGCAGGGCGAACGGAGCAGGTAGAGACAAGAGAGCAAAATATGGAGGGAGACTATCAGTAAAGTGAGAGCAAACCAACAGGTAAGTCTGATGGTGGGAGAAAGGTGGACAATATTCAGAGGTGTGAAGGAAGAGAGGCAGGATGTAAGGGTAGAGGGCGCTGATAGCAGGATTCCTTGGGGAAAGAAGAAAAGGTGATAGATAAGTGTATCAGGGGACTAAGAACAGCGTGACTAGGGGTCAGGTTACAGAAAGCTTACAGAATAGATGTAGGAAATACAGAGCAGAAGCTAGTATTTTAAAACGGTTACAAAATGGGGTAGAAAATTGCAGGTCAGAAAGCTTTCTTTATAGAAAGTTAGTTCACGAGCCGCCACCTGGTGGCCACTTATAGTATAGCAATGGCCTTGTCTGGGTGGGTATGGGGGGACTAAAGTGCGAAAGAGAAGAATCAGATAATGCAAGGGGGTTAGAATATTGGAGGAAAAAGTTGAAAGCTGTGAAGGGGGGTAGGCTGCTGGCTAGCCTGCCTGAATAGTATGCTAAGACTAGTAAAATTACAATCTTGTTCAGAAGCAGTTGCTTAATATGTAACCCTTCAGAGTTAGTGTCAATGCATACTGTTCAATGCCTTTTCAGAGGTCAATGTTTTCAGGGAGATGTTAGGTGGTTTCTCTTAGTTGCCCTAATGTTCAGAGACTTCCTGAAGGGGCAAAGCAGGTAGCTGTTGCAGGGACAAACTGGAACACAGTGCTGGTAATATATATATATATATAGAGAGAGAGAGAAGATAGAAGGCTTAGAAATGCAATACTGAGTGTTGGGAAAAGAGTTGTGTAGACACAATTTAAATTGAATGAACACCTTAAACAACAGTACTTTATGGTTCTAACAGACTAATATAAATCAGTCTACAACAGGAGGGAAATGTATATTACAAGCATAATTAACAATTCACACTCAGCAATTCTCTCAGAAAAACATTTACATATGTTAACATAAGAATTATTTACAATTTCAGGAGATGGGCAGATAGAACATAGATACCTTGATTGTTATGCCATAGTAGGGAAGTATTTTATGGTGTTTAATGGCTACTATAATGTCTTATAATGCGGACACTACTGAGAGTATAAGAAAGTGCTCAGCTTAAACAGGAAGCTATATTGTGGCGATAAAACAAACGCTCAGGTTGCAGTGGCGTTCAAAGTGAAAAGCACAGCAAAAACAATTGAGAAGCTAATAAGGAGCTGTGGTAGGTAAAGTACGCTTCAAACGCCAAGGGCTCAGCTTAATCAGGAAGCTATATTGTGAGGCAGAGGGCCTGAACAATCTTTAAGATTCGTAGGACAAGAATACCAAACAAGTGACATCAAAAGCATAGGCAGAAATGCATTAATATGTTTTGCAAGGCATAATGCTTGTCATAAGACAAAACGAAAAATTAACACAGAATTGGAGGAAATTGCTAGAAGGAAAATAGCTATTATATATTAGAGAATTACGCTAGCTAGACTTTGAAGTAAGGAATATTAATATACAGGGGAGAGCTGTTAAAAACCTGATTACTGGCTAAGGGATTACAGTCGCAATATTCTTTGAGGGCTATAAGCCTAAATAAACAAAGTTAGGTAATGCTATTAGCTGTTATATAATTAACGATTACGCTAGTTGGACTCTGTTGCAAGGTATAATAAATACAGGTGAGAGCTGTTCTATACAACTGAGCGATACAATGTAGTGTTACGTGAAACAAGATGAATACTAGCTAAGGGATTAAAATCACAATATACATGCAGTGATATTAGTCTAAATAAACAAAGTTAATATATGGTGTAGGTAGTACAGTATGCCTTAAGCATTGGAATAGGAGCTCGTAAAAAAGCAAATAATTAGGGACTAGATTTGGTAGAGCAGGTTGCAGGTTCCGTTGCACGTGGACCACGCTAATTATGCAGCATGGGTTATCGGAGAAGGCTCAGCCGTTAGAACAACATGGGAGTCAATATTTATCTACCAAAAATGTCCTTTAACAGCCTTTTCTTAATGTTATTAATGTTCACTGCTCATGAGATATTAACAGATACTATGAGACACAAACAACATATCAAAAAGGCGAGAGCGCAAGGAAACATAAATTCAAGATAGATACTTATTGTAAGTAGACATAATTTCCTAGAAATGTGCATTGCAGATACATGAATTTTAAAATAAATATGCGTTCAAGTAGCGATAAAACAAACACTCAGGTTGCAGTGGCGTTCAGAGTGAGCACAGTAAAAACAATTGAAAGGCTAATAAGGAGCTGTGGTAGGTAAAGTACGCTTCAAACGCCAAGCAATTTCGGACAACAGTCGCTACAAGTAGCGTGCACAAAAACGCTGAGTTAGCGTAATTCTGGATAAGTTATTGTCTGGTTCTGGCCTAATTCTTGTTAGGTAATTCTGGATAAGTTATTGTCAGAACTGGATAGGTTGGGACTTGACACCATATATCAGCATGCATATGTTGAAAATAGGTCTATTACCACCTGTAACATGATGATAAGTTGTCAGTCTCGCCTCCATTCTTGCTGGATGGGTTCGGAGCCGAACCTCGGCTCCGACTCGGCCTATACTAAAGCTCGAGAGCTAATTTTACCGGCTCGAGGCAACCCTATATCCCATGATGCTAGGCGGTGACTACCTAGATCTCGTTTGCCGCTTTCGCTAGCGAGGTGCTCTTTTTACCGGCTCACAGGCTAGTGAATAATTTTAAGAAAAATCTTAGTTTTCTACTTAGTTTTCCCCTAGAATAGTAGTATATATTTCTAAATAGACTAGTTTTTCTGTTATTTTAAATTTTTAGTTCCTATTTTTATCCTTTATCCCAGTCATACTCCCCACCCTAGGTTAGGCCTTAGGCCCCTCCGTTTTATTCTTTAGTTCCCTCACAGGGATTCTTAGCTGTGTGAGTGTACCTTTAGTATCCCTGTATTCCTGTCTGAGTGTGTGGGTGTGTGTGTTTTTTCTATCTTTACAATTGTTTTTTTCATTTCGACAGCAGTATGTCGAAAGAGACAAAGGTCTCAGGCTTCAGGAAGTGTGACTCGTGCTGTCAGAAGATGTCGCTGACAGACGGTCACACTTCTTGTGTTTATTGCCTGGGACCCCTGCACCTGCAGGACTCTTGCTCTGTGTGCCATGCATTCAGCCCAAGAGTCCTGCAGAAGTGCAGGAATAAGTTGATCCTGAGGGGCTTATTAAAGCCCGAAGGTTCCCCGGCTAAGTCCGTGCCGGGGAAGCCTTAGAAGCCACCTAAACTGTCGGGTCCGTGCTTTAAGCCTTCGGATGGTGGCTCACCTTCTGCGACACGATCGGCTCCAGCCGGAGCCGATACCTCTGTATCGCAGCTGCCTGCATCGGCTCCGGTCGGACTGGAGCCGACATGTTGACTGCTCCACCAATCTCGATGCCCTCCTCACGCAAGAGGTCCAGATCTCCATCTCTGGAATCTATCCGTTCGGCTCCGAGGTCACCTTTACTCTCGGAGCGGAGCCATTCCTCTCGGTCTTCCAGGCTTTTCCAATCATGACCTTGAGAGGGTGGTTAGCAAACTGTTAAAGTCTCAGGCACTGGCCCAAATGCTTCACAGCCCGTCTCATCAGACAGTGGCTTCGTCCATACAACCTACTATTCCTCCTTCGTCTCTGCCCCAGTGTTCGGAGCCGTGACCGTTGTGACGTCAGAGCCGATACCTCCCCCTTCGGCTCAGTCATCTGCTCCGATCTCGTCCATGGTGCCTTCCTTGGAGGGATCCGGGCGCTTGGACTCCCTCGCCAGCTCCGAGGGGGTGAGTGGCATTGGACCCTTGTCCAACCCCGTTCTCCCTCTCAGAGCATCGGCACTGGTGAGTTTGGCCCCGACGTCGGCTTCAGAGCCGTCCCTGTCGGTGCCGGCTGGGGTTCCTAGTTCTTCGGAGCGGGAGCCCTCTGGCCTGCCTGATAGGGGCGCCTTCGAGGTCATGAGGAGCGTACTGACCCCAATGCCTGCTCTATGGTCAGCTCTATCAGCTCCTCCCACTGTAGTGCCTGCTGAGGTCTCTTCCCATTCTCTCGCCCCAGGCCGTAGAGATCCAACGCCTCAGGTTTCCTTTTTGGGAATATCCTCCTCTTCCGAGGTTTCTCTTGATCCGTCAGCTGAACCCCGCGTAAGAGGACATGTAAAAGGAAGCATGTGGACACCCCTGAGTCTGTCACATCTGATACCGACTTGGATGAGTCGGAAGGATCCCCAAGGTCCCCCACTGAGGATGTCTCCTTTTCTGACATCCTTGAAATCCGTAAACAGAGGGGGAACTGGTCTTCCCTTAATCCTTCCGAGGACGAGTCTGTTTACCTGGAGGCTTTTGGTTCTCGACCCTCCACCTCCTGGGTGTCTCCGCCCGTCGACCCCCTTATGGAAGTGGTGGCACGGAAGGCGTGTACGCCCCCTGATTCGATGGAACCCACCCCACGGAGGCCTTCCAAATTTATAACAGCCCCTACGGATAAGCAATTTTTATCTAAAGGTGTCCCAGTTGATGCCATGGTGGTGGTGGCAGCCACCAAGAAGGAACTGGCTGATCCTTCAGTGCCTATCCATCTGCCTAACAAGGAATCTAGGACAATGGATAGGTACGGCAAGCAGATGTTCTCGTCAGCGACCTTTGCCATGCGGTCGCTGAATTACTTATGTTACTTCACCTGTCTTCAAAGAGACATTCTCAAAGAACTGGGTGAGGTTCTACAGGATCCATCAGCTGCTGGGTCTCAGGACAAAATTAACTCACAGCTGGGAACCCTGAATTCCATTGTCACCTCCTCCATGCGGCTTATTTCCTATGCAGCTGATGGAGCGAGTAGGGCCGCAGGCACAGGTGTGGCTTTAAGGCGTCATGCCTAGATGCGGTTTTGCAACTTCGCAGACTCCTTCAAGGTGTCCTTCACTAACTCCCCCTTTGATGGTTCAGCGTTGTTTGGACCTCAAGTGAAAGATACTTTGACCAGATACGAACAAGATGGCAAGACTCTTTCTGCCGTAGGAGTCCATTTTTCAACCCCATCTAGACCATATCCTAAGGGTCAAAAGGGTGGAAAAATGTGGTTCCGCAAATCACAAGGAGTCACGCCTGACGCAAGAGGTCAGTTCCCCCCTAGAGGCAGAGGGGGGAACAACAACAGACGCCGTCCAAGAGGCAAAGGGGGTCCGCAGAATCAGGGTAGCAGAAAAACCCTCCCTGACACAAACCCTTTCAGCATCCCTGAAGTGCTGCCCGACTGTCCACCTTCGGAGGCAGTCAGGGGAAGATTATCGCTGTACCCACAAGCCTGGCTCTCCCTCCCTCAAGACAAATGGGTGCAGTCGATTATATCTGAGGGTTACAATATCCTCTTTATCCAAACCCCAACTAATCAAATGGGGTCTCTTCCAGACGTTCCACCCAGTTTAAGGGAACAAGCAGCACTAGAAATATCAAAGCTGCTAAAAAAGAGAGCCATCCAACCAGTCCCAGCAGACCAACTAGGATCCGGAGTCTACTCAAAGTTCTTTTTGGTACCAAAAAAAAAACGGGACTGGAGGCCAATATTGGATCTCAGCAAACTAAACAGGTTTGTAAAAAGAATGAAATTCCGGATGGTCACGCTACAGTCCATTCTACCCCTTCTGGGCAGGGACAATTGGATGTGCTCAGTGGACCTTCAGGATGCGTACTATCACATCAAAGTACACAGGCACTCCAGAAGGTTTTTCCGCTTCCGGCTGGGGGCCAGTCACTACCAGTTCAGAGCCCTGCCCTTTGGTCTCACTACAACCCCTGAGTGTTCACCAAATGTATGGCAGCGGTTACGGCTCACCTGAGACGTCAAGGAATTCAGGTGTTTCCATACCTAGACGACTGGCTCCTCACTGCCACCACCAGGCATCAACTCCTTCTAGCCAGAGTCTACACCATTCACATTAGCAAAGAGTTAGGTATCTCTCTAAATTCCGAAAAGTCTGCCTTGTCAGTCTATTGCCTTCATAGGCGCCACCTTGGACACCGTTCAGCTCTCAGCAATGTTAACAGAGCAGAGGGTCTTAGATATTCAAAATCATGTTAACGTCCTCCTTCAGAGCAACAAAATTCAGGCCAGGTATGTTCTGAAAGCATTAGGTCTCATGGCGGCAACCATCACGCTTCTTCACCTTGCCTGCTTTTACATGCGGCTTCTTCAGTGGATGCTTTTCTCCCAGTGGTCCTTCCAACAGCTCCCTATGACACACAAGATATTAATAACTCTATCTTGCAAAAAACATCTGTCTTGGTGGATGGTCTCCCCTCAAGTCCATCAGGGCAGACCATTTACTCCCCCACCCAATCAGGGAGGCGTCCGATGTGGCCATGGCGACCGGGGGGGATATTTTCAGGGCAGGACAGTCCATGGCAACCTTTCGAATGCCACTTGCACATAAACGTCCTGGAGATGAGAGCAGTGCTTTTGATGTTGCAAGCCCACCAAGACTCTCTTCCCCTGGGGACTATTGCAATTCAAACGGACAATATGTCCGTAGTATGGTAAATCAACAAGCAGGGCGGAACCAAGTCCCTATCCCCTGTGTCGAGAAGCACTCAGACTCTGGCAGTGGGCGATCTCTTCTCAGCGGTTTCTGATAGCACCGCATATCCCCGGGAAGTCCAACGTCATAGCAGACAGGCTGAGCAGAGCTATTCTCATGCCCCACGAGTGATCTCTCAAGCAATTGGTGACGGAGGAAATTTTTCGGAAGTGGGGGTTTCCTTGCTGTGATCTTTTTGCAACACCACAAAACAGCAAGTGCCTCGACTTCTTCACTCTCTTCCCCTTTCCAGGCCATCCCCCCAGAGACGCTCTAGTCCACGATTGGCCTCGGGAACTTCTATACGCCTTTCCCCCCTTTCCATTAATCACACAGATAATTCAGAAAGCTACCGCCTTGAGAGCCAAGATGATTCTCATTGCCCCTTATTGGCCTCGACAGGTATGGTTCCCTTTCCTGCATCGTTATCTTTTGGAGCAGCCTTGGCATCTGGATCCAGTGCCAGATCTTTTGGCCCATCAGTCAGGGCAGCTGCACCAATCCCTCCAATCTCTCAACCTCACAGCTTGGTTGCTCCACTTCCATCCCTAGCCAGGCTTCCAATGATTTCAAATTCTGTCCAGGATATTATCGTAGCTTCCCTTAAGTCTTCCACCAAAAGGATCTATGCTAGTAAATGGCAACGTTTTTCCTTCTGGGAAAAAGCTAGGAATATAGATCCCTTCACTGCTCCAATACACTTGGTCTTGGATTTCCTAGCTGAAATTTTTCATTCAGGGTCTTCTTCCGCCACAGTAAAAGTTCAGTTAGCAGCCATTTCGAATTTTCACATAGGCCTGTTGGACTCCAGTATCATGTCCCATAAGCTTTGCAAGGCATTCCTCAGAGGTATCTTTTTACTCACGCCCCCGATCAAAGACCCTACCACCACAGTGGGATTTAAACTTAGTTTTGGCATCCTTGATTCTCCCTCCATTTGAACCTGCGGATTCCTGTTCATTGAAGTTACTTTCCTGGAAGACACTCTTCCTAGTCGCCATTACATCTGCTAGGAGAGTATCTGAACTTCATACCCTTTGCATTCGTCCTCCTTATTTAGTTTTCCACAAACACAGAGTTTCTCTAAGAACTAACCCGCCTTTTTTACCCAAGGTGGCTTCTCAGGCAAATTTAAATCAATCTAATGATCTTCCAGTTTTCTTCCCTAATCATTCGAACAGGGCGGAGCAAAAACTGCATTGCCTGGACGTTCGTCAGCTTCGCTACTATCTGGACAGAACTAAACAAATCAGGAAATCTGAAATCTGATCAACTCTTTTTGTCTTATGCAGAAAGTAGACAGGGCCTTACGGTGTCCAAAGTAACCCTATCTAGGTGGCTGTCTTCTGTGATTACCTGTATTTGTCAGCTCAGAGGTAACGAATTGCCTTCTAGGCCAAGAGCCCATTCAACCAGAGCGTTAGCTACATCAGCAGCCTTTCAAGCTAGATTGCCAATAGACACTATCTGTGCGGCAGCCACATGGGCCTCTCCTCATACCATTGTTACACACTACAAATTGGACATGGCCTCCAGAAACAGGGCAAATTTTGGTTCCACCGTTCTCAAGAGTCTGTTCCAATGAGCCACCCAGGATGAAGGTGTTAGGGACGCGGTCCCATCCAGCAAGAATGAAGGCGAGATTGACAACTTAACATTGAGAAGTTATGTGCCTACCATAACGTTCCATGTTAGTTGTCTTCTCTCGCCTTCTTTCTTTCGCCCACCATCCCCCTAACCTGGACAGACCGAGAGGTTTTTTTCCCCTTCTTCTAAGGGACCTTATCTTGCACTATTCCAAGCCCAAACAGTTGGTCCTGGGGTAGTTACAGCTTTAGATAGTGATATTTTGGGAGTTCTTCTTTCTTCGCCTCCACCTCAGTGGGGAGACTGAATTGGCTATTGTTTCTCAGCTACCAAACGAGATCTGGGTAGTTACCGCCTAGCATCATGGGATATAGGGTTGCCTCGAGCCGGTAAAATTAGCTCTCGAGCTTTAGTATAGGCCGAGTCGGAGCCGAGGTTCGGCTCCGAACCCATCCAGCAAGAAAGAAGGCGAGAGAAGACAACTAACATGGAACGTTATGGTAGGTACATAACTTCTCATTCTATAACAATATAACAGCAGCTATGAATGAAAAATTTTGCTGTGATGTGATTTATATAGATTTAACTTCAGCATTTGACAGGGTTATGCACAAAACACTGATCAATAAATTAGTACAACTGGGTATTGATGTACTCTTGATAAGATGGATAGCTGCATGGGTTACAAATAGGACATGGCAAGTATCACACACCAACTGGACAGGTGAAATCCTTGGTTACAGTCAGGGTGCCCCACAGGGCTCTGTACTGGGCCCTTACTTGTTTAGATTGTATCTTTCAGACCTTACTTTTTCATCTGAGGTGTTCTACAGTCTATTTGCTGATGACCTGAAATTGGGTAAACTTATTACAAGTGTTGCAGATAAGGCATGTCTGCAAAATAATTTGACTAAATTGACCAGTTGGGCACAGGAGAATAATATGCTGATAAATGCATCAAAAACTAAGCATATGAGATTTGGGAGACATAAACTGAAAGGTGAATATTTAATACAGCAGACAGTGATTGAAACTGTAGACTCATTTAAGGACCTGGGTATATGGGTAGATTCAGCTATGAGTTCTTCTAATCATATCAACCAATTGGCTAATGATAGTTATAGAACTATAGGTTGTATAAAAAGATTTATAAAGTCTAGGAAATCAAACATAATGAAGTCATTGTTTGTTAGTTACATTAGACCCAAACTTGAGTATGGAATAACAGTATGGAAACTCTATAGGAAAACGAGCATGAATAAACTGGAAAGAGTTTGTTTGTGTCTTTCGGCTTTTTCCCGGTTAGGGGTCGCCACAGCAGAACTCCGGTCCGCTAATGATTGGCAGTAGAGTTTTACGTGCTGGCTTGCCGGGCCCAACGCACAACCTTCAACGAAGGAACGCCCATTCTCGCATGTCGCCACACAGAAGACGCTCTGAGAATCGAATGGGCAACGTCTAACTGTGAGGCGACAACGCTACCGCATCACCACCACCGCAGTTATATAAACTGGAAAGAGTACAGCGGAAATATACTAAGGGCATCCATGGATGTGAAAGTCTAAGTTATTATGAAAGACCAAAATATCTGAACTTGTACAGTGTTTCTTACATATATTTAAGAGGAGATCTTATTTGGGTATATAGGGCATTTAGGGACAAGTACTTCTGGGAATGTTTGGGGTTATCAAAAAGTACTAGAGAATCGTCAGATAAACTATATAGAAGATTCTATAGGAATGAGAAGTGTACTAATTGGTTCTCTGACAGAGTAGCTGATGCTTGGAACAGACTACCAAATTACCTTAAAGCAAGTACTAGTTCAGATATTTTTAAGAACAGCCTGGACATTTATTATGGGAACAAGTGATGTGAAGTTGTTTAGTCTCGCCGTTCATTCTTCACTGATGGGTTCGGAGCCAATCCTCTGCTCCAACACAGCCGACTAGCAAGCTCAGAGTTCTCCAGTAGCTCGAGACCCAACCCCTTATCCCACAATGCATTGCTGGAATTATTGCTCCAAACAAAGAACCAAACCAGACCAGCTCGATATCAGGAACCAAACACTGAAACGCTGACAACAACTTCCCTAGGTTTCGTCTTTAATGAACAGACTTCTTCAGAACAACATCCATTTGCAATCACCCAATATTAAGCTGGTCTGGTTTGGTTCTTTGTTTGGAGCAACAGTTCGTCTGGAGTGTGTTTAGTTATATACATTGCTGGAATTACCTCAGATCTAGTTTGCCGCGGCACGGATCTCTTGGTTTCCAGCTTTGCTGGAGACTATTATTGGGAGTTTTCAACTTTCAGCAAGTTGTATTTTTCAGTTTCTTCTACATCTTTGATTAATTTATAATACTAGATATTACTAGCTAGTAGATGGTTGTTTTCTGTGTTCAATCCCCTTTCCTCAGTAAAATCTTTCTTTGCCTTTGGCTTTAGGATTTCTTTCTATAGTTAGTGTTCCCTGTTGGGACCCTTTGTTTATTGGATTACTTAATCCTGTTTATATTGATATAGTGGTTAGTTGGCCCTTTTGGGCTGTGTATGTTTGAGTTAAGATTTCTAAAATAGCTCATAGTTAAATAGTGTGTTCCATTTAGTGGAAATTGTAAAATGTCTGAAGAAAAAGATTAACATGCAAAGTCTGGGTTTAAAAAATGCTCAGAATGCGGACAGAAAATGTCTGCCACGAATGCCCATGTGCAGTGTTTACTGTTTGGGTGAGGTGCACCTGCAAGAGTCATGCAGTATCTGTCACTTCTTTTCCACCTGAGTGCTAGCAGAAAGGAAGAGGAAGTTAATTGATAGGGGTATTATTAAACGCCCTTTTTCTGAGGCATTGTCTGACCAGGATGGGGCCAGCAAATCATCCAAATCTTCCTCTGAATCTAGGTCTAAAAAGGGAAAAAGGTCAGAAAGTGGTGACTTCGGATCCCACTGCCTTTGGAGCCGACAGTCTGTTCTTTTCGGAACCGGGACACTGCTCTGGAACCGGTTTCCGAAAAAGCTCCATCCATACTGCTCCAGTTGGCTCCATCTGTTCACTCTTCCAGGTCCTCTGTCAGCCTTTCTGATCTGGATATGGACCGGCTGGTTCAGAAACTCTTAAAAGCACCATGCCTAGCTAAATTGCTGTCGGCTCAGACCCAACCGTCGGAGCTGAAGACCACTACTTTTGAATTTTCTGCTCCTCCTCCGAGCCATACTAGACCTTCGGAGCTGGAGGAGGCCAACCTGATGATTGTGGATCCCTTAGAGCTGACACCTGCTCCAGTGTCGTCTGTCTATCTGCTCGGATGTTCTCGGCGCTGACCGGGGACTTTAGGAGCCAACACACTCTGGTCAGGTCCGGGGAGGATAACCGCACTGATTTGTCAGTGCCAACTCTTCCTCTCGGGACCTCTGCTCGGGTGAGCTCGGCTCCTATCTCAGGCTCGTAGCCCATGGCTTCGGTGTGGGAGGAGATCGTGGCTCAGTCGAATCCGACTCCTCCTCATCGGAGCCGAGGTGCATTCGAAGCCATGAGGCAAGTGTTGTCTCCTAAGACTTCCTCATCTCAAGGTCTGGCCTCTCCTTCCCCTAAAGTGCCTGTGTCATTTTCTCACTCCGGCCAAGCGTAGAGACCCTGAGCTTCAGCTGCTTTTCTGAGATCTCTCCAGAAGTTCCCCCTGAAGAGGTTCCCAGGAAGAGATTATGCAAGAGGAGGCATTTGGACTCCCCCCCCCCAGGAGTCTCTCACATCGGACACCGGCTTGGATGAATCAGAAGGGTCCCCCTAGATCCCCCTCTGAGGGCATCTCCTTTGCAGAGATTCTTTAAATTCTTAGGCAGAGGGGTGATTGGCAGTCCAAGAGCCCTACTGAGGACGAGTCGGTTTTCCTGAAGGTGGTCGGGTCCCAACCTTCCACCTCTTGGGTATCTCCGCCCTACAATGAGCTTATGGATCTGGTATCTTGTAGGGCATGGGAGTCACCAGTATCTATGGAAGCTGTTCCTAGGAGGCCAAATATGCCCCCCATGGATAAGTCCTTTTTGACCAAGGGAGTCCGTTGTGGCAATGGTGGTGGCGGCAACCACCAAAAAGGAAATGTCTGAGACTTCCTCGTCTATC
Organism: Protopterus annectens; assembly: GCF_019279795.1. Classification (NCBI taxonomy): domain Eukaryota; kingdom Metazoa; phylum Chordata; order Ceratodontiformes; family Protopteridae; genus Protopterus; species Protopterus annectens. The sequence goes on from NC_056744.1 coordinate 314,838,878, forward strand.
CATCCTCCTAACAGAGAATCTAGGATCATGGATAGATATGTGAAGCGCATGTTCAGTTCAGTGACTTTTTCACTCAGATCACTGAACTACTTGACACATTTTACCAGACTGCAAAGAGATCTCCTTAAGGAGTTGGGAGATGCTCTTCAGGGTGGTGTAGCTACAAGTGTATCCGACAAGATTGCCACTCAGCTCTCTACCCTCAATTCGATAGTCAACTCGTCCATGTGTCTTGTATGTTACGCAGCTGATGGTTCGAGTAGAGCCACAGGTACAGGAGCCGCTTTTTGTAGGCATGCCTGGATGCGACAGACTTCCTTTTTGGAACCCTTCAAGTCTTCCTTTACTAATACCCCATTTGATGGCTCATCTTTGTTTGGGCAAAAGGTGAAGACTTTGACCAGGTGTGAGCAAGAAAGAAAGACTCTGCCTTCGGAATCCGTTTTTCCACCCCCACTCGACACTTTCCTAAAGGTCAGAGGGGAGGAAAGATGTGGTTCCAGAAAGCCCAAGGAGCCTTTCAAGACACATGGAGAGCCCCCCTCCAGAGGCAGAGGAGGGGGTTTCAATGGAAGACGCCACTCTCGTGGCAGAGGGGCTGCGCAACACCAGGGTGACAGAGATCATTTCTTTGGTCAGTCCTACCAGCGCTCCTGAAGGGAGGCCCGGCTGTCCTACTCTGGAGGCAGTCGGGGGTCGCTTATCATTGTACCCAAAAGCCTGGCTAAATATAACAAACGACAGTTGAGTCCAAAGTATCATTTCCAGAGGGTATTTCATACCGTTCTCCACCCAGCCCCTTCCCATCAAAAAAAATCCTGGACGTTCTACCCAGTCACATGGGACAGGCAGCAATAGAGGTACGCCGATTGCTAGAAAGTCATCCAACCAGTTCCGACAGACCAGACAGGATTCAGAACTTACTCAAGATTCTTTTAGGTTCCAAAGAAAACAGGGGCCTTGGAGATCCATTTTGGATCTCAGCAGACTCAACCAATTTGAGAGAAAAGAGATGTTCGAATGGTCATGCTACAGTCCATACTCCCATTTCTAGGGAAGGACAATCGGATGTGCTTGATCGATCTCAAGGATGCCTTCTACCACATAAAGATGGCCAGGCCATCCAGAGATCACCTTCGTTTCCGGCTGGGAGCCAATCATTATCAATTCCGAGTTCTGCCATTTTGGTCTCACTACAGCCCCCAGAGTGTTCACCTTACCCCCATTTTCCTATTGACCTGTCTAAGGGGTACTCTGGGGCAGGCACCCCCTAGACCACAGTCAGACGAGCCAGCAAATGGCACTTTGCACTTCTTGTTAACATCATTTGGCTTTCTGTGCTGGACTGTCCGACTGGGCATTTTAGTTTGGAGGTCTGTGCATGCAAATGTCACATTTAAAGCCCCTGGTTTATGGCCCTGTATGTGACGTCCCACACCCCTACAGCAGCCAGGCTTATGCTTTTGTGTAGGAGCCGACGTTCGGGTCACCTGAGATGGGGAATCCCACACTGAGAATACTTCAACATGGAAGAGATCGACATCTATAGTTATGGTAAGATCTTGCACAACTATTCTTTACCATCACTGGTAATTTTTTTCTCTTTCAGTTCTTTCTTAAAAAAAAAAAAAAAAAAAAAAAAAGTGTGTGTGTGATAGCATGACTTAGGCTTCTAATTTTTTTTTACTATGGCCGATAAGTCTAGTAAGGGCACCTCTGTTTAAGTGGTGCCAGGAATGAAACCGAAAAATGCCCAACTCAGATGGACACAGCTTTTGTGTCTACTGTCTAGGTGTTGTCCATCTCCAGGAGGATTGAGCCATTTGTCATGGCTTCTCCACCAGAACCTTAACAGAGTGGAAAAACAAACCTATTTTAAAGGAACTATTGAAGGGTGATTTTGAAGAGGCAGTGTCTGGTCCCAAGACTGAAGCCAGCTCTTTGTATTCATCATCCAAAGCTAAAAAACGATAGCATTCAGTTCTGACAAGTTCCTCAGAACCACCTGCAAAATTGACCAGACCTCCTTTGGTCCCGACTCTTACTTTGGCACCGATAGACATAGATACCTTGATCTCAGTCCAAGATTTGGTACCAACTGAACCCTCGATACAGAAGCAGCCTCAGCTTATTACATTACCAAGGACCTCTTATTCTCCATCAGTGGACCTATTTACTGACCATCCACAGGGTCCTTTTTGGAATCAAGACCACATTAGGTCTCCATCAGCATCCTCAATTCAGTCTACTAAGAGCCTTTCCGAATTGGGTATTATGAGACTGGTTGACCAGCTCTTGATGGTGAGGGGATTGCCTCAGTCCTCTGTTCCAAGCCAACTCCGCTCTGGAGCCGGTCCATTCTCGCTGCCCATTCAGATTCCTCCTCCAACTCCAGCCGAGATCTGAGCCCCTGGTACCTACTTTTCCTGGCTCCAACTGCCTCGGTGCCAGTTAGAGCTCATTCTCCGGCACCGATAATTGCCTTGAGCTCCTCTGGTTTGTCAGAACTGGAGACCTCCCGGGGTCGAAGCTTCGTTGCTGGTTCTAAGGGGCAGGATTTGACTTCCATACTTTTGGAGCCCTCCATGCCCCTTGGTGCCTCGGCATTCATAAGCTTGACCTTGGCTTCTATCTTGGAGGCAACTTCCTCAGTTTGGGGTGGGACCATGGTTTTCGAAGAAGCCTATTTCAGTTCCAGGCTCCCATCCCTCTACGGGGGGTGCTGCCTTTCAGGCCATAGAGAGAGCCTTGTCCATTGTGGACAGTCTATGGCATCCTTGTCGGGCTAAGTATTATGTACATCACCCCGACCGGCGCTTCCTCTAGGCTCATCCCTAGGCCAAAGGGCACAGAAGCCTCAGGAATGATCCATCATGGTGATGTCTTCTTCAGATACCTCTCCAGAACATCCCCCCAAGAGGTACCTTTGAAGAAAAAGTGCAAGAGGAAGCATTTAGTCTCCTCATAAGAGTCTTTCATAGTGGATGCTGATTTCGATGAAGTGAAAGGTTCCCCTAGGTTGCCCCCTGATTGTTTCCTTTGGGGCATCCTAGAAATCCTGAAGCAGAGGGACAGCTGGACTTCCCTCCAACCTTTCACATAGGAATCCGTATACCTGGAGGCTTTTCGTGCCCAGCCCTCTACCTCTTGGATGCCTTCACCCATTGACGAGCTTAGTAAACTTATCACTCTGCGGGCATGAAAGATTCCTGACTCCATCAAACTGATCCCTAAGAGACATGACTAGATTCTGTCTGCCCCTAAGGTTAACAGCATTGGGCCAAGGGTGTTCCTCTAGATGCCATGGTCATAGCAGCAGCCAACAAAAAGGAACTTTCAGAAGAAAGTACTACTATCCAGCCTCTTAATAAGGAGGTTTGGGAAGTACATAGAGGCTTCATCGACCTTCGTTCTCAGGGCCTTGAATTGTATGGCACACTTCACTAGATTGCAGAGAGATCTGGTCAAAGAACTCAGACACTCACGCAGGAGCAGTAGCTGAGGGGGGGTCCAAGACAAAATTACCTCTCAGCTTGCCATCCTTGAATCTGTTTCTAATTAGTCAGTGAGGTTAATTGCTCATGCAGCTGAAGAGGGTGACAAGAGCAAGCAGGTTCAGGCATAGCCATCAGGAGATATGCCTGGATGCACTTGTGTGACTTTGTAGAGCCATTTAAGTCTTCTTTCATCAGTGCTGCATTTGACGGATCATCCCTATTTGGGCCCAAGGCTAGAGACACACTAGCCAGATGTGAGAAAGATGGGAAGACTTTGCCATGAGTGTACGCTTCTCCACTCCTCAGCGGCTCTACTCCAGGAACCAGAGAAGTGGGAGGCTATGGTTCACAAATACCCAAGGGCCTTTCCAAAACTCGTGTGGCAAGGACTTTCCCTGGGACAGAGGAGCATATAATGGAAGACGCCATTCAAGAGGTAGAAGTGGCCCGCAAAATCAAGAGTCGAGAGGATTCCTCTTCAGGTAACTCCTACCAGTGCTCCTGAATGGAGGCCTGATTGCCTTCCTCTGGAGGCAGTCTGGGTTCTATTATCCCTGCACCAATCTGCCTAGCTACAAATGAGATCAGACAAATGGGTGCAGGGAATAATTTCCAGAGGGTACGTCATTCCCTTTTCAACAAAACCAAAGCACAAAAAAAGACTCATGACGTTCCACTCAGTCGCTGGGAAGCAGCAGTCTTAAAAATCAAAAAAACTGCTCAACAAAAGAGCCATGCAAACAGTCCCACCAGACCAGAGAGGATCCGGAATCTACTCAAGGTTCTTTAGTGCCCAAAAAAACAGGAGATTGGAGACCCATTTTTGATCTCAGCCAGTTGAGCAGATCAGTTTAACAAACCAAATTCTGGATGGTCTAAGTAGTCAATACTTATTTGTTTTATTTATTTAATATTTGTTGACCGGGAATGTCCGACTAGGTTCCACAGATCCTGTTTTCACTGGAGGCCAGGGGAGAAATAGGTTCATAGATTCATAGGTTCATAGATTACTACTAGGCTAAGTGCCCCTTGTGGGCCATTTTAAGCCTAGCCAATTATCCCATGTGAGAATCAAACTCTGCACCTTGTGTCTGTAAGGTAAACACCTTAACCATTATGCCAACATCCCACCCCGACGCTCCAGAAGCATGTCTTTCATTTTTGGAAAAAGATGACTGGCTGTGCTCAGTAGATTTTCAGGATGCGTATTACCCTATAAAAATGAACAAGCGTTGCAGAAGATTCCTGCACTTCAGCTGGGAGCCTGTCACCATCAATTCAGAGCACTGCCCTTTGGTCTCACCACACTCCCAAGGGTGTTCACCAAATGCATGGCAGTGGTAGCAGCGCATATCAGACTACTAGGATTCTGAGTGTTTCCATATCTCGACGACTGGCTCCTTACTGTTACCACCAGGTATCAACTCATACAGGGAAGAGATTAAACCTTTCATCTTTGCATAACCTTAGGAATCACAATAAATTACAAAAAAAATCCCATTTGGAACCCAAACAGCTGGAATTCATTGGAGCTATACTAGACACAGTCATGGGATTTGCACCACTCCATTAGAAAGGCTCCAGAGGATCAGATCAGAAGTAAACTGCATCCTTCAGAACAGAAGTGTTCCAGCAAGACTCACTCTGCAGGCCTTAGGGTCAATGGCAGCCCCTGTTACCCTAGTTCCTATGGCCAGATATCACTTGCAGATTCTTCAGTGGCTTCTGGCCTCCCAGTGGTCATTATTAAACCAGCCCATGTCTCATCAGATTTTGATCACCAATCGTTGCCAACAAGACCTGTGTTGGTGGCTCTAATCAAACAAAATCTTGTCGGGCCATCCCTTTGTCCTACCTTAGCTCCAAGCCATTGTGACCATGGATGCTTCCCAGATAGGTTGGGAATGCATTATCTGGGAAGGACAGTCCAAGGCACTTGGTCCCTGATGGAGGCCAATTTGCATATCCGTGTTCTAGAGATGAGGACAGTGCTCTTAGGGTTGCGAGCATTTCAAGACACCCTTACCTTTGGAACAGTGGCAGTACAGACGGACAACATGTCTGTAGTCTGGTACATCAACAGACAAGGGGGAACCAAGTCTTACCCCCCTTTGTCAAGAAGCCCTCAGAGTTTGGCATTGGTCGATTTCCTCCAACTGCTTTCTAATGGCAAAGCACATTCTGGGGAGGTCCAGCGTGATTTTGGACAAGTTGAGCAGAACTGTCATGCCTCACAAATGGTCTGTCAATCCAGTACTGGCAGAGAAGATATTCCACCACTGGGGCCAACCTTTGGTGCAGTCTATTTGTGTCCCCTCTGAACAACAAGTGCAGCAGTTACTTTTCCCTAATACTTCCTCTGGGGAAGTCACCCAGAGACTATATTCTCCACGATTGCCCCCCCTCTCCCCCGTCTTCTTTATGCCTTTCCTCCAACTCCCCTGATATGTAGGTTTCCAAAGAAAGCCAGGAGATCGAAGAACAAAATAATCCTTATTGCTCCGTTCCGGCCTCAGCAAGTCTGGTTTCCCTTCCTTTGGCCTTACCTACTTCAGAAACTGTGGAATCTGGATGCAGCTCCAGACCTGTTATCGCCCGCATCTCAAGCTCACTGCGTGGCTTCTCCAGTTCCCAATTGCCAAGCAGTCTTCCCTTACTTCCCCAGTCCGACAAATCATTTTGGCCTACCACAACCTTCAGCTAGAAAGCTGCACCATAACAAATGGATAAAATTTGCTAGATGGTCACTTGACAGTGATATTGGCCCATACACAGCACCTCTAGATAGTTTTAGAATTAGGTTCATAGGTAGGTACTAGGCTATTGGCCCTAGGGCATAATCAAGCCTAGCCAAACTGTTTTGGCTTGCGCCTCCCAGTTGGTTTAGTTACCTGCGCCTCTGTCGAGCAGAGCCACAGGAATGATTCCCGGGGTGAATTTCCTGTTCCCCATCCACTCATCAAGATTCTAGCGCTAATGAGGACCTCTGCCTCACATATATGGGGACATTATTCCAGAGCAAGGGGAGTCTCTGGGACATGAATCTATCCCTCCAGCAAGTCCTGTTTATTGTTGAGGTCAGGTTTAGATCCTTAGAGCGTGTAGCTTGTTTAGATTGGGTTTTCCTTAGGTGGAGCATTTCCAGCAATTCGGGGTTAGATATAGCCTTGTATGTCAGGCAGAGATCACCTCTGAGCAGCCAGTATGCAACCGAGTACAGTTGAAGTTTTTTTAGCCTGGTGGCATAGGGCATATGTTTTAGGCCTGTTATCCTCTTGATGAGGTATTTTTGAGGCCTCCAGTTGTTGCAGGTGTCTAGTAAGGTACATCCCGAATGGGGCATTGTACTCAATAATGGGTATAATGAGTGATGAGTAGAGTGGGACAGTAATTTCCCTTTTTCTAGATGCAACCCCCTTCGTGATAAGGTGGGCCATGTAGAAGGATTTTTTAACCACTTTAACGATGTGGTTATAGAAGGAGAGGTTACTATTCACCTGGGTCCCTAGGTCTCTTATCACACTCTGTGTTGTGAGCTACCACCTATGAGGTAATTCGTAGGTACTTGGTTTTTCCCAAAGGGGATGACGATGCACTTTTTGGCACTTAACTTGAGGCCATGATTTTGGCACCATGTATCTGTTTCAGTGAGCCCCTTTTGAAGGATATCTACATCAGCAGGAGTCTCAATTATGGCGCCCAGTTTGCAGTTGTCTGCGAACTTTGTTAGCCATAGTCCCTCTGTGTTTGCTTGTACCTGGGAGAAGTAAATACCGAACAGAAGAGGTCCCAAGACTGAGCCTTGGGGTACTCCACTTATCACAGGTTTGGAGTCAGACCTAGCGTTTCCTATTTTCACTGTATGGGTTTTATCTGTGAGCCAGTTAGCAACCCACCTTGTGATGTAGGGGTTTATATTTAGGTTAGTGAGTTTGTCTATAATTCCCGAGTGGGAAATAGTATCAAAGGCTTTTGCAAGGTCAGGGTATGCTGTGTGGGCCACCTTTCCCTCATCGATTGCTTTGGTGACTGTCTCGAAGAAGTCAACCAGGTTTAGGAGACATGACCTGCCCTTTACGAAACCAAACTGGGTAGGGTCTAGGGTTTGTAGGTTCCCAGTGTTGTTGTTTGAGTTCCATGATGATGCGCTCCATGGCCTTACCGGCTAGGCTCGTCAAGCTTATGGGGCGATCGTTCGTGGGGTCGGTGGTGGCTCCTTTGTGAAGCGGGACAACCGTTGCTGTATGCCACTCAGTGGGCACGTAGCCTGAGGAGAGGCTGTGATTGAACATGGTATTCAGGTGAGGGATTAGTTTGTTTTGGAGCTCATGTATTACAAAGCCTGGGATGCTGTCTGGTCCCATGGATGCTGTGTTCTTTGCTTTGGAAAGTGCCGTCTTCACCTGGGTGTCCGTGATTATGGGGTCAGCGCTATCTTCTGGTATAGATATGGGCCCTTTAGGGGTTAAAGTTTGCACTGAACCTATCTGCCAGTATACTGGCGATGTCAGTTGGTTCAGTGAATTTTGAACCATTATGCTGTAACTCAGAGCAGATCTGAGAGTTGCCATTTAGGTCGTTGACATAGCCAAAAAATGCTTTGTGGTTGTCTTTGGTGTCCGTTGCAATTTTTCTTTCAAAGCTCACCTTTGAGGATTTTATAAGGGATTTTAGCTTTTTGCTAAGGTTGGTCAGGGTGCTCCTCCATTCATGGGTTTTTACTTTTTTTGTAATAATTTCTTCCATTATAGAACTTGTTTATGGCCGGGGTCCACCAGACTGGTTTCCTTTTTTGGAGGAATTGGTCTTGGTTTTGTTCAAAATAGCACGGTCCATGCACTCATGTAAGTGCTTGTAGAGTACTTTTGTGTAGGCTACAGCACATTTGACCAAGTTGTCATTCTGCATGGGGGCAATGAAGTTTGCCACCTCCATTGTAAGCAGCATAAAGTTTGCTTTGGAGAAGTGTTTCACTGTGGTTTCCTTGGGGGGGGGGGTATGTGGATATAGAGGGGTGATGAGTTTATGGTCTGATCTAACCAACAAGGGATTTACCTCTGGTGTGGAGCACTTGTCCCCCATTTGGTGATGACCAGGTCCAGTTTATTGTTGCCCCTTCTAGGGGTGTTAAGCTGGTCGAGGTCATTTGAGTTAATATATTCCAGGAAGCATTGAGCAAAGGTATTAGCGCTTGAGTAGTTTTCCCAGTTGATGTTTGGGTAATTGAAATCACCCAGTATTAGGGTGTTTGGCTGGACCCTCGTGTTTTTCAGTACCTCGAGGAACAAGGAGTGGGGGTCTTGGGGCAGGGATGATGATCTGTAGCAAGCTACAATCTGGATTGCAGTTTTGCCCATTGTCAGTTGTACTTGGATGATCTCTGAGGCATCATACTTTGCAACTAATCTGGAGGTGTGGTTATCCTTAATGAATATGGATACGCCTCCTCCCTTGGTGTTTCGGTCCAGGTTTTGTGGCCGAAATGTGTGGTATGAGTTGTAGCCTGGAATCGCTGGGGTGCTGTCTTGAGCCCTGAACCAGGTCTCAGTTACTGCACAAATATCAGTGATGTTATGTGATCCTATCTCGCCTACATTCTGAACTGATGGGTTCGGAGCCGATCCCTCGGCTCCGACTCGGCACGCTTATGCTATAGAGCGAGGCCTCTAATTGGCTGAGCTATCTTTATCCCAGGATGCACCACCACTAATCCCCCAGATCTCGTTTGCCGCTATCAAGCTTAGACGTGGTCTCAACATTGGCTGGGCTAAGTACTATTTATTTAGGCTTTTCCTGTCACAAATTTCCTTTCTTTGAACCCAAAAGCTGTTTTAACAGCTATTGTTGTCATATTAGTGTGTTTGGTGATTTTCTGTTGAAAAATTTGTGATTTTTTTAGTCAGGGAAGGTTTCCCGTTTTAGTTAGAAGGGCCTTCCCCTGTTGCTTTGCTGTTTGTATATCTTTCTTGGGTCAAGCACCCGTTTAAGTTAGAGGGTCTTGACTCTCTTTATCTTTTTGTCTGTGTATCTGTTTAGTGTAAAAAAAAAATATATATATATATATATATATATATATATATATATATATATATATATATATATTTTGAATTTGTTGAAATTGTTGTATTCAACTTTGTCTTTGGCTAAATTTAGTGTTTCTTCACTTAAGAAAGTTCTGTGGTTACAGCAGTTATGTCGAAAGAACACAAACCCTCCGGGTTTAAGAAATGCATGAGGTGTGGTTTTAAAATGTCCATAACGGACGACCACGCCTCGTGTGTCTATTGCTTAGGTGCTAAGCATTTACAAGAGTCGTGTAGTGTGTGCCACGCGTTCTCTTCAAGAGTCCTCCAGGAGAGGAAAAACAAATTAATCCTCAAGGGTTTAATCAAGCCTTCCTTCGAGGAGGCTTTATCTTCCTCTCCGTCTCCTTCTAAAAAGAAAAAAGCATCGGCTCCGACCAGCCAGTCGGAACCGACTGCTAAAAAATCCAAGCAGAGTTCTCCATCGGCTCCACGGACTTCGGAGCCGAGGTCGGAACGGTCTGCCTCGATGCCTCCAGCCTCGACCCCTCTGGTTTCGGAGCCGAGGTCTGGGGCATCGAGAGGCGGGTCACCCTCATCGGCTCCACTGATATTGGAGCCGATCAGGGTTACTGGCTCAGACTCTTCCCCCTCGGAGCCGAAGTCCTTATTGGCACCGAGGGAAATTTCCTTGAAACCTTCCTCGGAGCCGATTGTTGTTGAGTCCTTTCGGAGCCGGTCCCCGAGCCCTTTGGAGCCGATGGAGAAATCGATTCGGGCCCGATCGGTATCCTCTAGGTCATCCAAGGTGTCTGATTCGGACATCGACAGGGTGCTCCTTCGACTCTTCCAGTCTCCGGTGTTCCAAAAGCTTGTTTCGGCTCCAGCCCATTTGGCTTCGGAGCCGATGGTCCACTCCCTTACTGTGGTTCCTCCTCCAACAGCTTCGGCACCGTTGGAGCCGGTGCTGGTGGAACCTGTGGAGGTGTTAGGGTCGGGCCCGACCCTTGCTCCAACTCCGGCTCTTGGGTCGGAGTTCAGTACACAGACTTCTTCCTTCGGCCCTGGGGGGGAGGCTTCGGGATTGATGCTCTCGGTCCCAAGTCTCCCTCTTGGTGCGTCGGCGGCGGGAGTATCGTCCACTGTCGTGGCCACGGAGGTGGGATCCTCCCAGGATTCTGGTGGTCCCGCCTTCAGGGCTATGAGGAGCGCTTTAGCCAAATCCTCCTTGGCTACCTCCACGGTTTCCCCAGCTACCTCCCTGCATACGGAGACTGGGTCGTTGGCAGTCCCCCTGTCTTTAGACAGCGGAGCCCCCGGGCCTCAGGTTACCCCCGCTGGGGTTTCTCCCCCTCCTGGAGGTCCTTCTGAAGCCTCTTCGGAAGAACCCCCCAGGAAAAGGTCGTGCAAGAGGAAGCACGTTGACTCCCCTGATGAGTCTTTGACATCCGACACCGATCTCGATGATGCAGAGGGGTCCCCTAAGTCATCCTCGGATGATGTCTCCTTTGCAGACATCCTGGAAGCCCTAAAACAGCGAGGCGGCTGGCAGTCCAAACCTCCCTCTGCTGATGAGTCGGTGTTCCTGAAGGCCTTCGGGGCTCAGCCCTCCGCCTCCTGGGTGTCTCCGCCCTTCGATGAGCTCTTGGATTTGATCTGTCGGAGGGCGTGGGAACACCCAGACTCTGTGGAACCGGTGCCTGCTCGTCCGAATAAATTTCTCTCGGCGCCCCCTGATAGAGAGTTCCTTACTAAAGGTGTGGCTGTAGATGCTTTGGTGGTGGCATCTGCTACCCAGCAAGATGTAGCAGAGGCTTCTACGTCCGTCCATCCTCCTAATAAGGAGTCTAGGAGCATGGATCGGTACGGAAAGCGCACCCTTAGTTCAGTGGCCTTTACACTGAGGTCTTTGAACTACCTGACGCACTTTACCAGATTTCAGAGGGATCTGATTAAGGAGCTATCCGATACCGTCTTGGGTAACCTGCCTGAGGAGCTGGCCCAGACGGTTGGCTCTCAGCTGGCTACAGTGTCGTCCATTTTGAACTCGTCCATGAGGCTCATTTCGTATGCGGCCGAAGGGGCGAGTAGAGCGGCGGGTACAGGCATTGCTCTACGGAGACAAGCCTGGCTCCGCCTGTGTCATTTCGCGGAGGCCTTTAAGTCTTCTTTTGCCGACGCCCCCTTTGATGGGTCCTCCCATTTTGGACCCAAGGTAAAAGACACACTAACCCGCTGTGAACAGGAGGGTAAGACTCTGACTGCCGTAGGGGCACGATTTTCCACTCTCTTTCGGCTTTATCCCAAGGCTAAAAGAGGAGGGAAAATGTGGTTCCGTAGATCTCAGAAGCCTTACCCCTCTCAGCAGGAAGATTCCCCTTCCAGAGGTAGAGGAGGGGGAAATTCATCCGGAAGACACCGTCCCAGAGGCCCTCGCAATACTGGAGACCGCGAGTCCTTTCGTGGTTCTTCAGCCTTTCATAGTCCCTGAGGGATTGCCCGGCTGTGCTGCTCCGGAGCCAGTCGGGGGTCGTTTCTCGAAGCACCTGAAGGCCTGGAAAGGGATCACTCAGGACCAATGGGTGCTTCGGATTATCGCCGGAGGTTACTCCATCCCATTCTCTCTCCCCATCCCTCAGTCCAAAAACATCCCGGACCCGCCACCCAGTCAACGGGATATCGCAGCCTCAGAAGTTTCAAAGCTGCTGCAAAAAGGAGACATCCAACCGGTCCCCATAGACCAGATCGGATTAGGGACTTACTCAAGATTCTTTTTGGTGCCAAAAAAGACCGGGGACTTGAGGCCCATTTTGGACCTCAGCATCCTAAACCGTTCAGTCAGAAAGTCCAAGTTCCGAATGGTCACTCTTCAGACCATTCTCCCATTGCTGGAGAAAGGTGTTTGGATGTGCTCCATAGATCTCAAGGACGCTTATTATCATATCATGGTACATCAAGCGTCCAGGAGACATCTGCGCTTCAGCCTAGGAGGCAGTCATTTTCAGTTCCGTGCGCTGCCCTTTGGTCTCACCACAGCCCCCAGGGTGTTCACCAAGTGCTTGGCAGTAGTGACTGCTCACCTGAGAAGTCCAGGATTCCAGGTGTTTCCGTATCTAGACGACTGGCTCCTTACTGCCACCTCCAAGCATCTACTTCGGCGGAGCCTACAAGCCACTATCTTACTGGGCAGTTCCCTTGTTCCCTTCAATTGGCCAAAGTCTGTGTTGCGGCCATCTCAACGAATAAGATTCATAGGGGTAGAAATAGACTCAAACCAAATGTGGGTCTATCTACCTTCGGACAGAATTCAAACCATACAAAATCAAGTTCGAGCCTTACTTCCCAGGTCCAAAGCCCCAGACAGAATGGTCCTGCAGCTATTGGGATCCATGTCTGCCACGGTTCTTCTAGTCCCCTTGGCAAGGTTGCACATGAGAATTCTCCAGTGGCTTCTTTCAGCTCAGTGGTCCTTTCAGGAACTCCCTCTCAGTCACCTCATATGGATCACGGAATCTTGCAAATGGGACCTTCGCTGGTGGCTAGTGCCCTCCAATTTGGATCAGGGACTACCCTTTGTTCTTCCTCCTCCGGCGGCCACTTTGACCACGGACGCCTCCCAGATGGGGGGGGGGGGGCATTCCCTGGGCAGGTCAGTCCAAGGCAAATGGCACCCGGAAGAGACTCTTCTTCATATCAACATCCTAGAAATGAGGGCAGTACTCCTGTCCCTTCAAGCCCTTCATGATTATCTCCCTCGGGGCGTAATCGCTGTTCACTCAGACAACATGTCAGTTGTCTGGTACCTGAACAAACAGGGAGGGACCAGATCCTATCCTCTTTGCAGAGAAGCCATGAGAGTTTGGGAATGGGCAGTCTCGACCAAACGCTTCCTAGTGGCTACTCACATACCGGGCAAGTCCAATGTCATAGCCGACAGATTGAGCAGAACCATCCTCTCTCCTCATGAATGGTCTCTGAATATGACAGTAGCAAGTCAGATTTTCAGCGAATGGGGAGTTCCGTGTTGCGACCTCTTCGCGACTCCTCTGAATGCGAAGTGCAAAGAATTCTTCTCCCTAATCCCGGCTCTGGGGAAGAGACCCATGGTCGCATTAGTCCATCCTTGGCCCACCGGCTTGCTTTATGCCTTCCCTCCAGTTCCACTCCTCCCCAGGGTGATTCAAAAGGCATCTCTCTTGGGGAGCAAAATGATCTTGATTGCTCCTTACTGGCCTCGTCAAGTGCTGTTTCCCTATCTTCGGAAACATGCCCTGGAAGGTCCATGGTTTCTGGATCAGATACCAGACCTACTGGTTCATCAGTCGGGACTATTCCACCAGTCCCTACACACCTTAAAATTGACGGCTTGGCTCCTCCTCTTCCGACGATAGTCAGGAGTCATACATTGGATCCAGATGTTGTACACACATTATCTTCGGCCCATAAGTCTGCTACAAAGAAACTGTATTCTAGCAAATGGAAAAGGTTTGCTATTTGGGCTCAACTCCGGGGCCTGGACCCCATTTCTATTCCCGTGGCAGAAGTACTAAAATTTCTGACCTTTCTTTTCAATCAAGGCTCTTCAGTTTCTACCATCTAAGTACAATTGGCAGCAATTTCTAATTTTCACGAATCCATAGACCCACCTTTAATGAGCAACAGATTGTGTAAGACCTTCTTGAAAGGTGCTGCTCTATTAAGACCTCCGATTTCTCATCCTGCACCTTCATGGGATCTCGATATAGTATTACGCGCCTTGACTTCTTTCCCCTTTGAACCAGCAGCCACATGTGATCTAAAGTTTCTATCATGGAAGACAGCCTTTCTGGTGGCAATTACTTCTGCCAGAAGAGTTTCAGAGCTTCAAGCTTTGTCAGTGAAACCCCCGTACTTGTTTTTTCATAAAGACAGAGTATCCCTCAGACCAAATCCTTCCTTTGTTACTAAAGTTTGTTCTACTTTCTGCTTTCAACAATCGTTAGAGCTTCCAGTTTTTTCCCAAAATACTCTAACAAAGCGGACTTCATATTCCACACACTAGATGTCCACAGACAGTTACGTTTTTATTTAGACAGGGCCAAACAAACAAGGAAAACAGATCAGTTGTTTGTATCCTTTGCAGATAACAGATTGGGCAACGCTGTCACAAAGGTCACTATTGCCAAATGGATCAGGGACTGTATTACTCAAGCATATATTTATTCTAACAAAGAGCTTACCACCTCTGTCAAGGCTCATTCTACAAGGGCTATGTCTACTTCGGTAGCATTTCATTCTAAGCTTGCTATTAGTGACATTTGTGCTGCGGCTACATGGTCTTCCCCGCACACCTTCATTTCCCACTACAAATTAGATGTGGCATCTAGAGGACGAGCTTCATTTGGTTCCACAGTGCGCAGGAGTGTTTTCCAATGAGCCTTCCGGGATTTAGGTGCTGGGGACGCTGTCCCATCAGTTCAGAATGTAGGCGAGATAGGATCACATAACATCTTTTAGTTATGTACTCACCATAACTTCAGATGTTTGGGATCCATCTCGCCTACATTCCCAATAACCCACCCTCCTTCCCCCATCCTTGGAGATCAGAGGATATCAGAAGGTCCGAATCCTGTTGTTTCATCTTGAAACATCTAACAATGTTATATAACCAAGTTGTGCATGTGTGCATGAATGCGGACAAACAAGATCTGGGGGATTAGTGGTGGTGCATCCTGGGATAAAGATAGCTCAGCCAATTAGAGGCCTCGCTCTATAGCATAAGCGTGCCGAGTCGGAGCCTAGGGATCGGCTCCGAACCCATCAGTTCAGAATGTAGGCAAGATGGATCCCAAACATCTGAAGTTATGGTGAGTACATAACTAAAAGTTCTCCATTTTGAGAAGGGCCTCGAGTGAGTGCATTTTGAGGTTTAAACTCCTGGCTTGCGTAGCATTACCCTCAGTTTTTTGTCAATTTCTAGCTCCGCAGCTTCTACCATTCGAATACAGCTCGCTGCAATATCTAATTTCCTTGTTGGTTTTGATGATTCTTCACGTATATCTCAAACTTTGTAAGGCCTTCTTGAATGGAACCTTAATGCTAAGGTCTCCATTTAAAGAGCATAGTCCAAAAGAGAGATCCAGCACCAGGAGAAGATCAAAAATTAAATACTTTTATTGTGGCAAACCCAAAAATCCATAAGCAGCAAACCTATTTCGGTTTAATAATAGCCTTCTTCAGTGCATTAGTGTTTTGAGACGGGTTTACATACTTGTATAAAGACAATAAAATTAATTACAGTCTTACATTGACTGGTTACAAGCAAATTAGCTTAACTCATTGAGGCCAGGATTAAATAATGCACCTAGCCTGATAATCCAACCTGACTCCTTTTGGTTTAAAATAGAATGCCATCCTGATTTGCATGATTTATTGCATTGAATTCTATCAATTATAGTAAATTTGAACTTTGCAGTTTTGTGATTCAAAGTATGTTTGTATAGATCATTGGATAACCTTTTATTTTCGATGTCACTCAAATGTTCACTAATTCTGAATCTAAAAGGACTGGATTTTTGCCCTACGTAGAACGCAGAGCAAAAGCAGGTAGGTGAATAGATTACCCAATCGCTACTGCAGCTCCCAAAACATCTTGTGTCATAAACTTTTGATGTGTTTTTACTAGAAAATTCCTTTGTTTTAACTGTATGTGTGCAAGCACTGCAATGACTACTTTGACACAAGATGTTTTGGGAACTGCACTAGCGATTGGGTAATCTATTCAGCTACCTTCTTTTGCCCTGTGTTCTACGTAGGGCAAACATCCAGACCTTTTAGATTCAGAATTAGTGAACATTTGAGCGACATCAAAAATAAAATGTTATCCAATGCTCTATACAAACATACTTTGAATCACAAAACTGCAAAGTCCAAATTTACTATAATTTATAGAATTCAATGCAATAAATCATGCAAATCAGGATGGCATTCTATTTTAAACCAAAAGGAGTCAGGTTGGATTATCAGGCTATGTGCATTATTTAATCCTGGCCTCAATGAGTTAAGCTAATTTGCTTGTAACCAGTCAATGTAAGACTGTAATTAATTTTATTGTCTTTATACCTATATAAGTATGTAAACCTGTCTCAAAACACTAATGCACTGAAGAAGGCTATTATTAAGCTGAAACCAGTTTGCTGCTTATGGATTTTTGGGTTTGCCACAATAAAAGTATTTAATTTTTGCTCTTCTCCTGGTGCTGGATCTCTCCTTTGGACTATGATATCTATGGTTTAGTCCGTGCGCCTCGTCTCCCCTGTGTGTATTTGGTTGGGTTCACTGTTCGTTTGAGCACACGCTGGAGACTCTTGGGGGAGGACGCATCTTAATCAGTGGCTCTCTATCCTTGCATAAGGTGAGGCAGGCATTGGTATATATATATATTTTTTTTTAACTCCTTTGGGATTTATGTCATTCTGAACAGCCTTTTTGAACTTGGTACATTTCCTGTCAGGGGAATACTCAAGTATTGGACTTTTGCAGTTTTGTTTGGTTTAGGACTCAACGTGAAGTTTCCCTACTTAAGGGTTTCTCTCTCCATTTTCTTCTAAAGCAAGTGACAACGTTTTCGGGCAAACCATTTTGAACATTTCCATCCCACTATTAGTCGTTTGGATCAGGTACGGTTAACACATGTTTTTTCGTGATATATCATCACCCTTCGGCTGCCAAAATGTTTGCTTTAAACACCATCTTATGTTTAACATTTGTTTGGATATTGGGACAAGATTTGAATGAATGTATTTTTATCAGCCATAAGGGTTTGTACCATGTTTCAACCTGGTTTCCCTTTGGATATATATGAGCGGTCAAGTATGGTGTTTTTGGATATACTGTTTTGTTTTGGCTAGATCTTGGCAAGGATGCCATTTTTATTCATTTTCTGTTATTCACGCATGTCTACAAAACATCAATAGTAGCCTTTGTGATCGGGCTGCACCATCACTACGAATTTAGAGGGAAAACGGCTGTTTGGTGGAATTTCAAATTTATGCATTTGGAACTATTACTCACAAATTTGTGACTAAATATAACATGTTCCTAGTTCACGGTTGATAGAATGGGCTTGGACTATATGAACAATCTTATATGTACTGTAGTTGGGAACTTATCTTTTAAACATTACAAATTTGGGCGTATTTTTTGCGAGATCTCTTGAACATCACATTTGTTACTGGCAGAGACGCCATTCTTTGAACTGTAACTCAATTTGACTATTGACCATCTAGAACTATATATGTACTGAGCCAAGTGCATGTTTGTTCACTTTATTTCTGTATTATACAATGCGATTTAACAGGTTTTTTTGTTACAGTATAACTAATCTATACATCTACAGGTCGGAACATGAAAACAGTAGAAACTTTGGCTTTTACTATATTGGAGCTAACCCTAGTGGATGGGAAGTAGAAACACTTGCTTGTCAGTAGGCTCATGTAAACTTTTCACCATAGTCTTATAACTAAGGATTTTCCAAGGTATGTCCTAGGTGACATACGTATTTTGATTCATACAAAATTGATACACGAGTTGAGTTGGCGGTTCAGTCCATTATATTTTGGTTCACCTTTGGTTCTTGGTGGACATTCAGTAATATATTTTTTTGCACTTTGTGGTTATGACAACTGGTTATATTTTCCATAGCAGTTGCCGACTAAGCTGTCCCTAACTTTTACATGACTTATATATATTAGGATTGACCACTATTCAATTCCAAACCAAAATATGAATTTATTTTTTGGAATATCTTTGGGGCCATAGATTTGGGATCCCTAATATAGATTTTATATGGTCTTCAACCATTAGATGGGGGCTTTTTGTAAATTATAAACCTCGGAAGGAACATCTTGCAGCTAATTAAGAATTGGTGGATGATTTCTTTGTTTGGTTCCAGTGGCCATAGGGTGATACTTGTGGCATTATACCACACGTATATTGCTTATATTTATATATGAGACATTTATAGACCTAATAGTGGTACACCTATTTGTGATTTTTAGGGATGGAGACGAATGGTCATTTCCTATAAATATAGTGTACTACTATGCTGATAGTGATAATTTGTGTTCACTGATACAATCAACAATTTCCTGTTTTTTTGTGTTTTTGATAGGTGGCAGAGACATTTGTCAGTCGCTCTTTACTATTTGCTATATATGTTTAAATCAGTCCTATATATGCTATTAGTTTATCTGGGACATCTTGGAGCTTTATATTTCTGCAAGAACATACATAGGTGGATGGCAGAGATGAAGGTCGGCTACCCACACTGTTTTATTGGTTGCTGGGTCGACATTTGATAAATGGTTTTTACAGGCTTTTTGTCTGTAATCATCTGCCATTTGCTAACTATATGGTCTTCTGGCCATGCCGGATCTCTCTGTGGGGACCATATAAATATATTTTACCAACTAATACATCATTTATATTCTTTTTTGGTTTGGACATTGAAACTTGTTTCAGAGTGGTTGGTCAATTTCCTTAATATATACAGTTTTTCCCGGTTAGGGGTTGCCACAGCGGAACTCCGGTCTGCTAATGATTGGCAGTCTGTTTTTATGGTGCCGAGTTTCCAGCCCGACGCCCAACCTTCAGCGAAGGCACACCCATTCACGCATGTCTTCATGTCTTTCAGAGGCCACTCGACCGCGGGGAGGACATGCAGACTCCACACAGAAGGCACTCCAGCCGAGAGTCGAACAGGAGAACCTCTTGCTGTGAGGCAACAACGCAATTGCTGTACCACTGCGGACACATTTTTTATGGAAGTATTTATATAAATATGATTTTCTGTATCTATTGGTCACATTGTATTGATCTACGAAGTCTCTCTAACTATATTCTTATCCCCCTTTTTTGAATTGGGAAGGTGTTATCCACCCATTAATTGGGAATAGATATGGACCTTACCAAGCTACTGGAGGGTCTGTCAGCAGACTGTGACAACTTAGAGATCTTTGGTCTAACGCAACCTGACTCAACAAATCCCACTTTAGGAAGGGAAGATCCGGACAGTCTTTGTGGTGTCTTATTTCAGAAGATGACAAAAAATATGCGGACCCTTAGGTCCAACATATGGCACCTCAAATTCTTTAAAGTCTATAAGTTAAAGGATATCACACCAAGAGGCTTAAGAGTCTGGATCCAACCTTTGGTGAACCAGATAGACGACCAACTATCCCATGACTGGACCCAAGTGCAACATAAAGCATCCATGCTTTTTGTGGATGCTATAACTGAATATTATGAGAGAACAATAGACCAAATACATATTGGAGGTTACTGCTAATTGTAAAGAGGTTAAGGTGTCTGAGGCAGAACCTTTTTTCAGTAAATATCTGAACTATGTGGCCAAAGACTTATCATTAGAGGAACAGCTGATTAAGAAAAAAAAAACACAAAAATTCCATCGGGACACTATGGACTAAGATAAGGGTAAGCCTTTTGTTACACAAAAAAAAAGTAAGTTTTTATGGTTCTGGTCCTAAGGTAATCAACAGGAAGAAAAGATCAGGATATATACTAAGAAATAAAGAACAGGGGTATAGTGGGACATCAGGGGATGATTCATCCTCCATTTCTGATTTAGATTCTTTATCTACCCAAGAATCTCCAGCGGCCAAGAGGAAACCAAATAAGAGTCCCTTCAGGCGTACGAAACATGGGGGGGGGGGCAGGAAACACAGAAAAGGAATACACAACATTCAACAGTTACTGGAGAAGATAACATGTCATTGAATACTGACAGTGTACACAATATTTCCTCCTATAATTTGTCGGATGCTGAAATAAAATTGCTCAATAAGGGTCTCAACTTGTGCCATCTTTTTTGGTTCCTGAACATACTCTGATGAATGATATCAATGATTTTTGTAGATTACTCAACTTAAAAAATATTTTTCTCTGACACACAGGACACGCAAAGACCTACTGATTTTCGATTCGGGAAATCTAGTTTTATGCCTCCAATGGACAAACATGTTGCAGTGTTTGAGTATGTACTCAAAGATCTTCATTTTCATCATGAGTTACATCATATTAAACGTAATCTGTCCAGACCAGGACAGCTAGCCTTACAAAATCTTAGTAAGAAACAAGATCTAGTCATTTTTCCAGCGGATGAGGGAGGGGCGGTAGTCGTTATGGACTGG
Source organism: Protopterus annectens (assembly GCF_019279795.1). Taxonomy (NCBI): domain Eukaryota; kingdom Metazoa; phylum Chordata; order Ceratodontiformes; family Protopteridae; genus Protopterus; species Protopterus annectens. The sequence continues at coordinate 314,859,587 of NC_056744.1, forward strand.
AGTATGTATTATGCGGAGGCAGAGAAACAGTTATCAGACGTCCGTTCCTACATACAGATGGTCCTTGATCCAACTCGCAATTTCAAGAAAGAAATTGATTATTTTCTAGACCTAGCCATTGAGGAAGGCATCATTTGTCAGAAAACTTGTAAACAACTTAAGGTTTCTGATCCCCAACCTCAATATCTCTACCTATTGCCCAAGATACACAAACAACTAATCCTCCAGGATGACCAATAATATCTGGCGGGGGAACTCTAACAGAACCTAGATCAGCTTTCTTAACTGAATATTTACAGCCTTTATTACCTCTGGTTAGGTCTAGAATTAGACACCACACAATTTCTAAATATCATCCAGGACACGCTTAATACCAAGTTGCTATCTATGCACACTAGACGTCACCTCCTTGTACAGTAGCATTCCACATTGGGCAGGACTAGAGGCCATTCAGTTCTGGCTTAACAGATCGGATCTTTACACTCCTGGCTTTAACACACTATTGGTTTGTTTGACTGAACATGTGTTGTCCAAAAATGTTTTTTATTTTCATGGGAGATGTCATTAGCAGGTTCAAGGTACGGCGATGGCAGCATCCTTTGCGCCCATCTATTCCAAACTTTTTATGGGGTACCTAGAGGAACAGCTCATGTACGATGATAACCATAATTTGTTTTTGGACCAGATAGAGATTAGGAGACATTATCTGGACGATTGTTGGATGGTGTGGCGGAGTGATGAGCTTTATGCCAAGAAGTTTATAGAATACCTCAATGAAAAGAAGTGGGGTATCCAATTTACACTCATTATTGAATACCAACGTATAACTTTCTTGGATGTGGCTATTACTAGACAGACAGACCACACATTGGAAGCACAGGTTTATAGAAAATATCCACAATACAACACCATATTACATGCTTCCAGCCATCACCCATACCATATCATCTGGAATAGTCCCAAATCGCAATATCTATGTATTAAATGTATATGTTCCTCTGAGCCAACTCTTTGGCCCTGCCAAAATGATCTTACTCAAAGATTTCTCAATAGGGGCTACCGGATAGAATCCTTGAACCAGGCACGGAGTTTTGCTGATTAACAAGATAGAAGTCAGTTATTGCAATATAGGGACAAAACCATTTCCAATAAATACATCTCACAACCCATTAGGCTAGTAACTACTTTTGGATGTAATACCAGTTGGTTTAGGGACATTATCAATAATTACTTGGACATCTTGTTGGCTTAAGAAAAACTAGGCAATTTACTTGCACCTCGTTGTTTATTTTCATATCGCAGAGGCAGAACAATTAACTCCCATCTCACCCATTATAAACATTATACTGAGCCCATCAAACAACAAACTACCTTGTTTGGAGACACATTATCACGTATTGCCTGTAGTCATTGCAGTGCTTGCACACACAGTTAAAACAAAGGAATTTACTAGTAAAAACATATCAAAAGTTTGACATAAGATGTTTTGGGAACTGCAGTAGCAATTGGGTAATCTATTCGGCTACCTGCTTTAGCTCTGCGTTCTACGTAGGGCAAACATCCAGAACTTTTAGATTCAGAATTAGTGAACATTTGAGCAACATCAAAAATAAAAGGTTATCCGATGCTCTATACAAACATACTTTGGATCACAAAACTGCAAAGTTCAAATTTACTATAAGTGATGGAATTCAATGCAATAAATCATGCAAATCAGGATAGCATTCTATTTTAAACCAAAAGGAGTCAGGTTGGATTGTCAGGCTAGGTGCATTATTTAATTCTGGCCTCAATGAGTTAAGCTAATTTGCATGTAACCAGTCAACGTAAGGCTGTAATTAATTTTATTGTCTTTATACCTATATAAGTATGTAAACATGTCTCAAAACACTAATGCACTGAAGAAGGCTATTATTAAGCTGAAATGGGTTTGCTGCTTATGGATTTTTGGGTTTGCCACAATAAAAGTATTTAATTTTTGATCTTTTCCTGGTGCTGGATCTCTCTTTTGGACTGTAATATTTATGGTTTAATCCGTGCACCTTGTCTCCCCTGCATGTATTTGGTTGGCTCCATTTAAAGAGCCCATTGCTCCATGGGATTTACCCTTGGTCCTAAAGTCTCTCATTTCACCCCCCTTCGAACCTTCAGCGACTTGTGATTTAAAGTTTTTGACCTGGAAAACTATTTTTGATAGCTATCACTTCACCCAGAAGATTATTGGAAATCTGGAAATTCAGGCCTTATCCTACGGGCCCCCTATTTAATATTTCATAAGGACAGGGTCTCCCTCAGAACAAATCCATCTTTTTTTTTTTTTTTTTTTTTTGCCTAAGGTTGTGTCAGAATCGAATATCAGTCAAAACCTTACATCTACCAACCTTTTTCCCTAATTTCTCTAATAAGGGAGAGTACTGTCTGCACTTATTAGACAGTCACAGGCAGTTACATTTTTGCCTTCATAGGACAAAGAATATCAGGAAATCTGACCAACTGTTTGTCTTTTTCCTGTCTTTTCTTAGGTAACCCAGTTTCTAAGGTTACCTTAGCTAAATGGATTTAGGGATTGTATCAACTTTATCACTTAAAGGGACTTCACCCAACACATCCTGTGAGAGCCCATTCAACTAGAGCTGTAATAGCTTCTGCAGTTTTCATGCTAGAGCTTCTTTAAATGAAATTTGTACAGCAGCTACATGGGTATCTCCTCATACCTTTATTACTCATTACAGACTGGACCAGGTCTCTTGGGGACATGCGTCATTCGGTTCGATGGTGCTCAGGAATATTCGTCCGTGAGACCTCCCAAGATTCAGATAGCTAGGGACTCTGTCCCACAGGCAAGGATTGAGTTGAAGATTGACAACATCAGATAAAGAAGAGATGTCTTACCATAACGTTCAGTCTGTGTTGTCAATCTTCACTAATCCTTGACATTCCCCTCCTCCTTCCCCCTGCCCTAAGACTTAGTAGACCGAATATTCCCAATGACTGGCTTCATAATAGGGATCACAAATATGGTCTCTTGTTTATTACTTTGTCTGTCACTGTTATAGGCAAACTCGATCTGAGGTAATTTAGTGAAGGAGCATTATGGATAGAGCCTAGCTCGAGAGTTTTGGGAGGTTTGAGCTGCAAAAAAAACAGCCGAGTTGCTTTCAAGGCCCCGAACTGTGCCCCCAATCAAGGATTAGTGATGATCGACAACACAGATGGAACATTATGGTGAGACATAACTTCTTTTTTTTTTTTTTTTTTTTGCTTTCTAATAGGAATGCATATGCTGAAGAAATCCAATATCCTTGTGGACAAATTGAGCAGGTCTGTTCCACTTCCTCATGAGTGGTCCCTGAATCTGTTAGTAATTGGATAGCAGGCACGTAGATAAAAGGGACTTGATTCCTTCTCGGGAAGTGTGAATCAGCCTTAACCCTTAATTCACATAAACAGCGAGCACCGTGGTGCTTGTAATAGCTAAGAAAACAATATCTATTGGCAGTAAAGTGCTTGTAGTGCTGTATCTGTGAAAATCAAAGTTTATCCCCCAAGTGAAAGTTGCTGTAGTCAGTATGGTACGATGAAAAACCTATTCTGTTACCGTCCATAGGCTGTAAAACACTATGATGTATAAACTGTGTGATTCTTCATTCTAAAAATCGCTACGGATAGGCAAATAATAGAAGAAATAAAAAAAAAAGTTAGTAATGGAGTGGATTTTCACTCATTGTGGCCGAGGTTTTTGTGATCTCTTAGTCTCCCCCCACAACATCAAATGCAACAAGTTCTTCGTTCTAATTCCCGGAGAGGGGGAATCGCCCATCGATGCTCTAACACACCTTTGATCCCCAGGACTACTTTATACCTTTACCCGGATGCCCCTGATTCCGAAGTTTCTTCAGAAAGCATCTGAGATGAATGGTCACAGTCATCCTCATAGCCCGTTATGGGCCTTGCAAAGTCTAGTTTCCTTTCCCCTGGCTTCATTTAGTCCTGGGTACTTGGCTCAGGCCGAAATCTTCTCTCATCCATCAGTCGCCTCACTGGAACATTCAGTCTCTCAAACTGCATGGTTTCTCCAGTTCTAGTTGACAGTCCAGGTTTTAAAGGTTTTCTATTTTGATTGAAAAAAAATTGATTCTTTTTCAGCCCCTCTTCCATCAATTTTGGATTTCTCCACACACTTTTCAGCGTGGAGCCAGCTGTTCCACAATCAAGGTTTAGTTAGATGCAATATCTTCTTTCCATATGAGTGAAAAATCATACAAGATTACCGGAGTCTTTCCTCAAAGGTACCTTTCTACCAAGTACTCCGCTTAGAGATCCATTCCCTCCATGAGATATTACTATTGTACTACAGGTTTGACTAGGCCACCATTTGAACCTGCTGCTAAGGTTGATCTGCAGTTTTTATCACAGAAAACTTCATTTCTAGTGGCTGTCCCTTCTGCCAGGAGAAGTTTTGAGCTACTTTCAATCCTGAAATCCTCTCTACCTAATTTTTCACAAGGACCGAGTGTTCCTGAAAATCTCCCACACTTTTTTGGTCTGTGTTCATTCACTGAATAAAACAAGATCAAACTGCTAAAACTCGAACGTTAATATTACCAAAGACACATCTTCAAAAATAAAATTATTGAATCGCCATAGTTGGCCAACAACCAGGAAGTACCGCAATGCATATAAAGTAAGCTGAACAAGCTCTTGCATTTTCCCTATTCCCCACTGTAGTGCAATCTCAGTTTGTATATATAGTTTTGGGGGGTGGAGCCAGCCATTATGGTTGACGGTGTGCAGCATCATCGGACGTTCACTATGCTGGCCATCTATGGCCATTCAATTTTATTTTCAAAAATAAGCATCTCTGGTAATATTAACGTGAGGTTTAATGTTTGAGTATTAGCCATTTAATGTTAGTTTTATTTGATGAATGACATATACCCCTCTTTTCTTCCTAATATGCTTTCTGAATCATCCATTAATCAGTCCATAAATCTTGCAGTGTTTCCAAAATTTTTTGAACAAGTGTGAATATGCTTAACACTTACTAGATGTTCATTTTTCTTTTTCATCTGAGGTGTTCTACAATCTATATGCTGACGACCTGAAATTGGGTAAACTGATTACAAGTGTTACAGATAAGGCATGTCTGCAAAATAATTTGACTAAATTGACCATTTGGGCACGGGAGAATAATATGTTGATAAATACATCAAAAACTAAGCATATGAGATTTGGGAGACAAACTGAAAGGTGAATATTTAATACAGCACACAGTGATTGAAACTGTAGACTCATTTAAGGACCTGGGTATATGGGTAGATTCAGCTATGAGTTTTTCTAATCATATCAACCAATTGGCTAATGATAGATGTTAAGTTGTCAATCTCGCCTTCATTCTTGCTTGATGGGTTCGGAGCCGACCCTCGGCTCTGACTCGGCACTTTGCTAAGCTCGAGAGTCACTTTTACCAGCTCGAGGCAGCCCCATATCCCATGATGCAAGGCGGTAAGTACCCAGATCTCGTTTGCCGCTTCGCTGATGAGGTCCTCCTTTTGCCCGCTCCTGGTAAGTGATTTAGATATTACTGTTTTAGCCCCCTTTTCAACTTAAAACTTTATTTTTAACGTTTAGTTAATTTAAGTCCCTTTCTGACTAGAAAATCCCTCACTCCTTTATATTTTTAGTCAGGCCTTCTCCCCTCCCACCCCCCACCCCCCCTTGTTAGGGTGTGTGTGTGTGTGTGTATTAGAAGTCAGTTATCTGACTATTTGGGATAACTATTTCTTGGGACTGTGTTGTGTGTGTGTGGTTACAACTATGTCCAAGGAAAGGGTCTCAGGCTTTAAGAAGTGTGACTCGTGCTGTCAGAAGATGTCCCTGACAGACGGTCACACTTCTTGCTTATACTGCCTGGGACCTCTCCACCTGCAGGACTCCTGTGCAATATGTCATTCTTTTAGCCAGAGAGTCCTGCAGGAGAGGAGAAATAAATTGATTTTGAGGGGCCTTCTTAAACCGGAGGGCTCTCCGGCTAAGTCGGCCCCGTCTAAGACTTCCAAGTCTTCCAAGGCCCAGGCTTCTGTCTCTAAGCCTGCAGCCTCGGTTCAGACTCTTTCAGAGTCGAGATCGGCTCCGGCTGGAGCCGATCCTAGTTTGCACAAACCTTCGGCACCGATGGCTATCGGTGCCGATACTGGTTCGGTCACATCGGTGTCGGCTCCGACTGGCTCCGACCACCATGTGGCTCAGGCTTCGGTGTCGGTGCCGACCGGCTCCGACACCGTTACTTTTGTGTCTGTATCGGCTCCGGCCGGAGCCGATACATCGAGACCTTCTGTCGGTGCCGAAAAGTTGTCGGCTGCGACAGCATCCATGGTTTCGTCGGCTCCGATGGTTCCTTCGAGGAAGAGGTCCAGGTCCCCTTCCTTGGAACCGATACTTTCGGCTCCGGCCTCTCCTCTCCTCTCGGAACGGAGCCATCGGAGCCGATCATCCAGGTCATCCAGGCTTTCTGACCATGATTTAGAGAGGGTGGTCAGTAGATTATTAAAATCGCAGGCACTGGCCCAGATGCTACATAGTCCGTCTCAACAGACTACTATTAGTCCACACCCCCTTGCAGTTCCTCCTTCGACTCTCCCTCAGAGTTTGGAGCTGGAGTCTTCGGGAATGGTTTCTGCTATGGCTGAGGGACAGATACCCCCCCTTCTGCTCCCTCTACTCTTATCTCCTCTTCGAGACCTTCCTTAGAGGGATTCGGTGGTCGGGCTTCTCTGGTCTCCTCCGAGGGGGTGAGTGGCATCGGACCCTTGTCCGGCCCCACTCTTCCCCTTGGAGCCTCGGCCTTGGTGAGCTCGGCTCCGACATCGGCCTCGGAGCCTTCCCTTTCGGTGGACCTTGGAGTTCCTGGTTCTTCAGAACGGGTTCTCTCGGACCTCCCTGGGAGGGGAGCCTTCGAGGTGATGAAGAGTGTGCTAGCCACTGGACTCAGCCAGCAGTCTGTTCCCTTAGCTCCTCCCTCTACGGTGCCTGTCGATATCTCTGCCATCTCTCTTGCTCCCGGACCCAGAGATCCTCCGCCTCAGGTTTCCCCACTGGGAAGAACCCCCTCTTCCGAGGATTCTCCTGATCAGTCAGGGGATCCTCCGCGCAAGAGGACCTGTAAGAGGAAACACGTAGACTCCCTGAGTCTATCACTTCGGATACCGACTTAGATGAGTCGGAGGGATCCCCAAGATCCCCCTCTGAGGATGTCTCCTTCTCAGACATCCTAGAACTCCTTAAACAGAGGGGAAACTGGCCCTCCAATAATCCCTCTGAGGATGAGTCGGTATACCTGGAGGCGTTTGGATCTCGGCCCTCCACCTCCTGGGTGTCTCCGCCTTTCGACCCCCTTATGCAGGTTATCGCTCGAAAGGCTTGGGCTGCTCCTGACTCTGTAGAGCCAGTTCCTAGGAGGCCTTCTAAATTTATTACTGCCCCTTCGGACAAGCAATTTCTCACGAAAGGTGTCCCTGCTGATGCCATGGTGGTGCTGCCACTAAGAAGGAACTTGCAGATCCTTCCGTACCTGTCCATCCTCCTAATAAGGACTCTAGGACCATGGATAGGTATGGTAAGCGGATGTTCTCTTCAGCGACCTTTGCTATGCGCTCGCTGAACTACTTATGTCACTTCACCAGACTCCAAAGGGATATCCTTAAGGAGCTAGGTGAAGTAGTACAGGATCCCACAGCTGCAGGGGCTCAAGAAAAAATTGCTTCGCAGCTAGGAACCCTTAATTCTATTGTTAACTCCTCCATGCGACTGATATCATATGCAGCAGATGGAGCGAGTAGGGCCGCAGGTACAGGTGTGGCTCTTAGACGCCAAGCCTGGATGCGGCTCTGTAATTTTGCAGATCCCTTTAAGGCGTCCTTCACAAACTCTCCCTTTGATGGGTCAGCTTTGTTTGGCCCTCAAGTGAAGGAAACATTGACCAGGTGTGAGCTGGACGGCAAGACTTTCTGCCGTAGGGGTCCGTTTTTCCACCCCTTCTAGACCTTACCCTAAAAGACAGAAGGGTGGCAAAATGTGGTTCCGCAAATCCCAAGGAGTCACGCCGGATTCACGTGGTCAATTTACCCCTAGAGGCAGAGGGGGTAACAATAATAACAATAACAGACGCCGCTCTAGAGGCAGAGGGGGTCCACAAAACCAGGGAAGCAGAGAGCCTCTCTGACAAGCCCTTTCAGCATCCCTGAGATGTTGCCCGACTGTCCATCCTTGGAGGCAGTCGGGGGAAGACTATCGCTGTACCCAGAAGCCTGGCTTTCCCTAACTCAAGACAGATGGGTACAGTCGATCATATCCGAGGGTTACAAAATTCCTTTCGAGGAAAGTCCTTTTTCTCACTCAAATTCCCTTCCAGATGTACCACCCGGTCTAAGGGAAATTGCAGAGTTAGAAGTATTCAAACTTCTACAAAAAAGAGCCATTCAGCCAGTTACAACAGACCATTCAGAGCCCGGAATCTACTCAAGGTTCTTTTTGGTCCCCAAAAAGACGGGAGACTGGAGACCAATATTGGATCTCAGCAGACTCAACAAGTCTGTGAGAAAGACAAGATTCCGAATGGTCACACTTCAGTCAATTCTGCCCTTCTTACAGAAGGACAACTGGATGTGCTCAATAGATCTTCAGGATGCGTACTATCACATTAAAATTCACAGACGCTCCAGAAGGTTTCTCCGCTTTCGGCTGGGGTCCAGTCATTTCCAATTCAGAGCCCTGCCCTTTGGTCTCACTACAGCCCCCAGAGTGTTCACCAAATGTATGGCAGTGGTCACGGCTCACCTGAGACGTCAAGGATTCCAGGTGTTTCCGTATCTCGACGACTGGCTCCTTTCAGCCACCACCAGGCATCAGCTTCTTCAAGCCAGGGATTACACAATAAATCTTTGCACTCAATTGGGCATCTCGATCAACTACGGAAAATCCTCCTTGTTGCCCTGCCAGTCTATTACTTTCATAGGCGCAAACTTTAACACTGTTCGGATGTCAGCTACCTTCACAGACCAAAGAATCTCAGATATACAAGGTCACGTGAGAATCATTCTAGCCAGCAAGAAAGTACAAGCCAGAATGGTTCTAAAAGTGTTGGGCCTCATGGCTGCGGCCATTACCCTTCTTCCCCTGGCTCGCTTCTATATGCGCCGTCTTCAGTGGATGTTGTTCACTCAGTGGTCTTACCAACAACTTCCGATGCGTCACCAAATACTGGTGACACAGATTTGCAAGATCATCTTTCTTGGTGGATTACTTCTCCCCAGATTCACCAAGGCAGACCCTTTGTACCCCCAACCCCGGTAGCCACTGTCACTACGGATGCCTCCCTGATCGGGGGGGGGGGGGCATTATCAGGGCAGGATGGTTCATGGGACGTGGCAACCGTTCGAATACCACCTGCACATAAATGTCCTAGAGATGAGAGCAGTGCTTTTAACGTTGCAAGCCCTCAACGACTTTCTTCCCTTGGGGACAATTGCAGTCCACACAGACAACATGTCTGTAGTATGGTATATCAACAAACAGGGCGGAACCAAGTCCTACCCCTTGTGTCGAGAAGCGCTCAGACTTTGGCAATGGGCGATCTCCTCTCATCGGTTTCTGGTAGCAACGCATATCCCTGGGAAAACCAGCATTTTAGCGGACAGATTGAGCAGAGCTATTCTCATGCCTCACGAGTGGTCTATAGTGGAGGAGATTTTTCTAGAATGGGGTCGCCCATGTTGCGATCTTTTTGCTACTCCCCAAAACAGCAAATGCCCAGACTTCTTCTCTCTCTTCCCACTGCCAGGCCATCCCCCCAGAGACGCTCTGACCCAGGATTGGCCCCAGGGACTTCTTTATGCCTTTCCTCCCTTTCCTCTGATCCCACAAGTAATCCAGAAAGCCACCGTTTTGAGAGCCAAAATGATTCTCATTGCCCCTTATTGGCCTCGACAAATTTGGTTTCCGTTCCTCCATCGTCACCTTTTGGTGCAGCCGTGGCATCTGGACCCAGTGCCAGATCTTCTGATTCACCAATCGGGTCAGCTGCACCGGTCTATCCCTTCTCTCAACCTCACAGCATGGTTGCTCCACTTCCTTCCTTAGCCAGGCTTCCTATGATCTCTAATCCTGTTAGAGACATCATAGTAGCTTCCTTAAAATCCTCTACCAGGAGGATTTATACTAGCAAATGGAAACGTTTTTCTTATTGGGCAAAAGCCAAGAATATTGATCCCTTCACTGCTCCAGTACAGGCAGTTTTGGATTTCTTAGCGGAAATTTTTCACGCGGGCTCCTCTTCTTCCACGGTCAAAGTTCAGTTGGCCGCTATCTCGAACTTTCATGTCGGGTTCGCAGATCACAACATTATGTCCCACAGGCTTTGTAGAGCCTTCTTGAAAGGAATTTTTCTCCTGAAACCTCCAATCAGGAGTCCTCCTCCTCAATGGGACCTAAATTTAGTGCTGACATCCTTGATTCTTCCTCCCTTCGAGCCAGCTGTTTCATGTTCCCTGAAATTTCTTTCATGGAAAACTTTATTCCTGGTTGCTATTACATCGGCTAGGAGGGTGTCTGAACTTCATGCTCTTTCTGTTCGTCCCCCCCTGTTTAGTCTTCCACAAAGACAGAGTATCATTGAGAACTAATCCGACCTTTTTGCCTAAGGTCGCCTCAAAGACTAATTTGAATCAGGCTATTGATCTTCCTGTATTTTTCCCAAACTATTCAAACAGATCGGAACAAAAATTACATTATCTTGATGTCCACCGCCAACTCAGATATTATTTGGACATAACAAAACAACTCAGGAAATCCGATCAACTTTTTGTTTCTTATGCTGATAACAAGAAAGGCCTTCCTGTCTCAAAAGTGACCTTGTCTAGATGGCTTTCTTCTGTCATCTCTGAAATTTATCAGCTCAGGGGAAAACAGCTGTGCTCAAAACCTAAAGCACATTCAACCAGAAGCTTAGCCACTTCCACACCTTTTCAAGCTAGAC
>NC_056744.1:314875618-314993118 GCF_019279795.1 Protopterus annectens
TGTGCAGTTTGTTTTTTACTGACATCCTTGAAATGTTAAAACAGAGGGGTGACTGGAAGCCCAACAAGCCTTCCTCCGAGGAGTCAGTCTTCCTGCAGGCCTTTCATGCCCATCTGTCTACCTCTTGGGTGACCCCACCTGCAGACGAGCTAGTCCAGCTCGTGGTGCCGAGCGCCTGGAAGAATCCTGACTCTGTTGACCCAATCCCACAGAGACTAGGTAAAATTCTACCCCCCAACTCAAGGAGAGCCCACTTGGTCTAAAGGTTTATCAGTAGATGCTATGGTGGTGGCAGCGGCCAAGAAGCAGCAGCTCGCTGAAGAGAGCCAGACTGTCCATCTGCCTAGCAGGGAGGTCCCGGGTGGTGTACAGATTAGGGAAGAGAGTATTTGCTTCATCGACCTTTGCCATACAGTCCCTGCACTATTTGGCCCATTTTTGCAAGACTGCAAAGAGACTTAATCTCCGAACTCTCTGGAACTCTATCAGGACAGGTGTCTGACGAGGTGAGTGACAAAGTTACCTCGCAGCTTGCAACCCTGGATTCCATTTTGAACTTGTCCATGAGGTTTAATATCCCATGCAACCGAAGGGGCGGCAAGAGCTGCGGGTTCAAGCGTAGTTATGAGACATCATGCGTGGATGTGCCTTTGTGATTTTGTGGACCCCTTTAAGTCTTCCTTCCTGAATGCTCCAGTCAAAGCATCTTCTCTGTTCAGCCCAAAAGTGAAGAACAGTCTAGCCAGGTGTGAGCAGGATGGTAAGACCCTGTCTGCCGTAGGTGTAGCTTTTCCACCCCACAACGTTCCTTCTCCAGGAATCAGAGGAGTGGAAAGTTGTGGCACAAGAAGTCTCTGGGTCCTTTTCTTGACACAGGTAATGAGTTCTCCCCCAAGGGCAGAGAAGGTAACTCTTCCAGAAGACTCCCCTACTGAGGCAGAGGGGGCCCGCATAACCAGGGACCCAGAGATTATTTCTCAGGACAGCCCTACCAGTGCTCCTCAAGAGCGCCCCAAATTGCTTTCCTCTGGAAGCAGTTGGGGGACGTTTCTCTCTGCACCACACTGGCTGGCAATCGATAACCACCGACTGGTGGGTGCAGAAGATAATAACCAGAGGCTACCACATCCCCTTCGACTCTTACCCAAAGCCATCAAGACGAATTCCCGACATTCCACCCAGTCAAAGGGAAGAAGCAGCTCTAGGGATAAAAATACTGTGTCAAAAGAGAGTCATCCAAGCAGTCCCACCAGACCAATGCAGATCCGGATTCTACTTGATTCTTTTTGATGCCAAAAGAGACAGGAGACTGGAGACCGATTTTGGATCTCAGCAAGTTAAACAAGTTTGTCACCCAAACGAAATTCTACATGGTCACGGCTCAGTCCATTCTCCCCTTTTTCGGGAAAGGCGATTGGATGTGTTCCATGGACCTTCAGGATGCATATTACCACATCAAAATGGACAAGTGCTCCAGGAGGTTGCTTCGCTTCTGGCTGGGAGCCAATCACTACCAATTCTATGCTCTACCTTTCAGACTCTCTACAGTCCCCAGAGTGTTCAAGTGCAAGGCAGTAATAACAGCTCACTTGAGACTGCAAGAATTCTGGGTATTTCCATATTTAGATGATTAGCTCCTTACCGCCCCCACCAAGCACCTACTGGTAACGGCCCTGAAATACACTCTTTCCTTGGCAAAACTTTTGGGAATTTCAATAGATTGGGAGAAATCCAACCTGATGACAACCCAGTCCGTAGAATTCATAGGAACAGTATTCAGCACCCACTCATGTTTAGTCTCTCTTCCAGACCACAGATTACAAAGACTGAGGCTTCAACTCTGGGTGATACTCTGTCAAAACAAAGTTTTAGCACCAGAGGTCTTCCAGCTCCTAGGTTCCATGGCAGCTTCTGTACCAATGGTGCCTTTTGCAAAACTTCACATGAGACTTCTTCAGTGGCTTCTATTATCTCAGTGGTACCCGAATTATCACCCTTTGTCCGTTCAGATTCGTATAACCAGTCATTGCAAACAGGACCTACTTTGGTGGAGTAGGCCAGAAACAGCTTTGTAGCCACCCCTTCCATCCTCCTCAGCCCAGAGCCACTATGACCATGGATGTTTCCCTGATTGGGTGGGGGGGGGGGCATTTTCTGGTAATGGCAGTCTAAGGCACGTGGTCCGCAATGGTGGCCAATCTGCATATCAGTGTCTTAGAACTGAGGGCAGTGCTTTCAGTGTTGCAAGCATTCCAGTCTATCCTTCTTTCCGGGACAATTGCCATCCAATCAGACAGCATGTCAGTAGTCTGGTATATCAACAAGCAAGAAGGAACCAAGTCCTACCCCTTATGTCGAGAGGCCATGAGAATTTGACAAGGGGCAATAGTTTCCAACCGCTTTCTGATAGCAATGCATATTCCCAGGGATTCCAACGTGATTACAGACTAGATGAGCAGATGTATTCTCCTGCCTCACGAGTGGTCCCTCAATCCGTCCATAGTGATGAAGATTTTCAACCGCTGGGGTCATCCTTGCTGCGACCTTTTCACCTCCCTGTCAAACCACAAATGCAGCAACTACTTTGCCCTAATCCCCCTGCAGGAGGTGTCCCCGAGGGACTCATTTAGCCACGATTGGCCTATGGGACTTCTGTATGCTTACCCTCCCATCCCTCTGATTTCTCAATTATTTAAAGAAAGCTCTTTGGTTGAAAAGCAAAGTGATCCTCATAGCTCCTTACTGGCCCCGACAAGTATGGTTCCTCTTTCTCCGGCCTCACCTACTATGCTGACCGTGGATTCTGGATCCAACTCCAGACCTGATTTCTCACCCCTGTGGGTTGAGTCACCCAAACTTAACCAGTCTCAAGCTGTCCGCTTGGTTTCTCCACTTCTACTAATTGCCAGGCAGAAGAACTTTTCCTCCCCAGTGCATGGTATTATTCTGGCCTCACACAAACCATCCACTAGGAAATTTTTATCTTGACAAATGGAAGATATTTTCAATTTGGTTTAAGCAGAAAAAACTAGATCCGTACTCAGTCCCTGTTACTGTAGTACTACATTATTTGTCAAATTTCTCTGAAGGCTGTGCTACAGCTTCTGCTATACGAGTCCATCTAGCTGCTATTTGACTTCCATAATGGTTTTGGGAATTCTTCTTTGGTCTCACATTGTCTATGCAAAACCTTCCTAAAAGGAGTCTCACACATTAGATCCCCAATCAAACAACCCATAGAACCTCACATTAGTCCTACAATCTCTGACACAACCCCCCTTTGAACCTGCAGCAACTTGTGACATCAAATTCTTATCCTGGAAGTCTCTCTTTGTGGTGGCCTTGATGGCAGCTAGGCGAATTTCTGAGCTCCACTCTGAATGCATAAAACACCCCATTTGATCTTCCACAAGGACAGAGTATCACTCCGGACAAGCCCTTCCTTCCTCTCTAAAGTAATTTCGGATTTCTCCATTAATCAGACTATTGACCTGCTAGTCTTTTTTCTGAATTTTTCTAATAAAGGATAGTACTGTCTACATTCATTAGACATACACAGACTACTGAGATTGTCTGGATAGAACAAAAACAATACGCAAGTCTAATCAACTATTTATTTCCTTTTCTGGTTATAAAATGGGAAAGTCTGTTTCTAAGATGACCCTGTCTAAATGGCTCAGAGATTGTATACTTTTCATTTATCATCATGAAAAAAAAAACCTATACCACCAAAAATCAAGGCTCAGTCCACTAGATCTATGGTGATTTCTGTGGTTTTCCATTCCAGAGCTTCTTTGGATGATATCTGTGCAGCAGCAACGTGGGCTAATCCTCATACCTTTATAACTCATTACAAGTTGGATTTGGTCTCCAGAGGAAGAGCTTCCTTTGGCTCAGTGGTGTTCAGGAATATTCTTCCATAAGGACCACCCAATTGACTCAAGGTAGCTGGGGACTCTGTCCCATCAGTGATGAATGAATGAAGATTAACATTGTCAGGTAAAGAAGTTATGTCTTACCATAACGTTCCATCTGTGTTGTTGATCTTCATTCATTCATGTCCCACCCTCCTTCCCCCTCCTAAGGTTTCTGCAGGATACTTTAGGTCCAAGTACTGAATTAGGGTACTTGCGCAGAAACTGGCTTTGCTTTACTAATAACTGGCAAACTCTATCTGAGGTAACAGGGAGGAAGGGTACTATGGGTAAAAGCTTAGCTTGAGAGTTTTTGGCTGGCGCGAGCTTGGTATAAGGCCATCTTAATTCCAAGGACCGAACCGACTTCCCATCAGTGATGATTGAATGAAGATCAACAACACAGATGGAACGTTTGACATAACTTTTTCTCTGTGCAGGGATTGTGGGTCGGGAGAACCCTGAGTACCAGATCCAAAGCTTAGAAGTGTCTGAAGCTGGATCCGCGACCCAGACATTGAGGAAAGATGGAACAAGACAACACAGGTGAGATTCAGTATGGTGAGTATATAACCTTTATGTTTTTCAGCCCTTCTTCATTTTCCAAGGAATTCATCATTCCCTCATCTAACTATAGCAAAAAGCAAAATACAGTCCAAGCAAAATAACAAGAAGCAAATTTATAAAAAGCAGTGACAGGGAGGTTCCAGAATGAAAACGGCAATACTGTGCCAGAATTAAGAGCAGTCCATTAAGTCAGAATGATTATATTATTGAGTTGTCACCCCCCCCCCCCAAAGCAATCTCTTAATCCTCCCGAAGATTTGAACCTCCATTTCTGTCCTTGGCAACATTTGGTTTCAGAAAGATGGGTTCCGTATGAGATTCATCAAGGCTACAGGTGGCAGTTTGAGGCTGTTCTTACTTTCCAGAGGATTCCCACCCAAATAAGTCAGTAGGTAAGCTACTCTACAAACACTCTGTGGCCCAAGCCTGGAACAAACTTCCCCTTGACATACGCTCAATCTCTCACACCCCACTATTTAAAAAGAAACTTAAGACACATATACTCAATTCCAGAATCTGCCCTTGCTATGACCCTACATAGTTCTGTCCTCCCCCCACATTGGAATCACTCTCAGTTGATCCCACTTGCACTCTGCCTCACTAGTACAGCTACATAGTATTTTCCTGAGGGGGGGGGGGGCATGCTGTTGTTTAACTGTTGATGTAATGGGATCCTATCTCGCCTACATTCATAAATGATGGGTTCGGAGCCGATCCGTCGGCTCCGACTTGGCCACTATACACTAGAATGAAGTCTCTCATTGGCTGGGCTACCCCTTATCCCATAATGCACCACGCCTGCTTCCCCAGATCTCGTTTGCCGCTTTTCAAGCCGGACGTGGTCTCGACTTGGCTGGAGCCAAGTGTTTTTTTCTGGACCTTTTGGTCTTTTTTGACTAGGGTTTCTGTCAGAATTTAGACAAACAGCTGTTTTAACAGCTTTGTGAGCGTTTGTGGTCAGTTTGGTGTAAAATTAAATTTTATTCTTTTTCGCACTACTAGTGTACTGGGCAAGGCCCGTTTAAGTTAGAGGGCCTTTGCCCTTATTGTATGTCTATCTAATTTTCTTGTTGTGTGACGGAAATAGTTTTCGGGCTAAGCCCGTTTAAGTTCGAGGGCTTTGGCCCACGTATTTCCTTACTTCTGTGTATTTGACCTGTTGTATCGGGCTAAGTCCGTTTAAGTTAGAGGGCTTTAGCCCATACATTAGTTACTGTTTTTTTTCTAGCTATCAGTTACCTGTTTTTTTCTACTGTATCCAAAATGTCTAAGGAGCAAAAATCAGGGTTCAAAAAGTGTGCAAAATGTAATTATAAAATGTCTATTACAGACAGCCATGCTGTCTGCGTGTACTGTTTAGGGCCTAAACATTTACAGGATACTTGCAGTGTGTGTGTCACGCTTTTTCCTCCAGGGTTCTCCAGGAGAGAAAAAATAAGCTGATACTTAGGGGTCTGATTAAGCCTTCATTTGAGGAAGCTTTGGCTTCATCTCCAGCTTCTAAAAAGAAGAGATCGTCGGCTCCGACCAGTCCGTCGGGCCCGACACCCAAGAAGCATAGATCGTCGGCTCCGACCAGTCCGTTGGACCCGACAGCTAAGAAACAGGTGTCTACTTCTTCTTCCTCGGCTCCAATGGCTTCTGAGCCGATGGCTGAAGGGTCTGCCTTGGTGCTTCTTCCCTCGGCTCCATTGGTGTCGGAGCTGCAGGTTAGTGCATCGAGAGGCCAATCACCTACTTCGGCTCCTTTGGTCTCGGAGCCGTTGGTGGTGTGCAGCTCAGACTCTTCCCCCTCGGCTCCGGAGCCTCCTTCGGCGCCGACACTGTTGCAAACGGTCCCGGTCTCGGGTCCGATAGTGCTGGAACCCTTTCGGAGCCGATCCCCTGCTTTATCGGAGCCGAGGCAGAAGTCTTCTCGGCCCCAATCTGTTTCCTCCAAATCCTCTAGGTTGTCGGATTCGGATTTGGATAGGGTTATCCAGAGGCTGTTCCAGTCCCCAGTTTTTACTAAAATGATCTCGGCTCCAGCCCATGCGGCTTCGGAGCCGATTCCACATCCCATGCATTTGATTCCTCCTCCGACCCACTTGGAGCCGTTGGAGTCGGTGCAGGTAGAACGCAGCGGAATCGTCCAGTCGGAGCAGGGACCCCCTCGGAGTTTCTCTGCTCCGACCTTCATTCCTATTCTGTCCTCTGAGTCATGGTTTGGTACCGGGTCTTCCTCGGCGGGGGCCGAGGGCAACACTGTGGAGCTCGCCTCTTCGATGCCCAGTCTTCCCGTCGGAGCATCGGCCGCAGGTATTCCCGGTACCGCCGTGGTCTCTCAGCAAGTGCCCTCTGCAGAGTCTGGAGGTCCTGCTTTTGAGGCCATGAGGAGTGCGCTGGCCATGACCTTGCCGGTTCAGCAGGTTTCTACCTCACCGTCCCAAGTTTTGGGTACTGGTGCCTCTGGAGACATTCTTTCCCACAACAGTGGGGCCCCAGGGCCTGAGGATACCCCCTTAGAGGGTTCCCTTCTTCAGGGAGGTCCTTCTGAATCTGCTTCGGATGAACCCCCAAGGAAGAAACTGTGTAAGAGGAAGCACGTTGATTCCCAAGATGAATCTGTCACTTCAGATACTGACCTCGATGATGCGGAGGGGTCCCCTAAATCGTCCTCTGATGACGTCTCCTTCTCGGATATCCTTGAGATCTTGAGACAGAGAGGCGATTGGCAATCCAAAGCCCCTACCGCTGAGGAGTCAGTTTTCCTCGAGGCCTTCGGGGCCCAGCCCTCTTCCTCCTGGGTGTCTCCACCCTTCGAGTTATTAGATCTAATCTCTCGGAGGGTGTGGGAACATCCTGATACGGTGGAACCGGTGCCTGCCAGGCCTAATAAGTTTCTTTCAGCCCCTCCCCAGAAGGAATTCCTCACTAAGTGTGTTGCAGTTGATGCTATGGTGGTGGCATCTGCCACTCAGCAGGACGTGGCAGAGGCTTCAACGTCTATTCATCCTCCTAATAAGGATTCTAGGAGCATGGATAGGTACGGGAAGCGTACCCTTTCTTCAGCGACCTTTACCCTGCGGTCGCTGAACTATCTCTGTCATTTTACAAGGCTCCAAAGGGACCTCCTCAAGGAGTTAGGAGAGTCCCTTGCAGGTAACCTTCCTGAGGCATTAGCACAGACCGTAGGCGCCCAGATGACTACCCTATCTTCTATTGTCAAATCGTCCATGAGGCTCATTTCCTATGCAGCCAAAGGGGCGAGTAGAGCAGTGGGCACAGGAGTGGCTCTTAGGAGACAAGCCTGGTTACGCTTGTGTCCACTCGCGGAGGCCTTTAAGTCTTCCTTCGCCGACGCCCCCTTTGATGGGTCTTCTTTGTTTGGACCCAAGGTGAAGGACACACTTACTCGGTGCGAGCAGGAGGGCAAGACCTTGACTGCCGTTGGGGCCCGTTTTTCCGCTCCCTCTAGACCTTATCCCAAGGCCCAGAGGAGGGAAAATTGGTTCAGGAAATCCCAAAAGTTCTTCTCTACTCCACCGAGTGATCCCCCCTCCAGAGGCGGGGGGGGGGATTCAGGATGATGCCGCCCTAGAGGTGGCAGAGGCCCCCGTAACTCTGGAGACCGCGACTCCTTTCGTGGTTCCTCCTACCCTCAACATCCCTAGGATGTTGCCCGGCTGTGCTTCTCCGGAGCCGGTCGGGGGTCGTTTTGCGAAACACCCACAGGCTTGGGAATCGATAACCAAGGATCAGTGGGTGCTTCGCATTGTAACCGGAGGCTACCTCATCCCCTTTTTCAAGCCCCCTCCTCCTACAAGGAGAATCCCGGACGTGCCACCCAGTCAACGGGATCTGGCAGCCGTAGATGTTTCAAAGCTGCTAAGCAAAGGGGTCATCCAGCCCGTCCCCGCCGACCAGATCGAATCAGGAACTTACTCAAGATTATTTTTGGTGCCAAAAAAGACAGGGGACGTAAGGCCCATTTTGGACCTAAGCTCTTTAAATCGTTTTGTGAAGAAGTCCAAGTTCCGGATGGTCACCCTTCAGTCCATTCTCCCGTTATTGGAGAAGGATGTCTGGATGTGCTCCATAGACCTCAAGGACGCTTACTATCACATTTTGATACGTCAAGAGTCCAGGAGTCATTTACGCTTCTGCCTAGGAACCAGTCATTTCCAGTTTTGTGCACTGCCCTTTGGTCTCACCACAGCCCCCAGGATGTTTACCAAGTGTCTGGCAGTGGTGACAGCTCACTTGAGAAGTCTAGGATTCCAAGTGTTTCCCTATCTCGACGACTGGCTCCTCACTGCCACCTCCAAGCATCTACTGATTCGAGTGCTGATGGCCACAGTAACCTTGGGTGTCTCGCTAGGAATCACTTTCAATTGGAAAAAATCTGTGCTGCGGCCATCTCAGCATATCACCTTTATAGGCGCAGAGTTAGACACAAAAAGGATGCGGGCATTTTTGCCATCAGAGAGAATTCAGGTTCTACAATCACAGGTTCTAAATTTGTTACCCAAATCTCGAGTTCCTGCCAGACAGATTATTCAGTTATTGGGCACGATGGCTGCAACTATCCTCCTAGTACCATTAGCCAGGCTGCACATGCGGGTGCTGCAATGGCTATTATCGGTTCAATGGTCATGCCAAGAACTTCCCCTGAACCACCTAGTTCTGATTACGGACAGTTGTCGTCGGGACCTCCGTTGGTGGCTATGTTGGTTCAACCTGGACTGGGGGCGTCCTTTCGCCCTTCAGCCCCCTGTTGCCACAGTGACCACGGACGCCCCCCAGATAGGGTGGGGGGGGGTCATTATCTCGACAGGTCTGTCCAAGGCACTTGGCAGGATTGCGAAGCGCACCTTCACATCAATATCCTGGAAATGAGCGCGGTGCTTCTAGTTTTACAGGCACTTCATCATGCTCTCCCACAAGGTACTATTGCGATTCTATCCGACAACATGTCGGTAGTTTGGTACATAAACAAGCAGGGCGGAACCAGGTCCTACCCCCTTTGCAGGGAGGCCATGAGAGTATGGCGCTGGGCCATAGCCTCTCGGCGTTTCTTAGTAGCCACGCACATTCCGGGAAAAGCCAATGTGATTGCACACAGGCTCAGCAGGACTCTCCTGTTGCCCCACGAGTGGTCCCTCAACAACAGAGTGGCTGCACAGATCTTCGCCAAATGGGGTCTCCCTTGTTGCAACTTGTTCACCAGCCCCAACAATGCGAAGTGCAGAGAGTTCTTCACTCTGACTCCCTCTCAGGGGCAGTCTCCCAGGGACGCTCTAGCCCACAATTGGCCCCCGGGTCTGCTTTATGCCCCCCCCCCCCGATTCCCCTTCTCCCGAGGGTGATTCAGAAGGCTCTTCATGTTGGGTGCCACATGATTTTGGTCGCCCCACATTGGCCCCGTCAGGTTTGGTTCCCATTCCTTCAGAAGTATGCGGTACAGGGCCCCTGGATTCTGGACCCAGTGCCGGATCTGTTGTCCAGTCAATCGGGACACTCTCATCCGTCCCTCCGGTCGTTGCGACTGGCTGCTTGGTTACTCCACTTCCATCCTTAGTTAGAGATCTTTCTCTTTCTTCGGAAGTGATGCACATCTTGTCTTCTTCCCACAAGCCGTCTACCGTTAAGCTGTATTCCAGCAAATGGAAAAGGTTTGTTTGTTGGGCCCAGCAGTGAGCATTGATCCTCTTACGGCCCCAGTTCCACAGGTCTTGAAATTTCTAGCTTCATTGTTTCATTCAGGCTCTTCAGTCTCCACACTTAAAGTTCAACTGGTGGCTATATCTAATTTTCATGTTGCTATAGAGCCTTCTTTAATGGCTAACAGACTTTGCAAGTCCTTTCTTAAGGGAGCCTGGCTCCTCAGGCCTCCTATGGCTCATCCCGTGCCCCCTTGGGACTTAAATTTGGTTCTGGCCTCTTTAACTGCCCGTCCCTTTGAGCCAGCAGCCACGTGTGATATAAAATTCCTGTCGTGGAAAACTGCCTTTCTAGTGGCAATAACTTCTGCTAAGCATGTTTTGGAGCTTCAGGCTCTCAGTTCTTCCCCTCCTTATTTGATTTTTCACAAAGACAGAGTTTCCCTTAGATTGAATCCGTCCTTTTTGCCTAAGGTAGCATCCCCTTTATGCATTCAGCAATCATTGGAGCTCCCAGTTTTCTTTCCAAATTTCTCTAATAGAGCAGAATATACCTTCCACCAGTTGGATGTTCACAGGCAACTGCGTTTTTACTTAGATAGGACCACTCAGACACGAAAATCTGACCCAACTGTTTGTGTCCTTTGCGGAGAATAGGTTAGGTCTACCAGTTGCCAAAACCACCATTGCCAAATGGATTAAGGATTGCATCTCTTTCATTTATTCCCAGTCAGGCAGAGAGTTGCCTTTCCCACTCAAAGCTCATTCTACCAGGGCTATGGCCACCTCTGTAGCTTTTCACTCCAAAGTTTCAATAGATGATATTTGTGCGGCTGCTACTTGGTCTTCTCCGCACACCTTCATTTATCATTACAAGGTTGATGTGGCTTCCCGAGGCAGAGCTTCATTTGGTTCCGCAGTTCTCAGGAGTGTGTTCCAGTGAGCCACCCGGGGTTTTAGGTGCTAGGGACGTTGTCCTATCAGTTATGAATGTAGGCGAGATAGGATCCCATTACATCTTTTAGTTATGTACTTACCATAACTTTGGATGTATGGGATCCATCTCGCCTACATTCATACATACCCACCCTCCTTCCCCCTGCCTTTTGCATTTGGAGGAAATATTGATCTTGCTAAGCTCTCCTCTGGAAGGGCTCTGGTTGGTTACAGTTATTGGTATGTGTTCTGTACCTGTATGTATGTATGAAAGCGAACAAACAAGATCTGGGGAAGCAGGCGTGGTGCATTATGGGATAAGGGGTAGCCCAGCCAATGAGAGACTTCGTTCTAGTGTATAGTGGCCGAGTCGGAGCCGACGGATCGGCTCCGAACCCATCAGTTATGAATGTAGGCGAGATGGATCCCATACATCCAAAGTTATGGTAAGTACATAACTAAAAGTTAGTGTTTGTTTTCTATTGTTTACTACTGTAATGCTAGTTTTATTTCTATTGTTTGCTGTGCTTGTTTACTACTTATTTCTATTGTTTGCTGTGCTTGTTTACTACTGTAATGATTTATTGTACTATCTGGAGCTTTTCTCCTTGGATCTCCACTGAAAATGGGACAAAATCCCAGTTGGACTAACCCGGTTTAAAAATGTCAATAAATAAAATAAAATCCGCCAGACTAAACTCTTCTCTTCCTTCTCTGCCTGTCTTACAGTACGTACTGTTTCAGGTCGTAATACAAGCTTCTCCTACTTCTCTGTTTGGAGGAGGATTTTATTCAAGGATTTTGAAGCTCCAACATTATTTTATTTATCATAGGTTATAGTCATGTCACTCTGTTTATTAGTTGTTTTCCCTTTAGTTATTTAAGGAATTCTCCCTAATTTTATTATACCCACAAAGGTTTTCATGATTACAAGCAACAGCATTGAAGAGTGTATGATACCTTGTGATGCAACGAGGATATCTGCATGAGAAATGAAGGCACATAGGAAAGTAAAAATATGAAGACATTTGGTAACTAAAATTACACTGCTTTGTTATGAATGCTGATCAGCAAACCCCTTTAGGTAGAAGGAATTTGGAACAAAGTGAAGTGGGGAAAGATTGGGATTTTGGATGCAGACTCTTAAGGAGGACAAAAAAAATCATACCGAGTATTCTAATAACCAAATCAGCACGAGAATGGAGAAAAGAGATTTTGCCGATAGGGATGGCTGTGTTCAGGGATACAGATAATAAGCAAGAGGTGCTGGAATTTATTGGAGAAAACTGGCAAAAGAACCAAGGTATTGGGAGCAAATAACTAGAAAAGGAAAAGTGATAGAATGGGAATAGGCCAAGAATTTATTTGGACTGCAGGTTAGAGATTGCCTTCCCTATCAAGGATTGATGTCAAAAGAGTATAGGCAAAGAGAAAGAAATAGGGAGGTCCAAAACAAAAGACCAGCACCAGTAGAGTTTTTAATAGAGAAGTCGCCATTGAAAAAGGAATAATTAGTAAACCATATAATAATTATAAGAATCAATCAGATGAGCTTAAGAAGGATTGGAAAGAGAGACTGGCTAAGCAGCTCACAAAGATGGGGGGGGTGGTATATGTATATCTCCCAAATGTACAACAAGGTCTAGAAGATTTAGGATCTTTGCCTGGAAGTGTTTACATAGATATTTTTTATACCACAAGTAGACGACACAGAAGTTTTCCTCAGGTGGATGGCAAATGTTGGAGGTGTGACGGGCAAGAAAGAGGTAGCTCAGAACATGTTTTTTCGGAGTGTAGTGAGCTGGCAGACTTTAGGGAATCCCTGCGGACCGCTCTGTCGGAGGTGCTGGGTGAGCGGATTGGATTGACTAGGGAGATGATTTGAGTTATGATACAGAATAGAAATTGCCTAGACATGGTAAGGCCTTGCTGAGTCTAATTATGGTGGCTGCCATAAAAGCAATTACTAGAAAATGGAAATCAAAGTCTAAACCAAATTTGCATAAGTAGTGAATATAGTAACAGAGGTAAAACAACTGGAATTGGGATCTTTAGAAAAGGGAGGGAGCAAACTACATAGGAAAAATGGGGATTGTGGGAACAATATATGTAGAGCAGTAACGAGGTTTAAGGCAGAATTTGAAAGAGCCATATAATGCTTAACTGGCAATGATTGGATGGATTTTAACTGATGTTTTATGTTTGCAACTACAGTTGTTTCAATGGTGTCTGTGATGTATACAGTTTGCAAGTAAAGTGGTGTCATTTTGCTTGTTTTTCATTTATATAAATGTAAGATTGTCATATGTGAAAATTTAATAAAGATGTTTGTTGGAAAAAAGTGAGGTGGTGAAAAGTCCCTACACCTCTGGACCCTCTTTCATAATTATAATGTATTTTGAAGTCACAGGGTTAAGTTGAATCTGTTTATTTTTAAAGCTTTTTCAGCTGAATGGGTCGATTGGATCAATACTTGCTGAAAAGCAGTGTAGTCACACAGATAAATGCTAGTTAGTGTGATGAGTGGTGAAGGTAAATATGAAGGAATAAAACATGAGCAATGGTAAAAGAACCACAAGTAGGTCTACAAGTGAAGGAAGTGATTCATTCCCCTTTTCTGAAGTTGAGATGCATCATAAACTGAAAAGCTAAGTTGTCTGAGTAGACTTTATTGATGTTTTGTAGTATTTCATCTTTTTTCTTTTTTATAACAGGAAGCACAAAGCGAGAAGATATTATAATTTCTTCAGAGCCAATGTATGACAGTTTTGTGGCATCAAAAGCTCAAAATTTGAAAATGATGCATTTAACCTTCATCCAGAAAGACACAGTGGATGGCATTGTTGTTGTAAAGTCTGGCCACTTGATTTTGGAAGACTGTGTATTAAAATGTGAAGGCACTGGCATTCTAGTTCTCACAGGTGCAACTCTTACTATGAGAAACTGTGAAATTGTAGGTGCACAGGTAAGAGTTATGTAAATATTCAATGGAAATTAAGGTTATCCATTCTATAGTTGGGTTTATTAAATCCTTTGTAGTAGAAATGAAATTACTTTTTTTCAAATTGGCTGAAATTTAGCTCCCTTACACCTAAAGTTTTATGTTTGAAATATTTGATATGAAGTTGTTTTTCAGTTGGTCTTCAACCTTTGGGACTGTGATCCGGCATGGACACAACTCGGCTGTGTACTCTAGCACCGGAGCCGAAATCCAAGCTCCTCCCTACCCGTAATGCCCCGCTCTCCCTCCTCCCCTCAGATCTTGTTTACCGCTCGTTTTGAACAGCACGGGTCGCCATTTGTCTAAGCTCCTCCTGGGTTTTATAGTCGCTGAGTAATTTTTTTCCTGTGATTTTTCTTCTCTGTGTCTATCCTATCTTATTACCCTTCTGTCACAGAGTTGGTCTGTTTTCAGTAAAAAAAAAAAAAGCTCTTTTTATCCTTTCCCTCTCCTTTCTTACTGTTCTCGTGTGTGTGTGTGTGTATGTGTGTGTGTGTATGTGTGTGTGTGTATGTGTGTGTGTGTATGTGTGTGTGTGTGTGTGTGTTGCTTGTTCCCATGGCCGATGCTTCTAAGCCTGGGGTTCAAGAAGTGTACGGAGTGTGGGCATAAGATTCCTCCATCTGATGCCTACACTCCGTGTGGTATGTTTGGGGGTTCCCTATCTTGACGACTCCTGCTCAGTTTGCACAGGCTTCAACCCCCATGCGGTTATCGACAGGACGAACAAGCTTATCTTAAAGGGCCTGTTAGCTGTCTCTTCTGAGGCCTCTACTTTTGTTCCCCCTGCTTCTGAGACTCAAACTCCCACCAAGAAGCCCGGGGAAGGGGAGCGGGTCAGACATAAGGAGTGGGATTGGCGGAGGAAGATGTTTCTTGACCGGTCTTCCTCTGCTGAACCTCCTGCCAAGTCTAGACCCGAGCTGGCCCAAAGTTCTGTTCGGATTCGGTTTCTGCATTTCTCCCTGGAGCCGGGGAGTTCCTGAGCTAGGTCTCCATTCTCTGCCTCCCGTTGGCACCATTCCAGGTCGAGTTCAGTAGCTTCCTTTGTCCAGTCGACTTGGAGCCTGTCTGAAGCTGAGGTGAACAGGATGATGAAATTTCTTTGGGCCGAGATTCAGCTTGGAGTTTTGCCTGCTCCATCCCCCTCTGGAGCCATCAGCACGCAGTCTGGTTTCCTCCCGATATCTGCTTCTCCAATTTGACCTTCAGCTTTGGAGTTGGGTTCAAGGTTTCTTAATGTTGAGGTATCTGTGCCGATGGTCCCTTGTATCTTGAAGGTGATTGTTACCTTGAGTGGCTTAGCTACATTGTCTTCGGACTGGATTGAGACTCATAGCAGTATCTTCTGAGTCTGCTCCGAGGGGCTGGTGTCGGCTGCGATACTTTTTGGAGTTGTCCCTTCCCCTTGGGGCTTTGGTGCTGGGAAGTTCGGCGCCTACTCCCCCCTCGGCGCCAGGGGACACAAGTCCGGGAGGCTCCAACGGAGACAGTTTCAGCTCCTGCTGTGCTACCTTCTAGGGTCCGCTCACCTTCACATTTGAGGTAGTAAATCCAATCACTAGGAACAGTCCACAATATAAAACAATCCACACTCCTGTCCCTGAAGAACAAGAAACGTCCAGCACAGCACAAAATCAGTGGTCAGTCGTCAGGATGTAAAAACAAGAAAATTTATTGTATAAAACACTATAAAAACGTTAAAACCTTCAATGCCACAAATAAATTAGGAGTTGTTAACTATAAGCCCTTTGTTACCCAGAATTGTCTAATATGGGTTTAATGGAAATATGGTCATTTATTCCTGGGTACACTGAGGCATTGAGTCTAATTTGCCACCTAACCTCCTTGTCACCAACCACCTTTTTAATGTCACCCCCCTCACATTATCCTTGACCAATTCTAATATACCAAATTTAAATGTCGAACAGTCCCTACTATTTTTCAGGTGCTTCCAAAGGGCATTATTCTCATCATTTTCCTAATACTATAGTAATGGTCGTAGATTCTATTACGTAAACACCTTATTGTTTTACCTACATAATAGCAGGGACAGTGGGTACAAGTGGCCAGATATATACTAGGTTTTTTGTCCTACAATTCCCCCTACAAAAAACAGTCTTAGTTTTATTGTAGTTTTGTAGAGTAATAGTTGTACTATCAAAGATGTATTGACATTGCTGGCAGGTGCCACATTTTTTAGTGCCAACACTGTCACTACCTTTAATTGTGTCATATTTCTTTTCCAACAATAATTTCATGTTAGAACCGTTCTTATAAACAAAATTCGGCTCTTTCCCCACAACACTCAATACATTACTGTCTGCCTTTAAAACTGTCCAGTTTCTCTGAACAATATTTTTGATATCCCTACTGTGTGATGAGTGCTGTATAACACATGCCTTCTTGTATTTACTATTATCAACATCGGTGTTGATTGTGGCAGTATTCAATCCTATTTCTGAGCCAAACCCTGATCCTAATAGGGGCTTATACTTAATTCCCCATTGCTTCCTCACATACTCAGTAACATCAACTATCATATCCATAGGGTACCCCCTCTCAATGAAAAAATGTTTTACCTTCCTCAATTCCATCTCCAGGTCATTGGCATTAGATGTCATCCGAGCCACCCGGATACATTGCCCTTTTATAATATTCCTTTTCTGGGCCCAAGGATGGTTGCTGGAAAAATGCAAATAGGAATTACTAAAAGTATTTTTCCTATATATGTTTGACTTAAATTTCCCATCCTGTATTGTTATTCTCACATCCAGCTAGGGAATGGTTACCTTGTCCTTATTGAAGGTGAATTTAAAATTTTCACTACAAGAGTTTAGGTAGCCACAAAACTTATCTAACTCCTCACTATTACCCTTCCAAAGTAAAAAAAATGTCGTCCAAAAAACGAAGGTAACAAGAGACATACTTATACCATTCAGATTTAAAAATATACTCCTTTTCCCAGTCGAAAACCACCAAGTTAGCGTATATGGGGGCGCAAGCTGCCCCCATCGCTACCCCCTTAATCTGTTGGTGGTATTCTCCTTCATAATAGATGTAATTATGTGCCAAGACAGTCTCCATAAATTCCAAAATCAATATATTTTTATCTCCGGGCACCATTCCAAGACAATGAATGCTCTCATGAAATCTAACCAAATCTTCTTCTTTGGGTATGTTGGAAAATAAGTCAATAACATCGATGGTCACCAGCCATTCAACCCCTTCGGCCAACCCTGGTTGCAATCTGCCAAGGAAGTCCCAAGAGTCGAATACCAAATGGGGGATTTTTCTTAGTGTGGGTTTGAGCCATTTGTCGATAACCCTTCCAAAAGGAAAGGTCTTGGCCTGACTCCCCGAAATGATGGGCCTGAACGCTGGATCATAAATGTCCTTATGGACTTTAGGTATACCAACAATTGTCCCTATGATGGGGTTCTCAACTTTCAGAAACTTATATAAATCAATTCCAATTCTTTCTTCCAATAATAGGTCCTCTAACAAGTAGTCCACCTTATGATACCCAATGTGAACTTCATTCCTAGAAGAAATCACATATTTTCCAGAGTTTAACAACAAACCCATAATTTTGTTCTTGTAATCACTAGCTGGGTATAGCACTACCCCGCCCCCCTTGTCCGGTTTCATAATACGGATCTTTTGGTCCTCCTGCAATTCTTTCAATATACCCTGTTCTTCCTTAGTTAAATTATACCTCATACAAGTCTTTCTCCGTTTACTGTACTTATATGCATCACTTATTACCAGTTTCTCAAAAGTGTCTAACAGACTGTTGAGGGGTGGCATGTATGTGCTTTTGGTCCCAAACTCTTTATATGCATTGTGCATACCATCATACTTCACACTGAGGTTGAGTTTTCTTACATATTTCTTTGTCAACTATACTATCTACCAAATTAAATGTCCCATGGGGTATAAACTTCATCCCCTTAGAAAAAAGGGTAAAATGTTCTTTTTTAAGTTCCACATCGGTGAAATTGTATATATAAAAGTTGTCATAAGAACTAATGATTTCATTAACCTTAACAATCCCAGGAGAAGGGTCCGTTGGGGCAGGCTTGGGTATAATATTTACCCTCTCCCCGTTCTCCCCACATGGCCTTCCCTTCCTTGATGGGTACCTCCTTTGGTCCCCCTCCCAGTCCTGTTCTTTCTCTAAAAAATCCTGATTATATGGTTGGTTTTCATAGTTGTTGAAATCATTGTAGTTTCCCCTATAATGGTTATACGACCTAAATCTCTGGTTGTTTCTAGAATACCCCCTAAATTGCCCCTTCCCTTTAGGTGTTTTGTACTTGTCATGATTGTTATCATGACTCTTCTCCCACCTGTATACATCACCCTTTTTGTACTGCTCCAAGTCACGGTTCAGCTTATTACATTTGCGTTCAAATTGCTCATCTATAACGCTGGTGACCCAGTTAAACTGTGATTCATAATACATTTCACATTCATCATATAATAAATCATGAACAACGTTGTTATTAAGTTCATCCAGTTAGTCAACAACATACAGATGCGTTGGTCATTACACCCAATAATAAATTTCATGAAAGAAAAAACAAAACCATAAGGGCTTATAGTTAACAACTCATAATTTATTTGTGGCATTGAAGGTTTTATTAACGTTTTTATAGTGTTTTATACAATAAATTTTGTTTTTACATCCTGACAACTGATTTTGTGCTGTGCTGGACGTTTCTTGTTCTTCAGGGACAGGAGTGTGGATTGTTTTACATTTGAGGTAGTGGAGAGAGGGTTTTGGCTCCAGCTGTGCTACATTCTGAGGTCTGTTTGCTTTCAACAATTGAGGTGGTGGAGAGGTCTCTCAGCTCCTTCAAGAGCCTTGACACTTTCTTCCTTGGATTCTGCCGTGCAGTCTTCTATCCTGCTCCCCTCAGGGACTGCCTGTTGCTAGACTGCCCCAGGAGGTTCCTCTTCAAGAATTCCCCGAAGTTTGAGTCATCCCCGGAGCTTCCCCCCAAGGAGGTACTTCAGATGCATACATGCAAGAGGAGGCACTTAGATTCCCTATCGGAATCTGTCACAGATCACGCAGATTTGGATGGGGGGGGCTTCCCCACAATCACCCCCTGATGATGTTTCTTTAGGGGACATCATGGAGATTCTGCTCCAGAGAGGTGGGTAGTCTTCTCTCAAACCCAACCCCAACAAGTCTATATTCCTGGAGGTGTGTGGCACAGGGCCTTCTACATTTTGGGTGTCACCCGCACCCCACTCCACCCCCACGTATCATTTGGTGGATCTCATCTGTCTCTAGTAGGGCATGGAAGGAACCGGACATGGATGAACCCATTCCCAAGAGCCCAGACAAGTTTCTTAGTGCTTCTTTAGACGCGCCCCATTGGTCCAAGGGTTCCCCAGTCAATGCCATGGTGGTTGCAGTGGTCACCAAGAAGGAGCTGGTGCAGGAGAGCTCCTCAGTCCATCCTCCAGACAAGTAGTGTATAGCAATGGACCGTTTTTGGAAGCAGGTGTATGTTTCAGCCACCTTTACTCTGTGTGTGCACTGAACTGTTTGGCTTATGTCACCAGACTGCAGAGGGACCTGGTTAAGGAAGTCTTTGAGTCTGCCCCAGGGTCCATGTTGGTAGAGAAGGTTTCCTGTTCCTGTCTGGCCACCTTCACTGACATTTTGAACACGTCCATGAGGCTACTTTCTCATGCGACTGAGGGTGCCTCTAGGGTGGCCGGGATGGGCGTTGCAGTTAGGCAGCATGCCTGGCTCCGGCTTTGTGCTTTTTTGCAAACCTTCAAGGCAGTCATTCACAAATGCCCTTTTGACGGGTCAGCTTTGTTCGGCAAAAGTGTTTGTGACAACTCTTACCCAGCACGAGAAAGATGGGAAGACCTTGTCTGCCATCAGGATCTGCTTCTGTACTCCACAGCGATCCTTTTCTTGGAGTCAGCATGGGGTCAAGAAGTTGTGGTTTCGAAAGTCTCAGTTTTTTTCCAGGAAGCTCAGGGTCACTCTTCCCCCAGGGGCGGGGGGGGGTGACAGACACTGCCCACATGGCAGAGGGGGTCCGAGGAACCAAGAGTCTCGAGATTTGTTCTCTGACAGACCCTCTTAGTAACCCTAAAGGATTGCCTGACTGCTGTTCTCTGGAGGCAGTCGGGGACATCTCTCTCTGCACCCAACAGCCTGGGAGTCCATCACAAAAGATAGTTGGGTGCTGCAAATCATATCCAGAGGTTATTCCATCCCATTCCTTCATCCTCTCCTAGGAGGCGGCAACCATAGAAAGAGCCAGGCTGCCCGACAAATGAGTCATCCAGCCTATCCCCCCGACCAGTCCGGATTAGGCATTTATTCCAGGTTCTTTTTGTTGCTAAAGAAATCTGAGGACCTAAGACTCGTTCTGTGTCTTGCTTCCCTGAACCTCTCCATTGCCAAGATGAAGTTTTGTATGGTCACCCTACAGTCCATTCTGCCATTTCTCCAGATGAATGACTGGATGTGCTCAGTGGACAGATACTCCAGACAGTTCTTCCGCTTCTGGCTAGGAACCAATCATTTTCATTTCGGAGTGCTCCCCTTTGGACTTGCCCCCCAGATGTTTACCAAAGTGATGGCAGTAGTGGCAGCTCACCTGCAGCTCCAGGGGTTTCAGGTCTTTCCTTACCTCGATGATTGTTTCCTTTCCGCTCATTCCAGGCATCGACTGATTCAAACCAGGGATTACCTTCTCCTTCTAGCCCCTTCCCTGGGCATTACGATCAATCTAGCCAAGTCGAACTTAGCTGCCTGTTCAGGTGTTGGACTTTATAGATGCCCTGTTGGATACAATACAGGTCCCACAGGTTGAAGACCAAATGAAAAACAACTTCAGATAAAGAAGTCGTGTACTTACCATAACGTTCTATCTGAGTTGTTGCTTTTCATTTGTCTTCAGACGTCCCTCCCTCCTTCCCCCCTCCCCTTTTGGCTGTGTAGTGGACTGGACAGATGCAGGCATAGGCTTTTTCTTGGCTCAAGTTGATTGTGTACAAGTGCCCTTTTTTGGTCGGGGATTAATTTTTTTCTGCTGTGAGGAGTTGGTGCTGTTCTTTCTAGCTGATGGGAGGAGGGAGAGCGGGGCATTATGGGTAGGGGAAGAACTTGGATTTTGGCTCTGATGCTGAAGTATACAGTTGAGTCGGATCCATATCCCACAGGTTGAAGATAAATGAAAAGCAGCAACTCGGGTGGAATGTTATGGTAAGTACATAACTTCTTTTTTTATGCTGGATTTTACATATGTACTCTTCAGTTGTACTAATAAAGCACTTGCTGATGCTGTATCATGTTGCCGTAAGGACTGGAGCAGTTTTTCAGGACAAAACAAAACCACTTAAGTTATTTATGAGCATGACTAGCTCCAGTGACCTAAAGTGATAGTGCCCTAACTCTGGCCCAGGCAGCCAGAGATGCTCATCATTCTCATTGCTGCAATAGTCCCTAGGTTGTCTCCTGCCAAGGATACAGCATCCAGCTAGCTTCCCAAAGCTCTAACCCCTTCCCACACACACTGCCTGCCTATAGTCTAATCTCTTTTGGAGAGAACTTATAAAAGCAGCCAAAGTGACTAAAAATATTTAGTTCATTGCGATTTTGTGCAGATGCATCTGTGAGACTTCTCAGGTGCAGTAGTTAGCCAGGGCTTCCTGTCAAACCTGATAACTCCTTTTGGGGACACCTTCCACACACACCTGCACACATTATATTTTTTTTTTTTAGTGTTTTAATGGGGGGGTTGTTTTTTATTTTTTGCAAATAGTATATATTCTTTTAAGAATTTTGACTTTTAGATACATCACTTGACCTTACTCAGTTACAATTACTGATCTGATGTTAATCTTCATTTATTCTTTACGCTTGGGATTCAGTCCCGACCTCGGAACCGAGCAGGCCTTTTTTCAAGCTCGCATCAGCCACAAACCTCTCAAGCTAAGATTTTACCCATCATGCCCTTCCAGTTTACCTCAGATCTTGTTTGCCTCGGTGCTGTTCAGCCGTGTCGAGCCGTTCCTCTTCAGCTAAGTGTATGTTTTCATAATGTTTTGCGTTTTTCTCACAGAATTCTTAGTTTTTTCGACTTTAGACGTGTTTTCTTTTTCTGTACTACCTGTACCTTTTTGGTATCTTCTACCTTTGTTGCTAGTCTTGCACTTGGGCCTTGCTACAGTGTGTGTGTGTGTGTGTGCCTAGTTTTTGAATATTTTGTGGATATAATGTCTGAGAAGAAAGGGAGTCCAGGCTTTAAGAGATGTTCAGAGTATGGACACAAACTGCCTCACTCTGACACGCATGACTTGTGTGTTTACTGTTTGGGCGTGCCTCATCTTACAGTGAAGCTGACCTGTCAGATTTGTAAAGGTTTTTCTGCCAGGACTTTGAACGTAAAAAGAAACTAGTACTAAAGGGTCTCCTTAACACCTCTTTCTGCAAGGCTATTTCTGGGTCGCAGGAATCTTCTCCTCCTTTCAAACAACATAAAAGGTCCAAGGTCTCTTCCATCATCTTCCTCTAGAGACCCTAAGGAAGTGAAACATAAAAAGGCTAAATTGTCAAGAGTTGTTGGTGCCAGCGGCTGCTTCGGCACCGACTCGCTTGACTCTGTCTCTGTCTGCTGGTCTCTCTACACCGTTGCTTTTGACGCAGACTTCAGCCTTCATGATGCAGACTAGTATGACACTGACTAGTTCAGTGCAGACTTTCTCAGCACCAACTGGTGTATCGGCGCAGTCATCTTTGGCACCGACTGAAGTCTCAGTGCAGACCCCTTTGGCACCGTCCAGTTTCTGGTTAGATATCTTCGGTGCCAACAGTTTTTTCGGCGCCGACAATTTTCTTGGCGCAGACCCCCTATGCACCAATAATTTCTTCGGTGCAGACTTTTTCTACACTGATGGTTTTGGTGCAGACAACTCCAATTTTGACAACACCGTTCTCGGTGCAAGTATGTTCCACACCATTGATTTCAGTGCATACCGCTTCTGCGCCGGCTTTAGTGGCGCAGACTATACAAACACTCAGGTTTGATGCAGACATTACCTATTCGGACACCTTCTTTCAGTGGTCGTGCTAGCCCTTTTTTGGGCAGGCCCGAATCGCCTTCAGGGCTTTCAATGAGGTCTACCAGAAGCCTTTCTGAACATGATGTGGTGCATCGTATAGACCAGCTGCTTTTGGCCAGAGGAATTCCTGCCCCTTCAAAAGTGCCTTTCCCCTCTGGAGTTAATCTCCCTTCTCCACAGACCTCTACCTATAGTCCAACCTCTGAAGAAGTTTCGAGGCATCCCTCTTCGGGCGGGCCATCCTTGCAGAGGACACAGGCCTCTGCTTCTCGGCCGCCTCTGTCAGAGACTACTACTTCCTATGGAGTCTCAGCTATCTCACGTCGCAACCCCTGGACACCAGGCACAAGAGTCTCGGGCCATTCTCGCCCTGGAGACACCGTCCTTGCAGCTTTCCCCAGAGTCTCCCACTGAGGAAGTCCACCGCAAGACTACATGTAAGAGGAAGCACATGGACTCCACGGAAGAGTCAGTGACCAAAGACACATATTACAATGACTGGGAGGGGTCCCCATGTTCACCTTGTGACAAGGTTTCCTTTGGGTGACATCCTTGAAATTTTGAAGCATAGAGGTGAATGGAAGACCCCTAACCCTTCCTCAGAGGAGTCTGTGTTCCTGCAGGCTTTTTGTGCCTGGCCGCCTATCTACTGAGTTACCCCACCTGCAGATGAGCTTGTCAAGCTCATCATGCAGCGTGCGTGGAAGGCAGCGGACTCTGTGCAGGCCATACCTCGTAGACCGGACAAAATCCTTTCTCCCCCAGAAGAGTGCCACCATTGGTCGAAAGGTCTCCCAGTAGACTCCATGGTAGTTGCTGCTGCTACAAAGAAGGAACTGGCAGAGGAGAGCCAGGCTGTTCATCCACCCAATAAGGATTCCCAGGCAGTGGGCAGATTAGGGAAGCAAGTCTTCAACCTTTGCTGTTAGGTCCTTGAACTACCTGGCACATTTTACAAGACTAGAGAGAGACCTGGTGTCTGAACTCTGAGACCTTGGCAGGAGCAGTTTCTGATGAGGTCCGAGACAAGGTGGCCTCTCAGCAACCCTAGAATCGTTTTCCAATTCCTCAATGCGTTTGATATCGCACGCTACTGAGGGAGCGGCGAGAGCTGCGGGTGCAGGCATAGTCATGAGACGCCATGCCTGGATGCACCTTTGTTTCTTTGCGGGACCCCTTCAAGGCTTCCTTCCTTAACGCCCCTATTGAGACCGCTACTTTGTTTGGCTCCAAGGTAAAAGATACATTGGCCAGATGTGAACAGGATGGTAAGACCCTGTCTGCCGTGGGTGTCCGTTTATCTTCTTCAGAGCGGTTCTATTCTATGAATCAGAACAGTGGGAAAATGTGACACAAAAAGTCTCAGGATTCTTCCCTTGATTCTCGGGCCAGGTTTTCCCCTAGAAGTGTGGGGGGGGGGGTTCTAACAGAAGACACCCTTTTCAGGGCAAGGGAGGTCCACGAAACCAGAGTTCCAGGGAATCTTTCTCCTGAGAGCCCTTTCAGAGCTCCTGAGGAGCAGCCTGATTACTTTCCTCTGGAAGTAGTCTAGTTTCATTTTTCTTTGTACCCTTCTGCCTGGCAAACCATAACCACAGTTGCTTGGGTACAAAGGCTCATCACCAGAGGATACCATATTCTTTTCTTATTCACTCCCCCCCCCCCCCCTTTCGAAAGAGAGTCGTCCAAATAGTCCACCCAGACCGGATGGGATCCGGCTTCTATTCAAGATTATTTTGGGTGCCAAAAAAGACAGGGGACTGGAAACCAATTCTGGATCTCAGCGCCCTAAACAAATTCGTAAAGACAGAAAAATTCTGGAAGGTCACTGTTCAGTCTGTACTTCCACTTTTGGAAAAAGACGATTGGATGTGATCCATAGATCTTCAAGACAGTACTACCACATAAAGGTGGAAAGATGCTCAAGAAGATATCTTCGCTTCCGGGCGGGAGCCAGTCATTACCAGTTTTGCGTACTGCCCTTCGGACTCTTTACAACCCCCAGAGTGTTCACGAAGTGCATGGCAGTAGTCACAGCTCACCTGCGGCCTCAAGGATTCCAGGTGTTTCCCTACCTAGACTGGCTCATTACTGCCCCAACAAGATGTCTACTAGATCAGGCCTCGACTTACACCCTAAACACTGCACAGCAGCTCGGAATATCGATAAACTGGAATAAGTCAAACCTTACTCCGAGTCACTCAGAGTACACTGGAGTGATTCTGGACACAGTGACTTGCACAGCCTCTCTACCAGATCACAGAATTCAGTGGGTCAAAGAACAGGTTTAGGCAATACTTTCACAAAATCTAGCCTCAGCTTGATCCGTTCTTCAACTGCTGGGATCGATGGCAGCCTCCATCACCATAGTCCCTCTAGCAAGGCTACATATGAGGCTTCTTCAGTGGCTGTTTCTTACTCAGTGGTACCCATCCCAGCACCCCTTATTTTTTCTGATTCGAATAACCAGGTTTTGCAAATAGGACTTGCTCTGGTGGATGTCAAATAACCCTCACCAGTGGTCTCGCTCCTTCAACCCTCATCAGCCCAACGCCACAGTGACCACATACGCCTCCCTGATG
This sequence comes from Protopterus annectens, assembly GCF_019279795.1. Taxonomy (NCBI): domain Eukaryota; kingdom Metazoa; phylum Chordata; order Ceratodontiformes; family Protopteridae; genus Protopterus; species Protopterus annectens. The sequence continues at coordinate 314,901,366 of NC_056744.1, forward strand.
GGGTGGGGGGGGCTGTTTTAGGGAAAGGCTATCCAAGGCACTTGGTCACAGATGGAGGCCCATCTGCATATCAACGTCCTAGAACTGAGGGCGGTGCTACTAGTGTTGCAAGCATTCCAATCGATCCTTCCGTCGGGGACTATTGCAGTCTAGTCAGACAACATGACAGTAGTCTGGTACTTCAACAAACAAGGGGGAACCAGATCATACCCACTCTGTTGAGAGGCCATGAGAATATGGTAATGGGCGATAGCCACCAACCGTTTTCTGATAGCGATGCACATTCCCGGGAGCTCCAACGTGATATCGGACAACTTGAGCAGATACATTCTACAGCCTCATGAGTGGTGTCTGTCCTCTAATGGCAGCAAAGATTTTCAACTGCTGGGGCCAGCCTTGCTGTGACCTAATTGTGTCTCCGTCCAATCACAAGTGCAGCAACTACTTTACAGTCACCGAGATGCTCTAGTCCACGATTGGCCCTCGTGTCTGCTATATGCCTATCCTCCTATACCCCTCATTCCCCTGTTCCTCAAGAAAGCACGTCGGTTGATGAGCAAAGTGATCCTCATTGCTCCATATAGGCCTCAAGTTTTTTTCCCTTCCTGTGGCCTCATCTGCTAGATCGACCGTGGATTCTCAATCCGACTCCAGATTTGATCTCTCAGCCGCAGAATCTTGTTCACCCAAACCTATCCAGCCTGAAACTGAGAGCTTGGTTTATCCACTTCCAATGATTGCCAGGCAGCATGACCTATCTTCCCCTGTGCGTGACATTCTGATTATCTCTCATAGAGCATCCACCAGACTACCGCAGCAAATAGAAGAGGTTTTCTCTCTGGCTACAAGATAAACAAATAGACCCTTTTACAGCCCCTGTTTCTATTGTGCTAGAATATTTTTCAGACCTTTTTTAAATCGGGGGTAGCAGCCTCCACAGTTCGTGTTCACTTGGCTGCAATTTTTAATTTTCATAATGGCTTCCAGGGCTCTTCCTTAATGTCACACAGACTTTGTAAGACCTTTCTGAAGGGCATAACCCAACTAAAGCCTCCATTTAGAGAACCTGTTCAACCTTGTGACCTGGCCCTAGTCCTTCAAGGGTTGACTACTTCTTTTGAGCTTGCATCTACCTGTGATCTAAAGTATCTATCATGGAAAACGTTGTTCTTAATTGCTATTACTTCTGCCAAATGTATTTCTGAATTACAAGCCTTGTCTACCAAACCACTCTACCTCATCCTTCACAAGGGCAGAGTTTCATTAAGGACCAGTCCAACCTTCTTGTCCAAGGTTGTTTCTGAGTTGTCTATTAATCAGACTGTTGATTTGCCAGTGTTCCTCCCTAATCATTCTAACAGAGGGGAATATTCCATGCATACCTTGAATGTACATAGACAAATTTGTTTTTACCTAGACAGGATTAAATTTAATGGAAAATCTAACTAGCTGTGTTTGGTGTTTTCTGAATCCAGATTAGGCTGTCCAGTTTCTAAAATTACTTTAGCCACTTGGTTGAGAAATTGTATTACTTTCATTTATGACAAAGAATGGTATCCCTTTACCTAGTAGAGTAAAGGCCCACTCTACAAGATCATTGTCAACTTCTGCAGCCTTCCATGCTAGAACATCTTTGAATGACATTTGTGCAGCCGCAACTTGGGCTAGGCCTCATACCTTCATTACTCATTACAAATTAGACTTGGCCTCCAGAGGCAGAGCTTCCTTTGGTTTTGTGGTGCTCTGGAATGTCTTTCCATAGGGCCGCCCAGGGAACAAGATAGCTGGGGAGACTGTCCCAAGAGTAAGGAATAAACGAAGATTAACATCATCAGATAAAGAAGTTATGTCTTACCATAACGTTCCATCTGAGTTGTTTAATCTTCGTTTATTCATTACGGCCCACCCACCTTCCCCCTCTGAAGGTTTCTGGTGGCTCTCATTTGTACTTCTTTCTAGTTGTTAGGTCATGTCTGACCAGAGGTAGCCTCTGCTTCATTTTTCCAACTCGCAAACTAGATCTGAAGTAACAGGGAGAAGAGCATGATGGGTAAAATCTTAGCTCTAGAGGTTTGTGGCTGACGCGAGCTTGAAAAAAGGCCGGCTTGGTTCCGAGGTCAGAACCGAATCCCAAGAGTAATGAATAAATGAATATGAAACAACTCAGATGGAACGTTCTGGTAAGATATAACTTCTTTTTTCCCCTAAGGCTTGCTTTTAAGGAGTTGATTGTCATGTAGTACCATGGGACCAAATTTAAGTTTATTCATTGTTTTTTAAGTGGTTTAGTACAGTCAACGTATTTTTTTGGGAGACTAGCAGGTTTTTGTGAATGCCTCTATTTGGTTTGCTTAGCTTTCCTATAGCTTATGTATTTCATTCTTTTTTTTTTTTTTTTTTTTTGACAAGTAATTCTTGTGTACTGCTTGTGTAACTTTGCTGTGAGGTATTTTTGATTGGGCTGGAGGGTTGTTTGCAATTTATGCTTACCAGTAACCACTTATCGTCCAGCTGGCTCCTTCAGGCATACCTTACCAGCAGTTGTCTTCTTCCTAAGCTTATGGGTATTTACCCTCAACATGGTGGCCTTTCTGACGCAGCTAAAAAGAAATAAAGCACGAGTCCATGCCTCCCATGTGGGCTATTGCTATACCTCACCCGGTGATGGGTGACTCTGCAGTGGCCACTGATGGCTTCTTAGACCACTTACCTATTAACTTGAATCCCTCTGGTGTAACCTGTCCAGCCACTATGTAGTGGGAGTCAGACACATCCTTTGCAGCTATTCCAGCATTTTACTTGGGCATGGGAACCATACAATTTGGGTACTGCCGATAGTTTGAGGATCTTCGTAAGATGCCTGAGGGAGAAGACCTTTTTGATATGCTGTCCCCTAGCCAGTCACCCCAGGATTCTATAGCCTAAGCCTCAGATTCTATGGATAAGTGAGCCTGAAGTGGTACCTATGGAGATTTTCTCTTTCTGAGACCCTTTCCAGACTAAGGGGCATATTTGCCGGAGAATAAATAGATGTTCTCCTCGAGCTTGGAAGATATTTACTTGAACAAGATTTCCCTAAATTTGAACCCATTCTTCCTGATTTGCAAGACATAGTAAAAGTAGCCTGTAGTGCTTCTGATTCCCTTTCCCTTTCTCATCAGTTCATAAAGGAGCAGATAAATTCTGTAGAGTATCAAAAGCCAATACATTTCTCTGTTCTCATCTTAGAACTGGTTCTGCTGCCATCATTCCCAATGGGTCAAGCAGCAAAAATGTATCTTGCCTGCTTCAACCCATTTCCTTGGGATAAGGTTGAAGGGGTTTGGATAGAAAGAGTACGATACTTTTTTTTTTTTACCTCTGGTACATTAACCTTGAGAATTGTAAACATCCAGGCTATATGTGGAAGTTCATCTTGAAGTGTGCTTACAGCTTGAAAGAATGTTCTGCATCTTTGACCCTTGAAGGTAAGTCTTGTGTAAATCTCATTGTGGCTGATCTGTCTCTAAATATGCCTTGGTGTATGTATGACTGTGCTGATACTGTCTCCAGGACTTCTGCTTCAGCTACTGTTTGATGAGATTTCTTTGGTTACTTAACCAAAACAGTTCAGATGATTTAAATCAAAAGTTTTGAGCTTTCCCTTAGACTCAAGTTTTATTGAACCTTCTGCCACACAGGTATTCAAACAGTGGTGACGAGAAGTAAATTAATTCAGGGAGTTTATAGGATTTTTCAGATGCCCAAATTCTCTTCCCATCTATAACTTCTAACCCTTTCCAAGGACAGGATAAGCAGATGACTCAGCCTAAAAGACAGGCACCAAAAAAATGTAATTAGGGTAACTCCTCAAAGACAACAACAAAAAGGTGAATTTCCCAAATAAAGGGATTGAGTACCAGTTTCAGAATGATAGACCTGTTCACCATTCCCCTTCTCCTACCCCAGTTTACCTTCCTCTTTCAAATCATCTGTCCCTTAATGTTCTGGCTTGATATCAGATAATTTCAGGTCATTTGGTTTAAATGTGATTCAGGGTGGTTTCCTCTGATAAATGGATAGATTCTTCTCTTCCTTTCAGGGGGATGTCCCCTGACCCTCCAAACAAAACAGATGATGTGAAGTTGTTCAATCTCGCCTTCATTCTTACTGATTGGTTCGGGGCCGATCATCTGCTCAGAGTCTGCCTAATTGCAAAGATCGAGGTCTCAAACAGCTCAAGGCCAAAGCCCTATCCCACAATGCACCACTATATTCTCCAGATCTAGTTTGCCGCTGAAACTGATTGGGTGTTCTCTACAGCTTTTGCAAATTTCAAAAAAAAATTTCAAGAAAGTTTCTCTTTGCATTTGCTAGTTCGATAGTTACAATATTGTGCTTTATTCTACTTATCTGTTTTTCAGATTTTTTCCTAGTTAATGATGGTTCTCTCTCTCTCTCTAGTTGAGCTTGGCCCTGTTTATACTGGTTTCTGCTCTATCCCAAGCCGAGTTAGGCTTTTGCAGTTTTGTGCGATTTTGTGTTAGCCGGTTAGGCTTTTGGCCATTTTTGACTCTCTTGTGTGTTTCTTAGCCTGTTTTTGGTTATAGTGATTCAGTTTTGCTATTTACAGCCTAAAGTTAACTGTCTTGGTTTACTTTTAGCTTGTTAGGCTTACATTTATTTAGTGATAGTGATTGTTGTACTTGCTGCCTTACAATGTCAGAAAAGGCTAAATCTGGTTTCAAGAGATGCCCAAAATGTAATCAGATGACGTTGATTACAGATGGGCACTCTACATGTGTGTACTGCTTGGGCGAAGTACATTTACAAAAGGTTTGTGTGATTTGCCATGGCTTTAGCTCTAGGGTACTAGAAAGGAAGTGTAAGCTAGTGGAGCGGGGTTTAATCAAGTCAGCTTTCCAATCCGACTTGGATTCGGTTACCAGTCAACCAAAACCCTCTTCTCCATCCTCTTCATCTGGTTTGGCTCTGAAGGGCTCTTCAGTGCCGAAAACTGCAAAAAAGGCTACGGTCTCTGCTCCAGCGTCAAGGGAACCGACCGTCCAGATTGCTGGTAGGAGCCGGTCCCCAGTCTTGGAACTGGTATCTCCTACTTTGAGGTCCCTGATTATGGGGCCATTGGCTCTGTCGGTCTCCTCTCTGGCTTCCAGACTCTCCGATTTGGACATAGACCATGTGGTGCGGAGACGTCTACAGGATCCTGTGCTTGCAAAAATTGTCAGTTTTGACTCTAGCAGCTTCGGAACCGACAAAGTCCTCTCCTTTTGTTGTTGCTCCTCCTCCGACTCTGAGACATTGGAGCTGGAGGAGGCCAGTCAATCGTTGTGGCAGTCGGTGCTGACACTCACTTCTGAACTGTCGGTACCGACCACCCTGATATCCTCTGCTCTGGCGGTGGAGTCTGAGAGCCAACTTTCCTGTGTTCCGGGGGGGGGGTCGAACTGATATGTCTGTTCTGACTCTCCCTCTTGGGGCTTCGGCATAGATGAGTTCAGCTCCTACCAAGAGCTCGGAGCTGGCAGTTCTCGTGCGGAAGGAGTCCTTGGTGTCTTCGGACCCAGATGCTTCCTCGCATCAGAGCCGTGGAGCCTTCAACGCCATGAGGAGGGCTTTTTCCCCTCTGACTTCCACAACCTCTGATATGATCACCTCCTCCCAGAAGGTGCCTGCTTCTTCGCTTCCGCAGGTTCACCGTAAGTGCAGGGACCCAGAGCCTCAGGCTTCCCCTTTGGGGGAACCCTGCTCTTCCGAGACCTCCCCAGAGATTCCCACTGAGGAGGTCCCACGGAAGAGATTATGTAAGAGGAGGCATCTGGATTCCCCTGAGGAATCCATCACGTCGGACACCGAATTGGAGGAATCGGTAGGCCCCCAAGGTCTCCCTCTGAGGATATTTCCTTTGGGGATATCCTTGAGATCCTTAAGCAGAGGGGGGGACTGGCAGCCCCAAAACCCTACCGAGGATGAATCGGTGCTCCTGAAACTTTCGGGTCCCGACCCTCCACCTCTTGGGTGTCTCCGTCCTTCGATGAGTTGATGGATCTTTTATCTCGAAGGGCGTGGGAGTCACCAGATTCTATGGAGCCTGTTCCTAGAAGGCCAAACAAGTACATTTCAGCACCCCATGATAAGGCCTTTTTGTCTAAACCCATACCTGTTGATACCATGGTGGTGGCGGCAGCCACTAAAAAAGAGATGTTGGAGACTTCTACGTATGTCCATCCTCCTAATAGAGAGTGTAGGATAATGGACAGATTCGGGAAGCGCATGTTCAGTTTTATGACCTTTGCACTTCGGTCATTGAACTACCTCACCCACTTCATACGTCTACAGAGAGTTCTCCTCAAGGAGCTTGGAGATGCTCTCCAGGGTGCAGTAGCCGACTCTGTGGCAGACAAGGTGACGTCAGCTTGCTAACCTCAATTCCATTGTAAACTCTTCCATGCGCATGTCTTACGCAGCTGATGGAATGAGTAGGGCTGCGGGTACAGGAATTGCTTTGCAAAGACATTCCTGGATGCGCTTATTTTCTTTTGTGGAATCTTTTAAGTCGTCATTTGTGAATGCCCCTTTCGATGGTTCCTCCTTATTTGGACCAAAACTCAGAGACCCGCACCAGATGTGAGCAAGATGGTAAGACTCCATCTCCCATTGGAGTCTGTTTTTCTACCCCTACTAGACCTCATCTCAAAGGTCAACAGGGTGGGAAAATGTGGTTCCTTAATACCCAAGGAGCCTTTCTAAACTCACAAGGTGAAGCCTCCTCCAGGAGCAGAGGGGGAGGCAATGGTGGAAGACGCCCACATGGCAGAGGGGGTTCACAAAACCAGGGTGACAGGGATCAGTTCCTTGGGAAACCCTATCAGCGCCCCTGAAAGGAGGCCCGACTGTCCTGCTCTGGAGGCAGTCTGGGGACGTTTGTCTTTGTACCTAGGTGCCTGGCTAAATATCTCAGAAGACTGATGGGTACAAAGTGTTATATCCAGAGGATATTAGATCCCCTTTCACTCTCACCCCAGACCAACAAAAGCAATCCCAGATGTTCCACCCAGTCTACGAGATGTAGCACCTATAGAGGTCCAGAAACTATTGCAAAAAAGAGTCATCCAGCCAGTCCCAGTAGACCAGCAAGGATCCGGAACTTACTCAAGGTTCTTTTTGGTACTAAAGAAGACATTGGACTGGAGACCTATTCTGGACCTCAACGGATATGTGGTGGTGAAGGTGAAGTTCTGGATGGTCACGCTTCAGTCCATTCTCCCATTTCTAGGGAAGGATGATTGGATGTGCTCTATAGATCTTCAAGATGCGTACTACCATATCAAAATGGCCAGGCCATCCAGGGATCATCTGCGCTTCCGACTGGGAGCCAGTAATTTCCAGTTTTGGGCCTTGCCCTTTGGTCTGACTACAGCCCCCAGAGTGTTCAAATGCATGGCAGTGGTCATGGCTCACTTGAGACATTCAGGAATCCAGGTAATACCTTACTTGGATGACTGGCTCTTTACCGCCCCCCACCAGGCATTAGTTTATTCGGGCAAGGGACGCTACCATAGATCTGTGTTCACAGCTGGGCATTACAATAAATCTAGAAAAGTCTGCCTTATTGCCATCACAGCTTACAGTTTTTATGGAAGCAGACTTAGACATAGTCAGCATGTCCTTGAAGCTCCCTCCCGAAAGAGCGATTGTCCTTCAACAACAAATTGTGGATCTCCTGTCAAAACAAAAAGCATCTCAGATTCTCAAACTTCTCGGCACTATGGCAGCAGTGATTATTGCAATACCCCTTGCGAGATCTCACAAGCGCATTCTTCAGTGGCTGCTATTCACGCAATAAACATTTCAGGAATTAACCCTTAAATCATCTAGTTTTGATTACCGACTCTTGCAAGAACGACCTTCGCTGGTGACTGGGCTGCCCATTTGTTCTCCCCTCTCCAGTGGCAACGGTAACCACGGGCGCCTTCCTGTTCGGGTGGAGGGGCATTATCAGGGACAGACAGCCCAAGGTACTTGACAGGCTCACAAGGCTCATTTTCACATAAACGTCCTGGAGATGAGAGCGGTCCTTCTAGCGTTGCAGGCCTTTCAAGACTCTCTTCCACTGGGCACGACTGCAGTCCAGTCGGACAACATGTCAGTAGTCTGGTACATAAACAAAGAGGAACCAAATCCTACCCCCTGTGTCAAGAGGCTCTGAGATTATGGAATTGGGCAGAGTCCACCCAGGGTTTTCTGATTGCAACCCACATCCATGGTAGATCCAACGTCATAGCAGACAGACTCAGCAGAGCTATTCTGCTACCTCACGAGTGGTCCCTCAAGAACTAAATAGCGGAAATGATTTTCCACAGATGGGGCCAACCTTGCTGCTATCTTTTTGCCACCTCCACAAACACCAAGTGCAGCAGCTACTTTGCCCTGATCCCTCAACAGGGACAATCCCCAAGGGACACACTTGTCCACGATTGGCCTCTGGGACTCCTTTATGCTTTCTCTCCTTTCCACTGATTCCCAAAGTATTGCAGAAAGCCAGTTTTCTGGGCAGGACACGTATCTTAATTGCCCCATATTGGCCTCATCAAATTTGGTTCCCCTTTCTGAAGTCTCATCTATTAGAGGAGTCTTGGATCATGGACTCAGTGCCGGATCTGTTGACCCACTCATTAGGAGCTCTTCATCCCTCTCTTCAATCCATCAGACTGACAGCTTGGCTGCTCCAATTCCCAGAATAGCCAGGTTCCAGAATTTATCAGAAGAAGCGCGGCATATTCTATTGTAGTCTCATAAATCTTCGACTAAAACTAGTAAGTGGAAAAGGTTTTCCATCTGGGCACAACAGAATAACATTGACCCTTTCCTGGCATCTATATCACATATACTGGAATTCCTAACGAAACTGTTCATTGAAGGAGCTACAGCAGCAACCATTTGAGTCCAACTCGCTGCTATTTCTAATTTTAATTTAGGTGCATCCGAAAATGATATGTCTCATAAGCTGGCTAAGGCTTTTTTAAAAGGTACGATACACTTAAAACCCCACCGATCAGATTCCTACTACTCCGTGGAACTTAAATTATTTATTTACATTTGTTGACTGGGAATGTCTGACGGGACGCATGTCCATTTTCAGCGGAGACCCGTGTAGAAATGCTCCACAAATTAAAATATTACAAACATAGTTACAGATGAAGAATCCTAGCAATTAAAATATTACAAACATAGTTACAGATGAAGAACATAGTACATTTAGTAGATATCTAGCATCTGATGTGATAGTGTTCAATCTCGCCGTTTGTTCTTACACATGGGTTCGGAGCCGATCCTCGGCTCCGTGCCGGCCTCTTGCAAGCTCTGCATCGAGAAGAAGCTCGAGACAATCTAATACCCACAATCCCCCTCTGCCTTTACCTCAGATCTAGTTTGCCGCTGCTGCATACGCATCGTTGGGAGCTAGCTCGAGAGTCTAAGCTAAGATATAACTTTATTTTGTTATATTTTATTAGGATTCTATTTCTATTTGATGTTTCAGTATTATTCTGTATGATTGTGTTGTGGTCTCGTTGAGTTATTGGTACCGTTAACTAATTTTATCGGTTAAATATTTTTCGGGGCCTACACCCTTCATAAATTTACCATAGTTGAGGAAACTTTATACCGGATTTGACAATTTTTATCGGATTTGACAAACTTTAACGGATTTGACTGCATTACTGGATTTGTCTCTCTTTCCTATAATGTCTGAGAAGGTGAAGTCAGGTTTCAAGCGTTGTCAGTGTGGCCAGAAAATGTCAGTGACTGACAACCATAGTTCCTGCATCTACTGCCTTGGCCCTCTCCACTTGCAAGAGGACTGCTCCATCTGTCACTCTTTTAGTGGGAGGGTCATGACAGATAGGCGCAGGAAACTAATGGACAGAGGTCTATTGAAACCTTCTTTCCAGGAGGCTCTGGATGCTTCTGACCAGGCATCAAGTCCTCTAAGGAATCGAAGACGCCGGAGCCCAAGTCATCGGCTCCGAGCTCTTCAACAAAGGTTAGATCACCGGTTCCACAGACTTGGGGCCGAGTGTTCAACTGGTATCGGTTCCTGAGCCTCGAGTCTTGGAACCGGTGATGGAGCTCCCTCCTTCGACCTTATTGAGGTCGGCTCCATCTTCGGTTCCTTCGACCCGTTCTTCCTCCAAACTTTCGGATATCGATGTGGATCGCGTGGTGCAGAAGTTATTGGAGCATTCGGCCCTCTCCAAACTTATTTCGGTTTCCACCCAGTTGGTGTCGAAACTTGAAGGCCTCCCTGTATCTCCATCCATTCCTCCTCCGAGACCGATTCAGTCTTTGGAGCCGGAAGAGGCTGATCTACTGATTGTGGAGCCCTCGGGTCCAGATCCGTCCTTTTCTCGGTCTGTTCCTCTCACCTCGACTCCGTCGGACCCGATACCGGAGTCTCTGAGCCGACGGTCTGTCCTTGGTTCCGGGCGAGAGTCGAACCGACGTTCGTTCCGACTCTCCCCTCGGGCCTCGGCGGATCGATTCGGCTCCGTCCTCGGGGTCGATGCCTTCGGTGCCCGTGTCGGGGATTCTTCCCATTTCCTTGGAACCGGGGGACTCTTCGATGCGGGACCCGGGAGCGTTCGACCTGATGAGGAAGGTGTTGTCTACCCAGACAACCACATCAGTGGAAGCAACCTCTCCTCCCCATAAAGGGTCGTTATCTTCATCTGCACCCACGGCCACATCCAAGCGTCGGGCACCAGTGTCTCAGCCACCCCTGGAGGGTGCCCCCTCTTCCTCCGAGGCTTCTTCAGATGCTTCCCACGAAGAAGTCCCTAGGAAGAGATTGTGTAAGAGGAGACACTTGGATTCTCCACAGGAATCCTTGACATCTGATACTGACTTAGATGAGTCAGAGGGGTCCCCTAAGTCACCTTCGGAAGATGTCTCTTTTTCGGACATATTGGAGATCCTGAAACAGAGAGGTGACTGGCAGTCCCTTCCCCCTTCTGAGGATGAGTCAGTTCTGCTGAAGGCATTTGGTGCTCGCCCTTCTTCCTCCTGGGTCACTCCGCCCTTCGAACTAATGGAACTAATTGCTCGAAGGGCGTGGGAGGCTCCTGACACAGTGGAACCAGTTCCAAGGAAACCTAATAAATACATCACGGCACCTCAGGACAAGTCCTACCTTACAAAAGGAGTTCCAGTAGACGCTATGGTGGTGGCAGCAGCCACGAAAAAGGAGATGTCGGAGTCTTCTTCGTCTGTCCATCCTCCTAATAAAGATTCTAGGACGATGGATAGATACGGGAAGCGCATTTTCAGTTCAGCGGCTTTTTCCATGCGATCCCTGAACTATTTGACCCATTTTACACGTCTACAGAGGGATCTAGTCAAAGAGTTGGGAGATACCCTCCAGGGTACTACAGATGCGGCTGTCTCAGAAAAAGTGACAGCGCAACTTAATACCCTTACATCTATTGTTAACTCGTCCATGAGGCTGATTTCCTACGCAGCCGAAGGTTCGAGTAGGGCAGCAGCTTCAGCGATTGCTCTTCGCAGACAATCCTGGATGCGCTTATGTTCCTTTGCAGAAGCCTTCAAGTCTTCCTTTACTAACGCCCCATTTGACGGTGCCACTCTCTTTGGCCCCAAAGTAAAGGAGACCCTTACCCGGTGTGAACAGGAGGGAAAGACTCTGTCTGCTGTCGGAGTCCGTTTTTCCACCCCAACCAGACCGTACCCCAAAGGGCAACGTGGTGGAAAAATGTGGTTTCGAAAACCCCAAGGATCTTTCCCAGGCACACAGGGTGATGCCCCCTCTAGAGGCAGAGGAGGGGGCAGAGGTGGAAGACGCCGCCCTGGCGGCAGAGGGGGTCCGCAACATCAAGGTGACAGGGAGACACTCCCCTGGTAAACCTTTCCAGCACTCCTGAGAGGAGACCCGACTGTCCTGCTCTGGAGGCAGTCGGGGGTCGCTTAGCTTTATACCCTCAGGCCTGGCAAAATATAACTACAGACAAGTGGGTAAAAAGCGTGGTTACCAGAGGTTACAACATACCCTTTCTATCTCATCCCATCCCAAAGAAAAGACTCCCAGATGTACCGCCCCATCTGCGAGAGCCAGCAGCTATAGAAATTTCAAAGCTGCTAGAAAAAAAGTCATCCAACCAGTCCCAGCGGACCAGCAAGGATTCGGGACTTACTCAAGGTTCTTTTTAGTTCCAAAGAAAACAGGGGACTGGAGGCCCATTCTGGACCTAAGCTACCTCAATACCTTCGTCAGGAAAGAAAAGTTCGAATGGTCACGCTTCAATCGATCCTTCCATTCTTACAGAAGGACGACTGGATGTGCTCAATAGATCTAGAGGATGCATACTACCACATCAAAATGGCCAGGGCATCCAGAGATCATCTGCGCTTCCGGCTGGGGGCCAGTCACTTTCAATTTCGAGCCCTGCCCTTTGGTCTGACCTCAGACCCCAGGGTCTTCACCAAATGCATGGCAGTGGTAGCGTCTCACTTGAGACGCCAGGGATTCCAGGTGTTTCCGTATCTGGACGACTGGCTCCTTTCTGCCACCACCCCGCGCCAACTACTACAGGCCAGAGACTTTGTTCTTCAACTGTGTGTTCACCTAGGGATTTCCGTAAACTTCGGAAAATCCTTACTTCAGCCATCACAAAATATCTTGTTCATAGGAGCAGAATTAAACACACGTCAGTTGATTCTGAGGCTTCCCCCAGAAAGGATATTATCACTTCAGACTCATATACGTCTTCTACTCTTGTCAAGGAAATCTCCTGCAAAACTAGTACTGAAGGTGTTGGGCCTCATGTCAGCCTCCCTTATTGCAATTCCCCTGGGAAGGCTGCACATGAGAGTCCTACAATGGCTGCTATTTGCACAATGGTCATTTCAACAACTACCTCTAACACACGAGATTCTTATAACAAAGACATGCAAAACAGATCTAAACTGGTGGCTTCAAACGTGCAACCTTTCCAAGGGGAGACCGTTTGTGCTACCCACGCCCACAGTTACGGTGACCACGGACGCTTCCCTGATAGGGTGGGGGGGCATCTTTCAGGGACAGACAGTCCAAGGCGAATGGACCAATTTGGAGCACAATCTGCACATCAATGTTCTAGAGTTGAGGGCAGTGTTTCTAGCGCTGCAACACTTTGCTCCCCTTCTTCCTCTAGGGACTATTGCAGTTCAGACGGACAACATGTCGGTAGTCTGGTACATAAACAAGCAAGGGGGAACCAAGTCCTATCAGCTATGCAGAGAGGCCATGAGAATTTGGCAGTGGGCGGAGTCCACGGGTCGCTTTCTAATAGCAACGCACATCCCGGGGTCATCCAACGTCATAGCCGACAGGCTGAGCAGAGCAATTCTGTTACCGCACGAGTGGTCCCTAAAACAGTCAGTGGCGAAAAGGATTTTTCGCACGTGGGGCCAGCCTTCCTGCGATCTGTTTGCGTCTCCAATGAATGCCAAATGCAGGAGCTACTTTGCCCTACTACCCCCTCCAGGGAAGTCCCCAGGGACCTCTGGTTTACGATTGGCCCCGGGACTCCTGTACGCATTTCCTCCATTTCCTCTGATATCAAAGTTTCTCCAGAAAGCCAGGAACCTACACAGGACAATAATCCTCATTGCCCCATTCTGGCCTCGTCAAATTTGGTTTCCCTTCCTGAAGATACACTGCATTCGGGGACCCTGGATTCTGGACCCAGAGCCAGACCTATTGACTCACTCGTCAGGGGTTCCCCATCCTGCGCCTGTCCCTCCATCTAGCAGCTTGGCTGCTCGAATTCCCAACTTAGGCAGGTCTGATCTTTTGTCACCAGCAGTCCAGGATATATTGGTGCCTTCTAATAAAGCTTCCACTACTAAAACATATGCTAGCAAATGGAAGCGATTTGTATTCTGGGCGAATACACACCATGTGGATCCTTTTATAGCTCCTTTGAATAAGATATTAGAGTTCTTAACGGACTTATTCCATCAGGGTGCTTCTCCTGCTACACTAAGAGTTCAATTGGCTGCCATTTCGAATTTCCATGTGGAAGAATGTGGAGCTCCTGTTATGGCTCACAGACTTTGTAAAGCCTTTTTAAAAGGGGGTTTTCATATTAGACCACCGGTCAGATCTCCTACGTCACCTTGGAGTCTAAACTTATTGTTATCTAAATTAATGTTGCCCCCCTTTGAACCTGCCTCTTCTTGCCCATTAAAATTTTTATCCTGGAAAACTCTCTTTCTGGTAGCCATTACTTCTGCTAGGCGAGTATCTGAACTTCAGGCTCTCTCCATCAAGCACCCTTATTTGATCTTTCACTCTGACAGAGTTTCTCTTGAACCAATTCATCCTTCCTCCCTAAAGTGTGTTCTATTAACAATATTAATGAGTCCATTGAATTACCCACTTTCTTCAAAAGCCACTCCAACAAAATGGAGTATATGTTACACAAATTAGATGTTCACAGACAGCTAAGATTTTACTTGGATAGAACAAAAGATCACAGAAAAACAGATCAACTCTTTGTGGCTTTTGCTGATAGCAGGAAAGGACTTGCAGTTACCAAAAGAACTCTTTCTAAATGGTTAACGGATTGTATAATCTATGTCTACGATTCTTCAAATCAAACCCTTTTACACAAACCCAAAGGACATTCCACAAGGTCAGTGTCTACATCTTTGGCTCATGCAGCCCGCCTACCACTGGACGCTATTTGTGCAGCTGCTACTTGGTCTAAGCCACATACATTCATTTCTCATTATAAGGTAAACAAGGTTTCTAGGGACAGGGCAACCTTTGGTTCCACTGTGCTCAAGAACGTCCTCCCGTGAGTTCCTCAGGAACAAGGAGCTAGGGACGCTACCCATGTGTAAGAACAAACGGCGAGATCTAACACTATCACATATAGAAGTTATGTCCTTACCATAACGTTCCATGTGGAGTGTTCATCTCGCCTTTGTTCTTACAGTCCCACCCTCCCACCCTTAGGAAGAACGTTCTTTGATGCCTGGCCAGGAGCATTCTGCTACTGTTGCAATATTGTGTACATAGTTGGCATATATATATTTATATGTGTCTGTTTGGCTTATATATATATAGTTATGTGTAGATTCTTTCTGTGCATATGTGATGTAAGCATGAATGTGCTATTCTGTAGATTGGTTTGCTTGCAAACTAGATCTGAGGTAAAGGCAGAGGGGGATTGTGGGTATTAGATTGTCTCGAGCTTCTTCTCGATGCAGAGCTTGCAAGAGGCCGGCACGGAGCCGAGGATCGGCCCCGAACCCATGTGTAAGAACAAAGGCGAGATGAACACTCCACATGGAACGTTATGGTAAGGACATAACTTCTATTTCTAGCCACAAAGTCATAGCAGATATTAGCAATTACAGTAAGAAGTTACTGCCGTATAATAAGTAGATAGGCATGGAAGTATCAGAGCTTGCTGTAATCAAATGTAGTTTGTGGGGTGGGAGAGAGGTAGAGGGTAGATGGAGTGGGAGAAGTTAGAGGGGAGAGTTACAAGGCCATAGCCAACATGTTTTTAGGTGCGCTTTAAGTAAAGCTTTGAAGTGGGTGCATGATGGTAGAGAGGTTATTGTGGGGGGGATTGTGTTCCATAATCTGGCTATAGCACTAGAGAATAGTGCTTCTCCAGCAGTGTTATTGGCTCTAGTAACCTGTAATTGATTTTTGTTGCTGGATCATAGTTGTCTGGTGGTGAGATAGGGTTGGAGTAGATACTGGAGGGATGGGACCTTTAGAGGATAGTTAACCAGTTTGTGGGTGAGTGCAAGTTGATACCATTGAAGGAGGTGAGGGAGTTCTAGCCAGCCTAGTTCAGTAAGTGAGAGACGGTGGTGACTGTGGTAGGATGCCCCAGTGGCAAATTTGGCGATTTTGTTGTAGCAGGTCTCGAGTTTATTTAGATTGCATTGCCTTAGGTTGGTATATATTGGAGAGGCATAAAGTAGGGTGGAGTTAAGGTGCGGATATGCAACTGAAATCCTAGCTGCTTTGGTGAGGAGTTGCTTATTTCTGTATTAGGCTCCTAGTTTTTGGTGGACTTTGTTTATGGTTATGGATATGTGAATGTCAAATTTGAGATTGTTGTCTATTTCAACTCCTAGCAATTTGGTGTGCTCTGTTGGGTGGATAGTGGTGTTGTCTATTGCTGTGATGTTTAAGTGAGAGTTGTTTTGAGTATGTTTGGTGGGTTCGAAGATGAGTTTAGTTTTGTTTGGGTTGAGTATTAACTGGGCATCGGATAGCCAAGTTTCAACAGAGGAAAAGTCATCCTGTCTGACCTTTTGCAGTTCGGGTAGGGACTGGGCTGAGCAGATTGAGTCATCAGCATATTGTATGAGTGTGCCATGTTTGGTGGCAGAGGCTAGATTACTGGTGAAAATAGAGGAGTAGGGGTCCAAGGATGGATCCTTGGTGAACACCAATAGAGACAGGTAGTCGGGGAGATATGTCATTTGTCACAACAGATTGCTGGCGGTCACTTTGAAACCAGTTGGTGACTGATTGAGAAAAGGATAGGTTATTGAGTACAGAGAGGAGTTATTTTTGTGGGACCATGTCATATGCTTTAGATAGGTCTAGGAAAGTAGCAGAGGAGAGATGGCCATTGTTTTTATGGTGAAGGATGGTGTTAGTAAAAGAGAGTAAGGCAGTGGTGGTGCTATGGTTTGGTCGGAAACCATGTTGAGTATTAGAAAGGAGGTTGTTAGTAAGGTGGTAGTCTGAGATTTGAGAGTGAACGCATCTCTCTAGTATTTTGGAGAGTGGAGATAGAATCGTTATGGGGCGGTAGTTGGTTAGTTCTGTGGATGCGGGCCGCCTTTGTGAAAGGGAATGATGTGTGATATTTTCCATAGTGTAGGGACGTGGCATTCTGACAGAGATTGGTTACTCAAGATGGATACTGGGGTAGGCTAGGGCGTCAGCTGCAATTTGTAGGAATTCACTTGGGAAGTTGTCTACTGCTAATTTTGTGGGTTTAAGTTTAGTTAAGAGTTTTCTTATGTTGGAGGTTGGAATGGGAGAAAATGATTAGTGTGGGGAGATTACTGGGTGTAGGTGTGGGGTGTAGGGGAGGGGGGGTTGTGTTGTCTAGCTAGTGATAGTACGGTTTGTGTGAAGTATGTGTTGAATGAGGTAGCAATATTTTTTGAGGAGTGAGGAATGTTAGGTGTAGGGGTATTGATTTTACCTGGGTGGAGGATGGAGTTCATGGAGGTCCATAATTGTCTGGGGTTGTGTTGGGAGGGCAGACTGGTAGTATTGGATTTTGTCCTCCTTTATTAGCTTTTTGACTCTATTGCGTAGTTCTAGGAATTTCTGTCTAGCTGAGCAGGTTTTGGTTTTGCACCAGTGTTCCCAGGCTTTATATAGGTTTTTCATTTCTGACCTTGTGGTTTTCTGTAGCCATGGGGAGGGTTGGGCTTTGGTTCTGGTATGTCTTATGGGGGCATGGTTATTTAGGATGCTGAGGAAGGTAGTATTGAAAAATTGGACTGCGTCATCTAGGCTGAGATAAATTAGAGGGTGCCAGTTACATTCTTTGAGGGATGAGATGAATGTGATTGGATTAAAGTGTAGTTTTTCACATATTTGACGGTAAATGACAGGATGTTAAGTTGTCAATCTCGCCTTCATTCTTGCTGGATGGGTTCGGAGCCGATCCTCGGCTCCGACTCGGCACTTGCTAAGCTCGAGAGTCACTTTTACCAGCTCGAGGCAGCCCCATATCCCATGATGCAAGGCGGTAATTACCCAGATCTCATTTGCCGCTTCGCTAATGAGGTCAGCCTTTTTACCAGCTCCTGGTAAGTGATATTTTTCTAGCTATTTGTCAGGTTTTTAAGAGTCTAAAACCCTAATTGTTGGTCCTTTTAGTATTCATTCCATCCTCGGTGTACTTTCACTTAGCTCCATACCCCTTCTTTGTCCTAATTCTTTAGTTTAGTTTTTCGGGCCTTAGGCCTTTCCCACCCTCACAGTTCCTGTCAGGATTCCCTCAGGTGTGTGTGTGTGTTGTGTCACTCTACTTAATAACTAATTTTGTTAGTCATTTCTTAATATATATTTACTTGTTAGTGTCTTGATTGGACTGATTGGTGTGTGAGTGTTAAAGCACCTAGATATGTCCAAAAATACTAGGGTCTCAGGTTTCAAGAAGTGTGACTCGTGCTGTCAGAAGATGTCTCTGACAGACTGACACACTTCTTGTATTTATTGCCTGGGACCCCTACACCTGCAGGACTCCTGTGCTATATGTCATTCTTTCAGCCAGAGAGTCCTGCAGGAACGTAGAAATAAGTTAATCCTTAGGGGTCTACTTAAACCAGAGAGCTCCCCGGCTAAAGTCGGCTCCGGGAAGCCCTCTAAGCCACCCAAGACCCAGGCTTCGGTGTCCAAGTCTGTGGTCTTGGTTACGACTCCGCCGGAGTCGACATCGGCTCTGTCCAGAGCCGATCCTTCCTTGTTGGAAGCTTCTGTGCCGGCGCCTATCGGCGCCGATACCTTGGCTTCGGCACCGGTGTCGGCTCCGTCTGGAGCCGACACCCCAGCGTCGAAGCATGTCTCGGCTCCGGCTGGAGCCGAGATATCTTTGTCTCCTCTCGGAGCCGACAACTTGTCGGCTCCGCCAGGAGCCGAACGTTCCTCGGCTCCAATGGCCCCGTCCAAAAAGAGGTCTAGATGTTATGTGATCCTATCTCACCTACATTCTGTACTGATGGGTTCGGAGCCGATCCCTCGGCTCCGACTCGGCACGCTTATGCTATAGAGCGAGGCCTCTTATTGGCTGAGCTATCTTTATCCCAGGATGCACCACCACTAATCCCCCAGATCTCGTTTGCCGCTTACAGAGCTTAGACGTGGTCTCAACTTGGCTGGGCTAAGTACTATTTATTTAGGCTTTTTCCTGTCAGTATTTTGCTTCATTTAAATCCAAAAGCTGTTTTAACGGCTATGCTGTTTTAACGGCTATTCTTTGTATACGAGTGTTTTTGGTAATTTTAGTTGAGGTTTTCGTGTTATTTCCTGTCAGGGAAGGTTCCCGTTTAAGTTAGAGGGGCCTTCCCCTGTGGTTTCTACTACCTTAGTGGTTGTGTGTGGGTCAAGTACCCGTTTAAGTTAGAGGGTCTTGACCCTTTTTATCTCTTTATCTCTTTTTTCTTTGGACAGTTTGTCTTGTTAAAAAAAAAAAAAAAAAAAGGCTTTAGTTTAAAAATTTAACACTAAACTAGTGATATATTTTTTCTTGTGTGTCAAACCATTTTTCTAGTTGTGGTTAACTGTTTTGGCTTGGTTATGTCAAAAGAACACAAACCCTCCGGGTTTAAGAAATGCATGAGGTGTGGCTTTAAAATGTCTATAACGGACGACCACTCCTCGTGCGTCTATTGCCTAGGTGCTAAACATCTGCAAGAGTCGTGCAGTGTATGCCGTGCGTTCTCTTCTAGAGTCCTCCAGGAGAGGAAAAACAAATTAATCCTCAAAGGATTAATCAAGCCTTCCTTCGAGGAGGCTTTATCTTCCTCTCCGTCTCCTTCTAAAAAGAGGAAAGCGTCGGCTCCGACCAGTCAGTCGGAACCGACCGCTAAAAAAACTAAGCAGACTTCTCCATCGGCTCCACGGACTTCGGAGCCGAGGTCGGAACGGTCTGCCTCGATGCCTCCAGCCTCAACCCATCTGGTTTCGGAGCCGAGGTCTGGGGCATCGAGAGGCGGGTCACCCTCATCGACTCCACTGATATTGGAGCCGATAAGGGTTATCGGCTCAGACTCTTCCCCCTCGGAGCCGAAGTCCTTATCGGCACCGAGGGAAATTTCCTTGAAACCTTCCTCGGAGCCGATAATTGTTGAGTCGTTTCGGAGCCGGTCCCCGAGCCCTTCGGAGCCGATGGAGAAATCGGTTCGGGCCCGATCGGTATCCTCGAGATCATCCAAGATGTCTGATTCGGACATCGACAGGGTGCTCCTTCGACTCTTCCAGTCTCCGGTGTTCCAAAAGCTGGTTTCGGCTCCAGCCCATTTGGCTTCGGAGCCGATGGTCCACTCCTCTACTGTGATTCCTCCTCCAACAGCTTCGGCACCGTTGGAGCCGGTGCTGGTGGAACCTGTGAACGTGTTGGGGTCGGGCCCGACCCTTGCTCCAACTCCGGCTCTTGGGTCGGAGTTCAGTACACGGACTTCTTCCTTCGGCCCTGGGGGGGAGGCTTCGGGATTGATGCTTTCGGTCCCAAGTCTCCCTCTTGGTGCGTCGGTGGCAGGAGTATCGTCCACTGTCGTGGCCACGGAGGTGGGACCCTCCCAGGATTCTGGTGGTCCCGCCTTCAGGGCTATGAGGAGTGCTTTAGCCAAATCTTCCTTGGCTACCTCCACAGTTTCCCCAGCTCCTTCCCTACATTTGGAGACTGGGTCGTTGGCAGTCCCCCTGTCCTTAGACAGCGGAGCCCCTGGGCCTCAGGTTACCCCCGCTGGGGTTTCTCCCCCTCCTGGAGGTCCTTCTGAAGCCTCTTCGGAAGAACCTCCCAGGAAGAGATCGTGCAAGAGGAAGCACGTTGACTCCCCTGATGAGTCTCTGACATCTGACACTGATCTCGATGATGCAGAAGGGTCCCCCAAGTCGTCCTCGGATGATGTCTCCTTTGCAGACATCCTGGAAGACCTAAAGCAACGAGGTGGCTGGCAGTCCAAACCTCCCTCTGCTGATGAGTCGGTGTTCCTGAAGGCCTTCGGGGCTCTGCCCTCCGCCTCCTGGGTGTCTCCGCCCTTCGACGAGCTCTTGGATTTGATCTGTCGAAGGGCGTGGGAACACCCTGACTCTGTGGAACCAGTGCCCGCTCGTCCGAACAAATTTCTCTCGGCGCCCCCGGATAGAGAGTTCCTTACTAAAGGTGTGGCTGTAGATGCTATGGTGGTGGCATCTGCTACCCAGCAAGATGTAGCAGAGGCTTCCACGTCCGTCCATCCTCCTAATAAGGAGTCTAGGAGCATGGATCGGTATGGAAAGCGCACCCTTAGTTCAGCGGCCTTTACACTGAGGTCCTTGAACTACCTGACGCACTTTGAGATTTCAGAGGGATCTGATTAAGGAGCTATCCGATACTCTCTTGGGTAACCTGCCTGAGGAGCTGGCCCAGACGGTTGGCTCTCAGCTGGCTACAATGTCGTCCTTTTCGAACTCGTCCATGAGACTCATTTCGTATGCGGCCGAAGGGGCGAGTAGAGCGGCGGGTACAGGCATTGCTCTACGGAGACAAGCCTGGCTCCGCCTGTGTCATTTTGCGGAGGCCTTTAAGTCTTCATTTGCCGACGCCCCTTTTGATGGGTCCTCCCTGTTTGGACCCAAGGTAAAAGACACACTAACCCGCTGTGAACAGGAAGGTAAGACTCTGACTGCCGTAGGGGCACGATTTTCCACTCCCTTTCGGCCTTATCCCAAGGCTAAAAGAGGAGGGAAAATGTGGTTCCATAGATCTCAGAAGCCTTACCCCTCTCAGCAGGAAGGTTCCCCCTCCAGAGGCAGAGGAGGGGGAAATTCATCCGGAAGACGCCGTCCCAGAGGCGGCAGAGGCCCTCGCAACACTGGAGACCGCGAGTCCTTTCGTGGCTCTTCAGCCTTTCATAGTCCCTGAGGGATTGCCCGGCTGCGCTGCTCCGGAGCCAGTCGGGGTCGTTTCTCGAAGCACCTGAAGGCCTGGGAAGGGATCACTCAGGACCGATGGGTGCTTCGGATTATCGCCGGAGGTTACTCCATCCCATTCTCTCACCCCAGTCCAAAAAAATCCCGGACCCGCCACCCAGTCAACGGGATACCGCAGCCTCAGAAATTTCAAAGCTGCTGCAAAAAGGAGTCGTCCAACTGGTCCCCGCAGACCAGATCGGATTAGGGACTTACTCAAGATTCTTTTTGGTGCCAAAAAAGACCGGGGACTTGAGGGCCATTTTGGACCTCAGCATCCTAAACCGTTCAGTCAGAAAGTCCAAGTTCCGAATGGTCACTCTACAAACCATTCTCCCATTGCTGGAGAAAGGTGTTTGGATGTGCTCCATAGATCTCAAGGACGCGTATTATCATATCATGGTACATCAAGCGTCCAGGAGACATCTGCGCTTCAGCCTAGGAGGCAGTCATTTTCAGTTCCGTGCGCTGCCCTTTGGTCTCACCACAG
Organism: Protopterus annectens; assembly: GCF_019279795.1. NCBI lineage: Eukaryota > Metazoa > Chordata > Ceratodontiformes > Protopteridae > Protopterus > Protopterus annectens. The sequence goes on from NC_056744.1 coordinate 314,923,583, forward strand.
CCCCCAGGGTGTTCAAGTGCTTGGCAGTAGTGACTGCTCACCTGAGAAGTCTAGGATTCCAGGTGTTTCCGTATCTAGACGACTGGCTCCTAACTGCCACCTCCAAGCATCTACTTCTGCGGAGCCTACAAGACACTATATCACTGGGCAATTCCCTTGGAATCACCTTCAATTGGCCAAAGTCTGTGTTGCGGCCATCTCAACGAATAAGATTCATAGGGGTAGAGATAGACTCAAACCAAATGCGGGTCTATCTACCTACAGACAGAATTCAAACCATACAAAATCAAGTTCGAGCCTTACTTCCCAGGTCCAAAGCCCCAGCCAGAATGGTCCTGCAGCTATTGGGATCCATGTCCGCCACGGTTCTACTAGTCCCCTTGGCAAGGTTGCACATGAGGATTCTCCAGTGGCTCCTCTCAGCTCAGTGGTCCTTTCAGGAACTCCCCCTCAACCACCTTGTATGGATCACCGAATCTTGCAGACGGGACCTTCGCTGGTGGCTAGTGCCCTCCAATTTGGATCAGGGACGACCCTTTGTTCTACCTCCTCCGGCGGCCACTTTGACCACGGACGCCTCCCAGACGGGGTGGGGGGGGGGGCATTTCCTGGTCAGGTCAGTCCAAGGCGAATGGCATCCGGAAGAGATTTTGCTTCATATCAACATCTTGGAAATGAGAGCAGTACTTCTGTCCCTTCAAGCCCTCCACGATCATCTCCCTCAAGGCGTGATTGCCGTTCACTCAGACAACATGTCACTTGTTTGGTACCTGAACAAACAGGGAGGGACCAGATCATATCCTCTTTGCAGAGAGGCCATGAGGGTTTGGGAATGGGCAGTCTCCACCAAACGCTTCCTAGTGGCTACTCACATACCGGGCAAGTCCAATGTGATAGCCGACAGATTGAGCAGGACCATTCTCTGTCCTCACGAATGGTCTCTGAATATGACCGTTGCAAGTCAGATTTTCAACGAATGGGGAGTTCCGTGTTGCGATCTCTTCGCGACTCTTCTGAATGCAAAGTGCAAAGAGTTCTTCTCCCTAACCCCCGCTCCGGGGAAGAGCCCCATGGACGCATTAGTCCATCCTTGGCCCACCGGCTTGCTTTACGCCTTCCCTCCAGTTCCTCTCCTTCCCAGAGTGATTCAAAAGGCATCTCTCTTGGGGAGCAAAATGATCTTAATTGCTCCTTACTGGCCTCGTCAAGTGTGGTTCCCCTATCTTCGGAGACATGCTCTGGTAGGTCCATGGTTCCTGGATCAGATCCCAGACCTACTTGTTCACCAGTCGGGACTATTCCACCAGTCCCAACACACCTTAAAATTGACGGCTTGGCTCCTCCTCTTCCGACTATAGTCAGGAGTCATACATTGGATCCAGATGTTGTACACATATTATCTTCGGCCCATAAGTCGACTACTAAGAAACTGTATTCTAGCAAATGGAAAAGATTTGCTATTTGGGCTCAACTCCGGGGCCTGGACCCCATTTCTATTCCCGTACCAGAGGTACTAAAGTTTTTGACTTCTCTTTTCGATCAAGGCTCTTCAGTTTCTACCATCAAGGTACAATTGGCAGCAATCTCTAATTTTCATGAATCCATGGACCCACCTTTAATGAGCAACAGATTGTGTAAGACCTTCTTGAAAGGTGCTACTCTATTAAGACCTCCGATTTCTCATCCTGCACCTCCATGGGATCTCGATATAGTGTTACGCGCCTTGACTTCTTACCCCTTTGAACTGGCAGCTACATGTGATATAAAGTTCCTATCATGGAAGACAGCCTTTCTGGTGGCGATTACTTCCGCCAGAAGAGTTTCAGAGCTTCAAGCTTTGTCTGTAAAACCCCCGTACTTGGTTTTTTCACAAAGATAGAGTATCCCTCAGGCCAAATCCTTCCTTTGTCCCTAAAATTTGTTCTAGTTTCTGCTTACAACAATCGTTAGAGCTTCCAGTTTTTTTCCCAAAATACTCTAACAAAGCGGAGTTCATATTCCACACACTAGATGTCCACAGACAGTTACGTTTTTATCTTGACAGGACCAAACAAACTAGGAAAACAGATCAGTTGTGTGTATCCTTTGCAGATAACAAATTGGGCAAAGCCGTCACAAAGGTCACTATTGCCAAATGGATCAGGGACTGTATTACTCAAGCTTATTTTTATTCTAACAAAGAGCTTACCACCTCTGTCAAGGCTCATTCTACAAGGGCTATGGCTACTTCGATAGCATTTCATTCTAAGCTTGCTATTAGTGACATTTGTGCTGCGGCTACATGGTCTTCCCCGCATACCTTCATTTCCCACTACAAATTAGATGTGGCATCTAGAGGACGAGCTTCATTCGGTTCCACAGTGCTCAAGAGTGTTTTCCAATGAGCCACCCGGGATTTAGGTGCTAGGGACGCTGTCCCATCAGTACAGAATGTAGGCGAGATAGGATCACATAACATCTTTTAGTTATGTACTCACCATAACTTCAGATGTTTGGGATCCATCTCGCCTACATTCCTAATAACCCACCCTCCTTCCCCCATCCTTGGAGATCAGAGGATATCAGAAGGTCCGAATCCTGTTGTTTCATCTTGAAACATCTAACAATGTTATATAAACGAGTTGTGCATGTGTGCATGAATGCTGACAAACAAGATCTGGGGGGTTAGTGGTGGTGCATCCTGGGATAAAGATAGCTCAGCCAATAAGAGGCCTCGCTCTATAGCATAAGCGTGCCGAGTCGGAGCCGAGGGATCGGCTCCGAACCCATCAGTACAGAATGTAGGCGAGATGGATCCCAAACATCTGAAGTTATGGTGAGTACATAACTAAAAGATCTCCTTCTTTGGAATCTATTCCTTCGGCTCCAGCATCCCCCTTGCTTTCGGAGCGGAGCCATCGGAGCCGATCATCGAGGTCTTCCAGGCTTTCAGACCACGATTTAGAGAGAGTGGTAAGTAGGCTATTAAAGTCACAGGCACTAGCCCAGATGCTCCATAGCCCGTCTCATCAGACGTCAGCTATTATACATCCCCCTGACATTCCTCCTTCGACTCTCCTACAGAGCTCGGAGCTGGAGATTGTTGGTACCGTGACTGTTGCTGCTTCGGAGCCGATACCACACCTTTCGGCTCCGTCGTCCTCGACTCCTATCTCCTCCTTGAGACCTTCCTTGGAGGGATCCGGGCATCGGGCTTCCCTGGTTGGTTCCGAGGGGGCGAGTGGCATCGGACCCTTGTCCGACCCTGTTCTCCCTCTCGGAGCTTCGGCCTTGGTGAGCTCGGCCCCATCTGCTTCGGAGCCTTCCCTTTCGGTGGGACCAGGGATCCCTGTTTCTTCAGAGCGGGATCTCTCGGCTCTCCCTGGGAAGGGGAGCCTTCGAGTTGATGAGGAGTGTGCTAGCACCAGAGCTTAGCCAGCAGTCTGTTCCTTTAGCTCCTCCCTCTACGGTGCCTGTAGACGCCTCTTCCCGTTCTCTTGCTCCCGGACCCAGAGATCCATCGCCCCAGGTCTCCCCATTGGGAAGAACTTCCTCTTCTGAGGTTTCTCCTGATCCTTCAGGTGAACCTCCGCGTAAGAGGACTTGCAAGAGGAAGCACTTGGACTCCCCCGAGTCTACAACCTCGGATACCGATTTAGATGAGTCGGAGGGGTCCCCAAGATCCCCCTCTGAGGATGTCTCCTTTTCAGACATCCTTGTGCTCTTGAAACAGAGGGGGAACTGGCCCTCCATTAACCCCTCCGAGGATGAATCGGTATACCTGGAGGCTTTTGGATCTCGACCTTCCACCTCCTGGGTTTCTCCGCCTTTCGACCCTCTTATGGAGGTCATAGCTCGAAAGGCGTGGGCATCTCCTGATTCGGTGGAACCAGTCCCTAGGAGACCTTCAAAATTTATTACGGCCCCTGCAGATCTGAAGTAGGAGATTCATTTGTCAGCAACCTGTGGGTATGGATCCGATATCGGATCCGAACCGGCATGGTTTATCCAGCTATGGATCCGAGCTCCTAGCTCCTCCCCTCACCCATAATGCCCTGCTCTCCCTACATGACCTCAGATCTAGTTTGCCGCGTACATGGTGACAGCTTGATCCTTGAGCTCCTACAGCTAAGTGGAAATTTCTTGCTTATTAAGGGTTTATTTCGATCTTTTAGTTATATATTTGTGTGAAAGTGTTAGGTTCCCTATACCCTTATACTGTTTTTGGTTAGTTTAAAAAATTTTTTTGTGTAATTCCCTCCCCTCGCTGGTAGCGTAGTTGTGTGTGTGGTCTTTGGGGCCTGCAGTGTGTCTGTGTAGTTAACTCTGTTAACTTTAACTTGTTAATTTTTTCTTCTGTTAAAAAAAAAAGTATGTCAGAAGCCCCAAAGGCGATTTTCTCTAAGTGCTCCGAGTGTGGTCACAAGCTATCCCCTGCTGATGGCCACACTCGGTGCGTTCGATGCCTTGGGGTTGAACACCTCACCTCTGGATGTTCAATCTGTGGAGGGTTCAACCCCAGAGCATTGAAGGAGCGGAGGTCGAAGCTGGTCTTGGGACTTTTGCCCCCTGACTCTGCTTCGGCCTCCGCCCCGTTGGTAGTTACCGCTCCTGCTGTACCTACCCCTCCTGCTCCTCCTCCCGGGACTCACACTCCCTCTATGGGTTCGGAGGACAGGGAAGCTAGGAAGAAGGACCAGAGAGAGAAGCACCACAAGCGGCAGGCCGAGACCTCCGTCTCGGCCCCGCCGGCTAAGCGGGCTTCTCCACCGGCTTCTCTTGCTGCTGGTTCTCCTACTCCTCGGCTCCGGTCTCCGACCTTTTCACTGGGACCTGAGGAGGAGGAGACCCGACCTCCTTCGAGGCTATCGAGGCAGTACTCTAGGCCTGCCTCGGTTGCCTCTTCGAGGTCCACTTAGTCTTTCTGACGCTGATCTGGACCGGATGATGCGAAGGTTCATCCAGGCCCAGATGCAGATGGGAGTGCTCCTGCCCCCCCCCCCCCCCCACTGGGGGGGAGCTTGACCCCCTTTTTCAAGCCCATTGCTCCTTCTCCAACCCGCTGCCCGGGTTCGGAGCGCTCTGAGCCGGGCAGCTTTGGAGCCGGGGGGTGGGTCGGCTCCGATAGTACTGGCTACTTCGGATCCGACCCTGCCCTCGAGTGCGTCGGATCTGACCTCTCGGAGCCTTGGCCCGAGCTTCTGATCCGAGGTACTTAGTTTGCCTTCAGCGCTGTCCGTATCGGAGCGCACTGGGCCCTCTGATCCGAGGGGCTCGGCGCCAGCTCCGATCCACTCCTCTGATCCGAGGGGGAGCCGACTGTAGGATCCTTTGGTCGAGGCCGGCTCCTCTTCGGCTTTTGATGTAGTGGAGAGGACTCTGTTGAGGGCATCCGGACCCCCGGCACTTGCTTCTGCTCCGTCCCGCACTCCATCTGCTCTGGGTCAGGCTTCCATCACCCGGCCACTGGGACAGCCCGTTTCGATGCCCCAAGCAGTTCCTGTGGAACTTGACACAGCTTGCGAGGGTTCTTCGGACAGCCCCCCCCCCCCCGAGGAGGGACCTTGCAAGCACACGTGTAAAAGGAGGCACATAGACTCCCCCGAGTCTTTGACTGAAGACACGGACTTGGAGGAAGGGGAAGGCTCCCCAAGATCACCCCCTGAGGATGTCTCCTTTGGAGACATCATGGAAATGCTTCGCATAAGAGGTGGGTGGTCTGCCCCAAAGTCTTCGGACGAGTCCGTGTTCTTGGAGGCATTTGAAGCGGGCCCATCTACCTCTTGGGTGTCCCCTCCTGCCGACCCCCTGGTGGACCTCATTACCACCAGGGTGTGGAAGGAACCGGACACCATGGAGACAATTCCCAAAAGGCCAGACAGGATCCTCGGCCCCCCTGCTGACCGTGCCCACTGGAGTAAGGGTCCTCCGGTAGATGCCATGTTGACGGCAGCAGCCACCAAGAGGGAACTCGCCCAGGAGAGTCCCTCAGTCCATTCTCCGAGCAAGGAGTCTCGGATGATGGACCACGTGGGGAAGCAAATGTTTAGTTCAGCGACCTTCTCAGTGAGGGCGCTCAACTATCTGGCACATGTTATTAGGATGCAGCGTGATCTTATTAAAGAATACGCTGCATCCCACCCCAGAGTCCATGTCGGAGGAGGACAAAGCAGCAATCCCAACCCGCTCCGGACAACCAGTTCTTCCGTGGCAGAGGAGGACAGGGCGGACGCCGCCCCAGGGTCAGAGGGGCTCCCAGGAATTTCGGGTCCATAGAACCTTTCTCTGAGCGGCCCGTGCAGCAACCCTGAGGGGTTGCCCGACTGCTCCACTCTGGAGGCAGTCGGGGGACGTTTTTCGGAGCACCTAGCGGCATGGGAGTCCATAACAACAGACCGCTGGGTCCTCCGTATCATATCCAGACTATACAAAATCCCCTTTATTCGTGTCCCAAGACCAAAATCCCTCCCCGAAGTTCCACCCGACCAGTGGGAGGCTGCTTCAGCAGAAATTGGCTATCTGCTAAGCAAAAGAGCCATCCAGCCCGTCCCCCCCAGACCAGATCGGATCAGGGTTCTACTCCAGGTTCTTTTTAGTGCCAAAGAAGACGGGGGACCTAAGACCCATTTTAGATCTGTTCCTATTAAACCTGGCAGTTCCCAAGGAGAAGTTCCGGATGGTCACTTTACAATCTATCCTCCCCCTTCTGGGAGAGAATCACTGGATGTGCTCCATAGACCTCAAGGATGCGTACTACCACATACTAATGGACAGACGGTCCAGGAGGTTTCTTCGCTTCCGGCTGGGAGTCAGTCACTACCAGTTCAGGGTCCTTCCCTTTGGTCTCACCACAGCCCCCAGGGTGTTCACCAAAGTGCTATCAGTGGTTGCGGCCCACCTGAGGCTTCAGGGGGTGCAGGTCTTTCCGTACCTGGATGACTGGCTTCTCACCGCCCCAACAAGGCTTCTACTATCTTTAGCAAGGGACTCCTTTCTTCATCTAGCTCCCTGGCTAGGTATCACAATAAACGTAGCAAAGTCCAACCTGGCCCCTACTCAGCTGTTAGATTTCATAGGTGCCAGGTTAGACACAAGGAAGTTAAGAGCCTTCCTCACAACCGACAGAATTCGGAATCTTCGACTCCAGGTGCGGGCCATCCTCCACTCCAGCCCAGTTCTGGCGGAATTGGTCCTGAGGGCATTAGGGTCCATGGCGGCAGCGATTTCTCTTCTCCCGCTTGCCCGCTTGAACATGCGGGTACTTCAGTGGACACTTCAAGTACAATGGTCTTACCTTTCTCTTCCCCTGCATCATCCCGTTGCAGTCAGCAAGGCTTGCAAGCGGTCTCTTTTGTGGTGGCTCCATTCAGAGGATTTCCTAGGAGGCCGCCCTTTTTGTGCATCTCCCCCCCTTGCCACAGTGACCACGGACACATCCCGCCTCAGGTGGGGGGGGACACTTTGCGGGATGAACGGTCCAAGGCACGTGGAATGACTCCGAGACCTCCCTGCATATCAATGTTCTGGAGATGAGGGCCGTGCTCCTGGTGTTGCAAGCACTGCAGGCCTTTCTTCCCTGGGGAACAATTACGATTCAATCAGACATGTCAGTGGTCTGGTACATCAACAAACAGGGGGGAACCAGGTCTTACCCTTTATGTCGAGAAGCCATGAGTGTGTGGGAATGGGCGATCTCCACCAACCGCTTTCTTATCGCAACGCATATTCCGGGTCGGTCCAACATTCTTGCAGACAAACTCAGTCGCACCATTCTCTCCCCATACGAGTGGTCTCTCAATGCTCAAATAGCGAAACGTATCTTCGCACTGTGGGGAACTCCTTGTTGCGATCTCTTTGCTTCTCCCTTAAACACCAAGTGCGACAGTTTTTTCGCTCTAATCCCTCCTCCAGGGGATTCCCCAAGGGACGCTCTGGTGCATGCTTGGCCTCCCGGTCTTCTGTACGCATACCCCCCTCTTCCTCTGATGCTCCAGGTTCTTCAGAAAGCCTCTCGGTTGGGGTGCAGAATGATCCTCATAGCCCCATTCTGGCCTTGACAGATCTGGTTCCCTTACCTAAGGTCTCACTCAGTGAATCCACCTTGGATTCTTGATCCCATCCCGGATCTGATAACACATCCATTGAACCTACCATCTCCGAACTTGGACAACCTGAAGCTAACTGCTTGGCTGCTCCAGTTCCACTCCTAATTAGGACTCCCGGTATTTCTTCTCCCGTTAAGGCTATCCTGGTAGCGGCGCACAAACCCTCTACCAGAAGAACTTACCGCAGTAAATGGAAGCGATTCTCTATCTGGGCGGAGCGGCAAGGTCTAGATCCCTTCACGGTACCCCTTCCCGTGGTCCTAGATTTCCTTACCACTCTTTTTAATGATGGCGCCAGTAGTTCCACGGTCAAAGTTCAGCTATCGGCCATTTCTCATTATCATGTTGGTCATGACTCGGGACCTCTTATGTCTGCCAAGTTATGTAAAATCATCCTAAAAGGCACCTTTCTGCTTAGACCCCCGGTCAAACAGGCGGTTCCACCATGGGATCTTTCTCTGGTTCTTCAGGCCTTGACCGCTCCTCCCTTTGAGCCTGCGGCCACTGTAGATCTAAAATTCTTCTCTTAAGACTGCATTTTTGGTAGCCATTACTTCAGCAAAAAGAGTTTCGGAACTTCAAGCCCTTTCCATAAAGCCGCCTTACTTGATCTTCCATCCGGACCCGTGTGTACCTCAGGATCAATCCCTCCTTTCTTCCTAAGGTAGCTTCGGAAGCAAATATTAATCAGTCCATTAATCTCTCCGTTTTCTTTCCTAATTACCAGAACAAAGGCGAGTACAAGCTACATTCATTGGATGTTCACAGGCAGCTTCGTTTTTATCTTAACAGGACAGCTGGTCACAGGCAATCCGATCAGTCGTTCATTTCCTTTGCCAAATTTAATCTAGGTAAACCAATTTCAAAAGTTTCCTTGTCACGATTGATTTCCCAGTGTATTTTATTAGCTTACCAAGCTTCTGGGAGGCCCGCACCGGACGGAGTTCATGCTCATTCAACCCACTCAGTTTCTACCTCAGCAGCCTTTACGGCTAGGATACCTGTGGATGACATTTGTTCAGCGGCCACTTGGGCTTCATCTCATACCTTTATTTCTCATTACAAACTGGATATCACGTCTAGAGGTAGAGCATCCTTTGGCTCCGCGGTGCTCCGGAATATCCTTCCATGACGGCTGCCCAAGAATCCGGTAGCTGGGGACTCTGTCCCACAGGTTGCTGACAAATGAATCTCCTACTTCAGATTTAGAAGTTATGTACTTACCATAACGTTCCATCTGAGTAGGTGTATTCATTTGTCTGCAACCATCCCGCCCTCCTATCCCCCTGGCCTTGTCAGTTTCCTGCATAGAGTGTGTTACCCTTTATTAGGGTATTTGATACAGGGCAAACTCGATCTGAGGTCATGTAGGGAGAGCAGGGCATTATGGGTGAGGGGAGGAGCTAGGAGCTCGGATCCATAGCTGGATAAACCATGCCGGTTCGGATCCGATATCGGATCCATACCCACAGGTTGCAGACAAATGAATACACCTACTCAGATGGAACGTTATGGTAAGTACATAACTTCTAATTTCTTACTAAAGGTGTCCCGGTTGATGCCATATTGGTGGCGGCCGCCACTAAGAAGGAACTTGCAGATCCTTCCGTACCAGTCCATCCTCCTAACAAAGAGTCCAGGACTATGGACAGGTATGGTAAGCGGATGTTTTCCTCAGCGACCTTTGCTATGCGTTCGCTGAATTATTTATGTCATTTCACCAGACTTCAAAGGGACATCCTTAAAGAGTTAGGTGAAGTAGTACAGGATCCTTCAGCAGCTTGGGCTCAGGAAAAGATTGCTTCTCAGCTGGGAATCCTTAACTCCATAACCAACTCCTCATTTCTTATGCAGCCAATGGGGCGAGTAGAGCTGCAGGCACAGGAGTGGCTCTCAGACGTCAGTCTTGGATGCGGCTCTGTAATTTTGCAGACCCCTTTAAGGCGTCCTTCACAAACTCTCCCTTTGATGGGTCAACTTTGTTTGGCCCTCAGGTGAAGGACACGTTGACCAGGTGTGAGCAAGATGGCAAGACTCTTTCTGCCGTAGGAGTCCGTTTCTCCACTCCTTCTAGACCTTACCCCAAAGGTCAGAAGGGAGGGAAAATGTGGTTCCGGAAATCACAAGGAGTCATGCCTGACGCACGTGGTCAGTTTAACCCCAGAGGCAGAGGGGGTAATAATAACAGACGCCGCCCTAGGGGCAGAGGGGTTCCGCAGAACCAGGGCTCCAGAGAGCCTCTCTCTGACAAGCCCTTCCAGCACCCCTGAGGTGTTGCCCGACTGCCCACCCTTGGAGGCAGTCAGGGGAAGATTGTCGCTGTACCCAGAAGCCTGGCTTTCCCTCTCTCAAGACATATGGGTACAGTCGATCATATCCGAGGGTTACAAGATTCCTTTCGAGGAAAGCCCCTTCCCTCAAAAAGGTTCCCTTCCAGACGTACCACCTGGTCTAAGGGAAATTGCAAGATTAGAGGTGTCAAAGCTTCTAAGGAAAAGAGCTATCCAGCCAGTACCAAAAGATCATTTAGAGTCCGGAATCTACTCAAGGTTGTTTTTGGTCCCCAAAAAGACGGGAGACTGGAGACCAATATTAGACCTCAGCAGACTAAACAAGTCTGTCAAAAAGACGAGATTTTGGATGGTCACACTTCAATCGATTTTGCCCTTTCTGGGCAAAGACAACTGGATGTGCTCTATAGACCTTCAGGATGCGTACTATCACATAAAAATCCACAGACACTCCAGAAGGTTTCTCCGCTTTCGGCTGGGGACCAGTCATTTTCAATTCAGAGCCCTGCCCTTTGGTCTCACTACAGCCCCCAGAGTGTTCACCAAATGCATGGCAGTGGTCACGGCTCACCTGAGACATCTAGGATTCCAGATGTTTCTGTATCTCGACGACTGGCTCCTCTCAGCCACCACCACGCATCAACTCATCCGAGCCAGAGACTACACCCTACGTCTCTGCAGTCAATTTGGAATTTCGGTAAACTTCGAAAAGTCCTCCTTATCGCCCTGCCAGTCTATTACCTTTATAGGCGCAAATCTAGACACTACTCGGATGTCAGCAAACCTAACAAGTCAGAGAATCCTAGATATCCAAAACCACGTTCGGATCATCCTTGCCAGCAAAAAGGTACAAGCCAGGCTGGTTTTGAAAGTGTTGGGCCTCATGGTTGCTGCCATCACACTCCTTCCTCTGGCCCGTTTTTACATGTGTCTTCTACAATGGATGTTGTTCACACAATGGTCCTTCCTGCAGCTTCCCATGCGTCACAAGATCCTAGTGACACAGACCTGCAAGAACCATCTATCCTGGTGGATTTCCTCTCCTCTAGTCCATCAGGGCAGACCATTTGTTCCCCCGGCCCCGGTAGCCACGGTCACTTCGGATGCCTCCCTGATCAGGTGGGGGGGGGGGGCATTATCAGGGCAGGATGGTTCATGGCACGTGGCAACCGTTCGAATACCACCTGCACATAAATGTCCTAGAGATGAGAGCAGTGCTTTTAACGTTGCAAGCCCTCAACGACTTTCTTCCCTTAGGAACTATTGCAGTTCACACGGACAACATATCCGTGGTGTGGTACATCAACAAGCAGGGCGGAACCAAGTCCTATCCCTTGTGTCGAGAGGCTCTCAGACTTTGGCAATGGGCGATCTCCTCTCATCGGTTTCTGGTAGCAATGCATATCCCTGGGAAAACCAACATAATAGCGGACAGATTGAGCAGAGCTATACTCATGTCTCACGAGTGGTCTCTCAAGCAATCCATAGTGGAAGAGATTTTTCAGAAGTGGGGCCGCCCATGCTGCGATCTTTTTGCTGCTACTCAAAACAGCAAATGCCCAGACTTCTTTTCTCTCTTCCCACTTCCGGGCCATCCCCCCAGAGACGCTCTTACCTAAGATTGGCCCCAGGGACTCCTTTATGCTTCCCCCCCCCCTTTCCATTGATTCCACAGGTACTCCAGAAAGTGTCCGTTTTGAGAGCCAAAATGATTCTCATTGCCCCTTACTGGCCTCGACAAATTTGGTTCCCGTTCCTTCATCGCCATCTCTTGGTGCAGCCTTGGCATCTGGACCCAGTGCCAGATCTTCTGACCCACCAGTCGGGTCAACTGCACCGGTCCGTTCCTTCCCTCAACCTCACAGCTTGGTTGCTCCACTTCCTTCCTTAACCAGGCTTTCTATGATCTCTAACCCCGTTAGAGACATTATAGTAGCCTCTCTTAAGTCCTCTACCAGGAGGATTTACTCTAGTAAGTGGAAACGCTTCTCCCTCTGGGCGAAAGATAAGAACATAGATCCCTTTACTGCCCCGGTTCAGTCAGTCTTGGATTTTCTAGCGGAAATTTTTCACTCAGGTTCTTCCTCTTCCACAGTCAAAGTTCAGTTGGCAGCAATCTCCAACTTTCATGTCGGGTTTGCAGACCACAACATTATGTCCCACAAGCTTTGTAAAGCTTTTCTTAAAGGGGTGTTCCTTCTAAAGCCCCCTGTTAGGGATCCTCCACCACAGTGGGACCTGAATTTAGTGCTGGCATCCTTGATACTTCCCCCTTTCGAACCGGCTGCTTCATGTTCATTAAAGTTTCTTTCTTGGAAGACACTCTTTCTTGTCGCCATTACCTCGGCTAGAAGAGTGTTGGAACTTCATGCCCTATCTGTTCATCCCCCTTATTTGGTCTTCCACAAGGACAGGGTATCCTTGAGAACCAATCCATCCTTTTTGCCCAAGGTTGCTTCTAAGACAAATTTAAACCAATCCATTGATCTTCCTGTATTTTTTCCAAATTATTCCAACAGGGCGGAACAAAAATTGCATTACCTTGATGTTCACCGCCAACTTAGATATTACTTGGACAGAACGAAGCAATTTAGGAAATCTGATCAACTCTTCCTTTCTTATGCTGAAAATAAAAAAGGTCTCCCTGTTTCTAAAGTGACCTTATCCAGATGGCTATCTTCCACCATTTCTGGCATTTATCAACTTAGGGGCAAACAACTCAGCTCAAAACCTAAAGCACATTCCACAAGAGGCCTAGCCACTTCTACAGCTTTTCAGGCTAGGCTGCCCTTAGATACTATTTGTGCAGCAGCCACTTGGGCCACTCCTCATACCTTTGTTTCTCATTACAAATTGGATTTGGCCTCCAGGGATAGGGCAAGCTTTGGTTCCACAGTTCTCAAGAGTCTGTTCCATTGAGTCACCCAGGATAGAGGTGCTAGGGACGCAGTCCCATCCAGCAAGAATGAAGGCGAGATTGACAACTTAACATTTAGAAGTTATGTACCTACCATAACGTTCCATGTTGGTTGTCTTCTCTTGCCTTCTTTCTTGTGTCCCTCCCTCCTGTCCCCCTTGCCTGGACAGACCTTGATCTCCTCTTTCTCTGGAAGATTCTTCTTCCTTGGACACCAGTTAGTTGGCCTTGATTACCTGGTTTCCCCTTTACAGCCTTTAGGCTATTTGTTTCTCTTTCCTTAGTGGAAAGTTTTTTGGTAGGCCGTTTTTCCTCTAGATTCCAAATGAGATCTGGGTAATTACCGCCTTGCATCATGGGATATGGGGCTGCCTCGAGCTGATAAAAGTGACTCTTGAGCTTAGCAAGTGCCAAGTCGGAGCCGAGGATTGGCTCCGAACCCATCCAGCAAGAAAGAAGGCGAGAGAAGACAACTAACATGGAACGTTATGGTAGGTACATAACTTCTAATTTAACTTGGTGTAGGTGTTTTTTTTTGAGTAGGAATGTTGGGGAATGATCACTGAGGCTATCTGATAGGCAGCCTGCTATATAGGACTGGGGAATCTTGCTGACTAGTATCCAGTCCAGGGTAGTGTGCTTGCTGGAGTTATTTATTTATTCTGGTTGTTGACTGGGCTAGTTGGGTGAAGCCATGAAGGTTTAGATGCTGGATTTGGATGGTTGCTGCAATGGGATTGCCAATCAATATTGAAGTCACCTAAAATTATGGTCTCTTGAGGGAGATGGTGGGTAGTCCAGCTGAGGAGGTTTTCTAGTGGAGGGATATTTTGGCCAGGTGGGAAAGTAGCATCCTATTACGTTGAGGTTTTATTTTGGTTTATTTTCAGGTTGGTATATATTATTTCTTCATTGGCAATTTGGGGAGCTGATGAGTTTAGAATCTGTATGTTTAGATGCTGTTTAAATATTATAGCTATACCACATCCTTTCTTGTTTAGTCGGTCTAGTCTTAGTATGTTGTAACCATTAGGGAGGATTTGCTCACTGGTAATGTGAGGTTTTAGCCAGGTTTTTGTCAGGATGATTATATCTGAGGGGTATAAGTCTATGGTGGCATGGAGTAGTTGTTGGCTATACTTCTGATATTTAGGCTTAGCAGAAGGAGGTCCCTGGCTGGGATTTGGGAGATGTGGTTGTTAGTCTGATTATTAGAAGTGAGGTTGAAGATGGAGGGGCCAGGGTTGGGGTGGATGTCCCCACTGAGGGCAAGTTTTGATATACATGTGGTGGTTAGTTATATCAGTTTGTGAAAAAGTTTGCATTTTAGGGAAACTTTATGATTGGGTGCAGTCGGTAACGTGGTGGGAGGGTTATTTTAACTTGTGGGGATGCATTTAGTTTTAGTATTTTAGTTTATAGAATGTGTGGGGGATGCATAGGGATGGTTCTTGAGTTGGTGGGAGGAGCAGAGTGAGGGTGAGTCATGAGTGATGGAGTGAATAGTTGTACAGTAGAAGTAGTTGGGTGGGGGTATAATGGAGTTTTTGGTAAGATATGCAAGAAGAGGGTATGTAAAGAATATAAGTATGGTATGCTTATTCATGTTAGCAGAAGAGGGGTAGTAGTGGGAAGATGGTGGATTTAGAGTTGGGAGTAGTGTTGTGGTTGGTGGTAAAAATGATGTGAGGGGGTTTGTTCTAATAAAGGTAGGACCACTGGGGGTGGATGGAAATTGGGGGCAGGGTGGGTAGCGAAGTGGACAGAGACCTGTTAGCTGCTCTTATGAGGCGTTGTGGGTTGGAAAGCAATACAGGCCTTTATATAACTTCTGTCCTATGCATTCCTAGTGGAGGAGGAGAGTAGGGACTAATTGCAGGAGTCCTGTGGGAGTGATTGACAGGTCTCTCAACCAGATTCTGGAAGATGGGCAATTCAAACAAAAACAATCAGTTGACTCAAGCTGTAGCCAAGTGATATGGCGAGAGTACCAAGAGAATAGATGAACTGCAGTTAAGTAAATGGCACTACAGTTCAAGGGGGAACTAAACTAGCACAAGTTAATTATTTCTGGTGTTACTAATTCTGAGGTAGTGCAGTTTAGTTTGGAAGTGGATAGCTATTGCCATAAAAAAATAGTCTAATATTGGCTGGTCACAGATGAAACTGGGGAAAAAAGCACAGTTGGATGTAAAAGCCAGAGATAAAAATTTAAAATGTTGACTTGCTACTCGAGAGAGGTACAGAGCCCAGCAGTGTGTCATCAACTGGAGTCTGAAATGGGGTCTTACAGGATTGGCGTTAGGAAAACTGGGCTAGCTAGACAGGCCTCTGTAAGTGTGCATGCTTTAAACAAAAAAAAAAACTCAGTATATAAAGGCATTAACATTAAGTGTTAATGTTGAAAGTCAAGACATACATTGCATTTAATTAGAAGAAAAGCTGTGCTTGCAGAGAAGCCTTTGTAATATTTTCACTGGAATTGCACTTCAGCAATAGTACTTATTCAGGTTTGGAGGGTGGGGGGGGGGGGGTGCACCTGCAGCCCAAGACGTTTAAACAGATTGCGTTTAATTTGAAGAAAAGCCGTGCTTGCAGACAATCTTGTCAAATTATTCTTCCGCCCTTTGAACCTGCCTCTTCTTGTGAGCTGAGGTATCTTTCTTGGAAGACCATATTCTTGGTGGCCATCACATCAGCACGCAGAATTTCGGAGTTGCAAGCCCTTTCCATTAAGCCACCTTACCTAATATTTCATAAAGATAGGGTTTCCCTCAGGACGAATCCTTTCTTCCTACCCAAAGTATGTTCAGAATTCACACTGAATCCCTAACCATTCAAACCATTTGGAGTATATGCTTCACAAACTTGTTGCGCATCGACAACTTCACTTTTATTTGGACAGAACAAAAGATCTCAGAAAGGCTGATCAGCTGTTTGTCTCCTTCTCAGATTAAAAAAAGGCACACCTGTCTCCAAAACTACCTTATCGAAATGGCTCTCTGTATTTCCTTTAGCTACAGTGAAGCAGGTATCGAATTACATAACAAGGTCAAGGCTCATTCTACAAGGGCGGTTTCTACTTCCGCAGCCTTCTTGACCAGGTTACCTGTTGATTCAATTTGTGCAGCTGCCACTTGGTCAAATCCTCATACTTTTATATCTCATTACAAAGTGGACAAGGCCTCTAGGGACAGAGCTTCATTTGGATCTGCTGTCCTTAAACAGGTACTCCAGTGAGCCACCCAAGATTGTGGTGCTGGGGATTCTATCCATCCATAAGAATGAAGGCGAGATTAAACAACTTCACATTAAGAAGTTATGTGCTTAGCATAATGTTCCATATGGGTTATTCTCACTTTCATTATTGACCCCCCCCACCCCCACCCCACCGACCCCCTTCCTTTGTCTGGAAGTTTGAGAGGTACCATTGTGGTTTTGGTTTTCAGGAAGAGTTCTCTTTCTCACTGGACTGTATGATTCTCTTGGAATCTGGGGTAGGTTTTACACTAATTGACAGCAAACGAGATCTGGGGAATGTAATGGTGCGTTGTGGGATAGGGCTTTGGCCTCGAGCTGTTTGAGACCTCGAGCTTTGCAAATAGGCCAACTCGGAGCCGATGATTGGCTCCGAACCAATCATTAATAATGAAGGCGAGAAGAACAACTCACATGGAACATTATGGTAAGTACATAACTTCTTATTTCCTCGGGTACCCCAACATATGTTAGAAACAGGTTTCATAGAACATGTTCCTGCAGAACTCACAGGATGCTGCTTTTATTCCATAATGTTTTCCTTCTCCAAAAAAGGAGCAATCTTGGAGACCAATTTTGGATGTCTTTCCTCAGTCTCTGTGTGAGGGTTCCAGAATTAAATAGGTTGACCCTCTAGTCAATGTTAGCCCTTCTCCCTGAAAGATGAGCCATGGTGACCGTAGACCTCAAGGATTCTTACCATCACATCACATTCCAGTAGCACACAAATTCAGGAGATTCCTAAGATTTTGTGTATCTGAGTCGCATTATCAATTTTCTGCATTATCCTTTGGGATATCTACTGACCAGGAGTCTTTACAAAGTGTTTAGCTCCTGTGGTAGCTGACTGCAGGGTTTCCACATTTATCCTTACTTGGACAACTTATGTCTGCAGCATCCTTGCCCAGATGCCAGGCGTCCTTAACAAAAGATCTGACTGTCAGTTTTCATTCGTTCCTCAACATGTGGGTTCAGGTGTCCTGCGATATCTGCAAAGCCTTTAACCCCAGGACGTTGATTAAAAGCAAATTGATATTGAAAGAACTTCTTCCAACACCTTTTTCTGAATCACTCGGAGCTCAAGCCTCCAAGGCAGACAAGAGTCCAGAAAGTGCCAACTGGAACCTTCTGGATCATCCATTCCTCCTCCTTCCAATCCAACCACAAAGCCAGCCTGGAAAAAATCTCAAAATGGCCAGATCCAAAGAACAAATCCTTGGGTATGACAGTTTCTGATACAAGGTCTGCCTTACTGAATCTGGATCAGTGGGAGCTGAAACAACTCCCTTGGCCCCAATAATGTATCTTCCTTGGACCCTCTTCGCTACCATCTCCCTTTTTAGAGAGACACCATCAGTCTAGAGTCCCCTTCAGTGACTTTCTCTTCCCTTTCTTCCAGAAGTCTTACAGAGGCAGTTGTGGATAGAATGAGGAGGAAATTTCTGTCTGCACAGATTCAGATGGGAGTTCTCCTGGCTTCTACCCGTTGAGGTCTGGAGACCTTTACCAGTATTACTCCACCCATCTTGGCTCCTTCTCCAATCCGTCCCTCAACTTCTGAGTCTTTGGATCGGAGTTTTATGGGACTGTCTATGTTGGAATTTCGGCTCCAATACTTTCTCTGAGTGGACTGAGTCAGCTTGTTGGAGCCTAATGATGCTTGGAGCCAAAAGTCTGATCCGAGGTGTTAGCTTAAAGTTGTTAGAACCATATCTGCCCGTCAGAGCCTTGGCATTGGGCAGCTCTGCTCTGACTTCTGCCTTGGGTGGACTACCTTCGGGTCAGAGGGAGCTGATGATCTGGAAGCATGTTTTCTTGGCTTCTTCAGCACCCTTCTTCCTGAGGCATTCTGCTTTTGAGATGGTAGATAGAGTGATGTCTTCTAGAGGACAGATGATCTTGCCCAGGCCCCCGCCCCCCTCCCCTTGGGTCTTACTTCTGGAGCCCATATGTCTTTGCGCCTTGAGCCTAGACCATCTACTCCACAGTAATAGCCATCCCAAAGTCTCCAGGCTAACCAGCAGGGCATGCTTATATCTTTGAGTACTCCTCCACAGAATCTCACTGAAGAAGTCCCTAGAAAGTGCAGGAGGAAGCACTCCCCTCAGGAGTCGGTCATGAAGATACCAATTTCGATGAAGGGGAAGGGGTCCCCAAGATCACCACCTGATATCTCCTTTGGAGACATCTTGGAGGTCCTTAAGCAAAGGGGTGGTTGGTCTACCGATAATCCTTCCTAAGAGGAATCAGTATTTCTGGAGGCATTTGGTTCTGTCCCATCTACTTCCTGGGTGACTCCACCCATCGATGAGCTCAGTGATTTGATCTCTTGGCAGCCATGGAAGGAACCTGATTTTGTTTAACCAATCTCCAAGGGACCAGATAGGATCCTGACACCATTGAAGGGGAAGAAAGTTCTGGAGCAAAGAAGCACCAATACATACCATGATCATAGCGGCGGCCATAAAGAAATAACTTGCAGAGTCCCTCTGTTCACCCCTAAGAAGGAATCTAGGGCATTGGACAGATATGGGAAGCATGTTTATGCTTGAGCGACTTTGCACTTAAGTTGCTGAATTATTTGGCGTACACTACTAGACTTCAGAGGGATTTGATTAAAGAACTCTCCAACTCCATCTCAAGAACAATAACTGCTGAGGCACAAACTTCTGTTGCCTCACAGCTGGCTACCTTACAGCCCATCTCAAATTCATCCATGAGGCTCATTTCACATACAGCTGAAGGTACCTCAAGGGCAGCAGTTTTAAACATTTCCATTAGGAGACATGCTTGGATGTGCTTGTGTGATTTCATGGAGTCCTTCAAGTCTTCTTTCGTCGATACTTCTTTGACAGAAGTTCATTTTTTGTCCTCAAAATGAAGAACGTACTATCCAGGTGAGAAGATGGCAAGACCCTGTCTGCAGTGGGCATACATTTTTTCGACTCCTCAAAGAACCTTCTATAATAATCAATGAGTTCGGAAGATGTGGTTCAAAAAAATCTCAGGGTCCTTTTCATAATGCATGTGGAGACACTTTTCCCAGAATCAGAGGGGCGAATTCAAATGGAAGAAGCTGCCCACGCATCAGAGGAGAACTGCAGAATCAAGGACCAAGGGGGATTTCTTTTTTGACTTCTCTTACCAGCACTTCTGAAAGCGCGGATACGTTTCTCCTTTTCCTGTTAATTTTTTGTTCTAATTGGTCTCCTTCCCCTCTTGATAGAACCAATGTATTGTGTATTAGGCTCCTCACTGCCCCTTTCCTCTCGGGCTTCGGCCATTTTTCCTTCAAATTCCTGTGTGTGTGGGAGAAAAAAAAAACTAGTTTGCAGTTTATACTTCTGTTAGTTGTTTTTTGTGTTTTAGGTATTTTAGATATTTCAGAGACCGTAGATGATATAGTCCTAGTGTCTTTGACCAGTGCTTGTGTAGTGTTCTGTATTGGTAATGGATAAACCTACTGGATTCAAGAGGTGTACAAGTGCAAATGGAAGATTCAGCACTTGAACGCCCACAACTTTGTCTACTGCCTACTACCGACTAATCTCGACTCTTCCTGCGATATTTGTGAGGGATTTAACCCTCGTGCCTTGCAGGAAAGAAGAAATAAGCTTTTTTTAAGAGGACTGTGGCCCGCTTCTGCTCTTTTTTCAGGGGGTCAATCTCATGGCTCTGTCACTAAGAAGCAGCATCCTAAGGCAGAGAGCTTCCTCGCAGCCCCCTGCCAAGGCGCTAAGGTTATTGGATCAGACTTCAGCATCTAGACCTCCGTCGGCCTTGTCAGATCCAATCAATCTCAGTGCTACAAGTCAACCCTTGGATTCTAAGCCTCTGGATCCAAGTAGCCCTTTTTGGATCCGTCTGTCTCCGGATCCACAGTCTTCATGGAGATCCATGGTGTCTGTTTCTCCTACTTTACCTGCCAAGATTCTTCAAACACCCAGATTCTCTAGTCCATCATCAGTGGCTTTTTCTAGGTCCTCTCGAAGCCTTTACCTTGATGTGGACAGGATGGGTTAGAGCAATAATCAAGGCCCAGGTCTAGATGGGGGTTCTTCTTACTCCAGCCACTCGTGGATCCGAGCCTGATCAGCCTGCGGCATTTTTCTCCTCCTCAGATCCAGCTTTCAGTTTTGGAGCCCCAGGACAGTTATCACCTGCAGGATTCGTGCTCGGATCAGAGGGCCTTTGCTTCCTGTACTCCGATGGCTGTCTTAACTGCCTCTGTTCCAAGGTCCTCTGATCAGTGTGTCTCCCAGATCCAGGATGTCAGTGTCTGGTCCAAGAGGAGAGGGTCGGCTCCATTGCTCTCAGATCAGTCTTCCCCCTTGGAGCTTCAGCACTCGACAGTGAGGGTCCGGTCCCATCTGGGAGTCTGGGTTCTGGTGGGATGCTTTCATCTTCCTCAGCAGCTTCAGCTCCGATGGAGTTCAATGGTATCTCTGCAGGACCCTCTGCTTTCCCGGCACTGGAAAAGACTTTCTCTGTTTGAAGAGTGCCAGTCCCTTTGACAGCTGCTCCACCCTATGATCCTCCTCTGGATCAAGGTCTTCGACAAACCTTGCTGCCATTTTGTGAGTTCTGGTAGCAAGGTATTATATGCGCATTTTCCAGTGGACTCTTTCTGCTCCGTGGTTTTTTGTACGTTGTCCCCTATCTGCTACTATCAGGTTAACAAACATATGCAGATCCCATCTAAGGTGGTGGATTCATGCGGATCGGACAGTAGGAGACTGTTCACTCTTCCCTTCCTCAGCTGTAGTGCTCACGGACCAGTCTGCATATCACTGTCTTGGAGATGAGGGCAGTTCTTCTGTTGTTGCAAACCTTTCAGGACATCCTCTCTCCAGAGGCTATTGCTATCCACACCGACAGCACGGCTGTTGTCTGGTATATTAAAAAGCAAGGGTGAGCCCGTTCATACCATCTCTTCTGAGAGGCCATGAGGGTGTGGGAATGAGCAATCTCTTCAACATGCAACACGTGCTGGGGAAATCCAGTGCGGTAGCGGACAGGCTCAGTAGGTCTGTTCTGATGCCTCACGAGTGGTCCCTCAATCAATTAGTGATACACGAGATAGTCCACCATTGGGGTTCTCCCTGCTGTTACCTCTTCGCACCCCCCCCCTACACAGCCAAATGCAGTTGTTACTGCTCTCTGATTCCTCCTTCAGGGGGCTCCCCAAGGGGCGCTATAGTCCACGATTGGCCTCTGTGATTCCTGTATGCCTATCCTCTACCGTTGCTCCCAAGATTCCTTTAGAAAGCCAAATGGTTGAAGAGCTCTGTAATCCTCATTGCTGCCTCCTGGCTTCACAAGGTGGTTACCCTTCCTCTGGTCTCATCTCAAACATCCTACTTAGATGCTGGAACCCAAACCAGACCTCCTCTCTCACCCAACTTTAGGACACCACCCCGATCTCCACATTCTCAAGTTGACCACATGGTTTGTCCACTTCCTGTGATAGAGGGCCCAGGTTTTTTTCTCCAGTCAGAGCTATCCTCCTGGCTTTCCAGTACAATCTACCAAGAAGGTTCACAAGAATAAGTGGAAGAGATTTTCTATTTGGGCAATCATAAATAATTTGGACCCTCAGCTTTAATCCTATTTATTCTGTTTTTAGAATTTTTGTTTAGGCAAGGTTTTAGTTTTGCTACCATTAAACTGCAACCAGCAGCTATCTTCAATTTTCATTTCAGGTTTTCCGTTATGGTCTCTTGCTTCTTGCTAATCTATGTAAAGCTTTCTTTTGAGGCCTCGTATTAAAGATCCTACGCCCCCGTGGGATCTCGCTCTGGTATTGCAAGCCTTTAACCCAGAGTTACTGGTTCCTTTGAGCCAGCTAAGGATTATGACAAAGTTTTTGTCTGGAAAATCCACCTTTCCTGTTGCAGTCACATCAGCAAAAATGGTTTCTGAGTTGCAAGTACTCTCTTCCAAACATCCTTACATCATCTTCCACAAGGATAAGGTATCTCTTCGTACTAATCCTCCTCTCTTGCCAAAGGAGGCAACATCTTCCAATATCAACCAGTGTATTCAATTACCGATCTTCTTCCCTAATTACTCTAACAAAGGAGAATACCTACTACATTCATTGTATGTTCACAGGCAACTTCAGTTCTACCTCCATAGGACAAGGCACTTCAGGAAGACTAGACCAGTTATTTGTTTCCTTTTCCCCTAATCGTAAGAGTCTAGCTGTTTCCAAGGTTACACATGCAAGGTTGATCACTAACTATATTGCCTTCATTTATAAGAAGAATGTTTGGAAGTTGCCAGATCATATAAAAGCTCACTCTACTAGGTCTATTGCCACTTCGGCTGCTTTTTCTTTCAGGATTTCCATTAATGACATTTGTGCTGCTGCCACTTGGTCTAATTCTCACACCTTTGTGTCCCACTATAAATTGGATGTTGTGTCCAGGAGCAAGACGTCCTTTGGTTCCTCTGTGCTCCGGAATATCCTTCTTTGAGGCCATCCAAGAAAATATGTAGCTGGGGACTCTGACCCATATGTGAAACAGAATGAGAGGGACATCAGGTTTATTAGTTATGTACTTACCATAACTTGGTATCTGGGGTGTCCTCTAATTCTTCTTTACCTGTCCACCCAACCTTCACCCTCCTCCTGGATATGCTTCTAGATTATGTAGATAGCCCTTCTTGGAACTGTGGTTCCAGGTTGAGCTTCCTGCATTTCTTCCTTTCTTCCTTACTTTGGGAGTGGCAAACTCAGTATGAGGAGCTTGGGCAAGGTGTAGTAGATTATGGGTAAGGGGAGGAGTTTGAGCCTGGAAGTTTGTCTGTGGAAGGTGGCCGAGCCAGAGCTGAGGTTTGGATCTGAGACCTATATGTGAAGCAGAATGAGATGAGGATAGCACAGCTACCAAGTTATGGTAAGTACATAACTAATCATTTGAAGCTCTCCCAGTGTGAAAACAAGCTCAGCAGAGAAGGCCAAGTAGACTTGTGTTTATAGATACATTTCAGTAGATGCCTAGTAAGTGCACTGCCTTGATGCCAGGAATAAAGAAATACAGAATACCTGGGAAAAAAATCCACTACAAAAAGTGAGGAAAAAACATTGACACGGGAAAGTTCTGCAGCTCTTCCAGAAAACACAATGCAACCTTCAGACACTACTTTTAGTAACCTACAGGAAAAACTGCATACGGACCTGGTTAAAATAAACAGAACCACCGATGAAGTATATAAACATAAACAACCAGAGGCTGGAAAAAATTGGAGGAAGCTTTAAACAGATATTAAGATGAGATGATAAAGCTGCAAAAATCAGAGGGTGAAATGAAGAAAAGGCTGGCTGAATGAGACTGCTGAAGAAGAGATGTTTCAACAAATAAGTTAGAGGGCAGAGCACATGGGGAAAGCCTGAGATTTTCAGCTATACCAGAGAAGCTGGAAGAAACAGACTGCATTCATTTTATAAAAGCACAAATAAGCAACTTGACTAGTATTCCTCAGCAGGAGTTAGTTGAAAATGCACATTGTGTGTATGCTCCCAACCTATCTATAAGAAAGCAGCCTAGACCTTTAATAGTAAGGATGCAGTCCTAACAGCAGAAGGAGTTGATTCTGACAAAACTGTGGCAGAAGGACAAAATAGTAAAAGTGGAGACAGTGTGTTCATGGAGAATGATTGATTACTCCTAGATGACCAGGCAAAAGAGAAGCACTGTTCAGAGCATGTCTAGACGCAGGTATGAGATTCAAACTGATGTAATCCAGCTGTCTTTACGGTATTCTTCCATGGAGGAACAAAGTAATTTTTTGATGAAGTGCATGCTAAAGAGGAAATACAGAAGTTTGTCCAAGGAAAAAGTGAGCTGTGAAGCAGAAAGAGATTCTGCTTCTTGTTCCTCTGGTAATAAAGACCACAGAGAGAGACTGTACCTGTGAAACCTTTTCCAGTATTTCAGTGGAAAATGTTGGAGAGAAGGAAGGGAGCAAGACGGTTGACTAGAAGAATCGAGAGCACATTGGAAATGAAGCAGAGATGGGATTTGGGAGATGGAGAACAGTAATAAAACCAGTAATGTAATGTGGGATTACAGTGCAATTATACTTCTGAAATATGACAGAAGAAATTCTGGAAATAATGGGCTTTTTCAAAATTTGTTGCATTTGTGGGGGACCCTAAGGTATATGTCCTACTTCATGTCATTAAGCTTCAGAAAAATGCTTTGGGGAGGAGAAGATAGGGGAGAGAGCTAAATGTAAATAAAGAGAACACCTTTTCTTGATGGTATTTGTGTTGCATGATTTTCTCTGAATGCTATTTTTAAGTGTAATGGGGATTGTAAACAGGTGGTGATGTTTTTTTTCCTCCTCTCTCCTCTCTCTCTCTCTCTGTCTCTCCTGCAGTTTTCAGAAAGATAGGCAATGCAATGATTAAAAAAGGTGCTTGATTAAAAAGGCATAGCAACGTTAAAATTAATGTGCTTTTTTCGTTCTTGCATGAGGATTATCTGACTTGAGGACCTTAGATTGATTAGATTTAAGTAAATGAAAAAGAATGTTATGAGGGTTTTTTTCTAGCAGATGCATGTATACTAAGTAGCAGTTCTGCAGCTGAACTTCAGGGAGACAATCTGATAAAGAGAAACTGGAGACATTCTGGTGGAAGGGGATTGGCTGCGGGAAAAGGAGAAAAGAAAAATTGCCTAGGATACAATGTTCTCTGAAAACAATCTGGTTTTCCCAGCTGTGATAGCTTTAAAGATAAGACCTATGTCTCTAATGCATGGGTAACCTGTAAATGGCTCATCTCCCAAGCCCATGCTTACACTTATCATTGGTGTCAGAACTTGTCAGTGATTCGGGATGCATGTCTAGGCTTAAAAACGCCCTTGTGGTCGTTAATCAGGTAAACACCTATGAACCAATAACACAAAACCAATTAGACTTGAAGTAATTTCTCAGGTTTTCTAGTTTGCATGTCAATAGAAGAAAATTTGATAAAGAAAAATGGCTTGGAGAAAGTGTTTACTGAAAGCATTCAAGTGTTTTCTCAGTTGGAAGAGCCATAAAGATGGACAGAATCAAATAGCACTTACTAGTAGCACAGGCTGTACCTTGCATCTTAGCATGACTAACCTTTATTTTTGCTAACTCTAGTCTGTCTGCGTGGTGATCAACACAGAAGTTTTGTTCTTATTAGAAGCAAAAACTTGAATATCTGAAGATGTACATAGTTTTGTGTGTTATTAATTTAATAGGTTTTGGTGGGGGCAAAGTTAGGGAGGCTTGTTTGTTCTGTTTGAGTGCTTAAAAAAAATAAAACAAAGTTATGTAAGATATGGCATAAGCGCAAATGGATGTGACGGGAAACTTAATAAAAGACCAACCTGCTGAACAGTATATGCATGTAACATACAATTTGGAACTAGACATTTAATAAAAAAGTAGATATACATAAAAGGTGGTAATAACTATATAAGAAAATGGTTTCCCTAATGTCTTTCAGTCTGAATGGTCTTATAGATATAAAAAAGAAGCAGTAGTGAACTGTATTAAAAATGTAGAGTGCAAATAGTTATGCTACAGGACACACACCTGGAAAGAACTAAGCATGTGAATTTAATAAAGAAAGGTTTTCAGGATGTTTATTCAGCGGAATATCTGGGGCAAAAGACAAGAGTAGTAGTTGTATTGCAAGAGGAGCTCCAATAGTGATAGAAGAGGAAAAAAGATATTATACCATGACCCCCCCCCCCCCAAAACGTGCATGCTGATTGGCCAGCGTGCACATTGTAAATCGAGTTATACTAATGGAAAAAGGTCCGGTCGCCCGGACTTTTTTCCATTAGTATAACTCTACTTTTAAAACACTGTCTCGCTATGTTAAATGGGTTTAACATAGCGAGACAGCTTTAAAATAAGCAACGGAGATCTCCGTTGCTTATTTTAAAGCTGTCTCGCTATGCTAAACCCATTTAACATAGCGAGACAGGTTTTAAAAAAAAAAGCAACGGAGAAAGCAAGATCTCAGTTGCTTTTTTTACTGTTTCGCTATGTTAAATGGGTTTAACATAGCGAGTAAAATAAGCAACGGACATCTCCGTTGCTTATTTTAAAACTGTCTCGCTATGTTAAACCCATTTAACATAGCGAAAACAGTAAAAAAAAAGCAACGGAGATCTTGCTTTCTCCGTTGCTTTTGCCCACTCTGTTGTACTGCGCAGGCGCGCAGTACATCAGAACTGCTGCGGATGCCAGACATCTGCGGAAGGGCAGTAAACAGGCATTATACTATGCCATTATTTAAGAAAAGTAATAGTTTCTTTTCTTAAATAATGTCATGGGATAATAGCAATAACCACTTCTGGTGGTAATGCTGTATTTACCCACGGTTGGCTTTATTTGGTCCCTCGGGCTTCGCCCTCGGGACCAAACCACGCCATCCGTGGGTAAATCCAGCATTATCCACACCCAGGTTTGAGTTATTGCTATAATAATGGAAGATACGTAGTACTAATTGGCTACTAGCAAAGGAGGAAGATTACACTGGCACCCATTTACATTCCACCTAAAACTGCTGTAATGGAGCTTAAGAAAATTCTGGGGAAATCATCAGCTTTCAGCAAGGAATATTATTTACAGATGGAGACTGGAATTCGGTTTGCAACAGTGAAAATGTGTTTGGGGGCCCTAGAAGTGAAAATATAACAAACGAGGGTAGATGTTTGAAGAAATTTATGAAAATGCTTGGCATGGAAGATGTGAATTCAGTACTAGGAGTTTGTAATGAATTTACGTATTCACCAAGACACAAATTGAGCTAGGCTAGATGGATTTTATATCTCACCCGGAACATGTGCATTTAATTGAAGCTCTTGAAACACGCCAAATAACTATTTCCGATCATCCGCCAATAATAATTAAAATAAAAACACAAGGTAATGAATAAAAATGAGACACTGGCACTTTCCCACCTGTTGGTTGAAAAGAGAGGAATTTAAGGAATGAGTTTGGGCATTAATTCAGGAGCTGCTAACGAATACAGAATTTTCTTCTGAAAATATAGCTGGGGAGTGGGATAAAATTAAAGTGGAGTATAAAACTAGGGTGGAAATAAAGGAAAGGGAGATGTGGTTAAGAAGCAACACGAATTATTTAGAGGGATTGACAAATGTTACAAGTATTTCAAAGTGGGGGGGTTCTCTCAACAAGAAAAGGAGCAACTGCAGAATGATAAACAGAAAATGTATTTTATTTATTGACATTTATTAACTGAGTTAGTCCAAGTGAGCCAAAGACCCATTTCAGTGGAGACCCAAGGAGAAAAGCTCCAGAAGTATTCAATATTATTACAATCAAAATTAAAGAGAGTAAAAAATTAAAACCACCGTGAAACTTAAGAAAATCAATAGAGAATATCTGTACAAAGAGTAGGTTAAATAATTGACAGGTATAGAGAACATCACACATGAAGTACATACAAATAGATAAAAATAAGGGATTCCCTTAATAATATGCATGAGTTTAGAAAGACTGCTGTTACGCAACTGTTAAGAATAATGTAGAGCACAATGACTCAGGCAACAGAAAGTAGATAGCGCCATCACCAAGCTTAGAGAACCTATAACAAGGAAGGTAACAAGAGACCCTTTAGAAGTATTAGAAATATTTTGGAATTTTTTATGAAACTTTGTATAAAGCAGAGAAATATGGAAATCAAGGAAAGGTACAAATGGAAGTGTTTATGGAAGAATTAAATATGCCAAGGTTAGACTTAGATGAGGCTCCGTTACTAACAGGCTAGGAATAGACGAGATAACAGTGGCTATGTATAATCAATCTACAGAGAAGTCCCCAGGAATAGATGGTATTCCTGTGGATGTTTGGAAGCTGGGAGGGAAATACTGATAAAGATCTGGGAAGTTTTGTTTAACAATATTTTAAGAGGAGGAGAAGTACCAGCATCTTGGAAGAAGACAGCGGTAATGGTAATACAAGAAGGTACAGATCCATCGGATGCAGCTTCATACAGGCCCATTTCAATACTAAACCATGATTATAAAGTGTTTGTCTATAAGGTTCATAGGTAGGTGCTAGGCTATTGGCCCTAGGGCCTATATAAGCCTAGCCAAAACGGTATCCTGGCTTTCACCACCCAAGAAAATTATTTTCCTGTGCCACTGTTGAGCAGAGCCACAGAAGTGATCCCCGGAGTGAATTTCCTATTTCCCATCCAGTCATCAAGATTTTTTTTGAAGAGTGCTAATGAGGAGCTTTGTTTGATATAGATAGGTAGTCTGTTCCAGAGTATGGGAAGTCTCTGGGACAGGAGTCTAACCCTCCAGCATGTTCTGTTTATTGTGGTGACAAGGTTTAGGCCACCAGAGCATGTAGCTCGGAGGGATTGGGATTTCTTTAAGTGGAGAATGTCTAACAGCTCTGGGTTTGACATAGCTTTGTATGTTAGGCAGAGATCGCCTCTGAGTAGGCAATATGTGACAAGTAAAGCTGGAGATTTTTGAGACTGTTTGCATAGGGCATCTGTTTGAGGCTGGTAATCCTCTTTGTGAGGTATTTCTGCGGTCTTTCCAGCTGTTGTAGATGTCTTGTGAGGTACACCAAAAGGGGCGTTGTACTCTATAATGGGTTTAATGAATGATGAGTAGAGGGGAACAATGACCTCTTTTTTCCTGGATGAGAAACCTTTTGTGATGAGGTGTGCCACATAGAAGGATTTCCTGACTACTGTGGCGATGTGATTATCAAAGGAGAGACTACTGTTCAGCTGTGTCCCAAGGTCTCTTACACTTTCGGTGTTAAGTTTACTACCGCCTATGTGGTAGTTCATGGGTACAGAGTTTTTACCAAAGGGGATTACAGTGCACTTTTTGGCATTGAGCTTGAGGCCATGGATTTGACACCAGGCATCTGTCTCAGTGAGGCCCCTTTGTAGTATGTCCACATCGTTAGGAGTTTCAGTTATGGCTCCTAGTTGGCAGTCATCTGCGAACTTCGTTAGCCAAAGACTGTCTGTGTTGGCCTGTACTTCAGAGAAGTAGATACCAAACAGGAGAGGACCCAGGACTGAACCCTGTGGTACTCCACTTGTCACTGGTCTGAAGTCAGATTTGGAGTCTGCTACTTTCACAGTGTGGGTTCTGTCAGTGAGCCATTTGGCAACCCATCTTGTGGACATAGGGATTTATACCTAGTTTAGTGAGTTTATCTATAATTCCAGAGTGGGGGATGGTGTCGAAAGCCTTGGCAAGATCTAGATAGGCTGTATGAACCACCTTACCCTCTTCTATGGCTTTGGTGACTGCTTCAAAGAAGTCTGTCAGGTTTAAGAGACATGATCTGCCTTTTACAAACCCAAACTGGGTGAGGTCCAGAGTTTGGAGATTACCTATGTCTTTGTTTATAAGTTCCATGATGATACGTTCCATGGCCTTGCAGACCAGGCTCATCAGACTAATTGGGAGGTAGTTCCCAGGGTCCGTGGTGGCTCCCCCTTTGTGGAGTGGGATAATAGTTGCTGTGCGCCATTCAGTGGGCACAAATCCTGAGGTAGGCTATGATTCAACATTGTACATAGGTGGGGTGCCAGTTCACTCTGTAGTTTGTGTAGAACGCAGCTTGGGATGTTGTCAGGTCCCTTGGATGCTGTGTTCTTGGCTTTGGAGAGTGTGTTTTTTTACCTGTGCAGCCATGATTACAGGAACGTTGCATTCTTCTGGTATAGAGATGGGCCCTTTAGGGGGTGAGGGGGGTACAATTGGCACTGAACCTATCTGCCAGGATATTGGCAATATCAGTTGGTTCTGTATATTTAGTGCCATTGTGCTGTAACTCGGAGCAGATCTGAGTGTTGCCATTGAGATTTGTGACATAGCTATAGAATTCTTTGTGGTTGTCTTTAGAATCAGTGGCAATTTTGTTTTCATAACTAGCTTTGGAGGATTTTATGAGGGATCTCAGCTTCTTACTGAGGCTGACCAGGGAGTTCTTCCAATCATGGGATTTTACTCTTTTTTTGCAACAGTTTCTTCTGTTGTAGAGTTTGTTTATGGCAGAGGACAACCAGATTGCTGGATTCTATTAAGGGCTAGGGTCATACCTGCCTGGGCTACAAGATCGGAGAGCTCCTCTGTCTATTTTCATGTAGTCCAGGGAGGTACGTCTCAGGTCATTGACACCAACATGGACAATAACAGAGTCATATTTATACTTGTTGTGGAGTGACCTGAGTGCTTGCGTTATGTGGTGGATCCTGGCACCCGACAGGTAGCTGACAGTAACTTTCTCCTTGTTTAGCTTGATGAGTGGAACATCAATGTGCCTGATTATAGAGTCACGTATGATTAGAGTGTTGGGTACATTGTTATGCCTTATGGGCTGTGGTTGAGTGGCACACTGAGTTTGTGGGCTATGTGCCATTTGGGTTGTGTTGGGGTGGAGGTTGCGTGCATTTCTGCTTTGGAGGGCTCTGTTGCTTGGACAGATTTTTATTGAGAGCCTCCGCGAATGTAGGTCTGGGTTTTGCGTTTCTGTGTGTGTGTTTTGGTGGTGTAGGTTTTGAGGGGCTATGTGATGAGTGTGGTGTGGTGCAAGTGTTTACCTTCTTCTCTTGACTGTCTAGTCCAGTCTTGGGTGAAGAGAGCTTTGCTTCCAGTTTGGCTATATAAGTGCATCTCACAGGTTGTAGTATTGGATGGTAGGAGGAGTGGGTTGTCTGTGTACATGAGACAATTGTTGCATTGCCCCAAGATGCCCAGATTCATCAGGTAGACAGGAGAAAACACTGGGAGCTGACCCTTAGACATGCCTGGATAGGAGCTTATTTATTAAGTACTAAAAAATGTTTTCCTCTAGATAAGTGAGGAAAGTCGAGTGCTGTAGTATTTAGTAGCTTATTTAGTGCTTACTAGTTCTGAGCAAGTGCTGAGTTCAAAGAAACAGATTTTAGTGCTAAAACTAAAAAAACTGACTAGTTTTAAGGGAAAATTTGAAGAACAGATTTTATGGCGCTGGGAATAGTTTAACCCTAACTAAGTGTCGATGCATAAAGTGTAATTTTTTTTATAACAGTAGCAAATGAGCAAACTGATTTAAACAAATTAACCAATAAGAGCTAAAAGCTGAGCCCCGTTCCAGCAGTCTTTGATCAGACAAGTTCTAACTTCACACTCCTGCCACTAGGGTGCAGGGGAACCTTCTCCAAAAAAAGATGGCCTGGATTAGTGCTCAAGTTATAAAAACAAAGCTAGACTCAGCAGGTGTGAATATAGTCTGTGCTATAGCAAACAAGGTGTACCAATTTCAGAAAGAAACAGTTCAAATAAGCAGGCACAATAAGCCTCTAGCCAGAAACTCCCAGCTTAGAAGGGCAGAATCTACCCTCTCCTCTCACAAGAGTGCAGACCACACCTTCTTAATGTAAAATAACTGGCCCAAAGCCCATGTGCCTAAACCAGAACTAATACACTTTTAGAATAACACACTAAGCCTTCAATCAGCAATTCCTAACTTAGAAGGATGTAAGCTACCTGTCCTGCCACAACAGTGCAGACCACAACCTTCTTAATGTAAAACAACTGGTCTGAGGCCCAAGTGCGTAAACCAAAAGCTTAGAATAACAGTTACAATTTAATCGGGCTACTAACGAGCAGTAACAAATGCAGCAGAATAAATGCAATTAAGTACTTTTAAGAACAGGCAGCAAAAGCAAAATAAAGTAGGAAGAAACACAAATACAGTAAACACAGATGAATAATGGGCAATATGTTTTCTATATAACAATAGAAAACGAGCAAACTGATTTAAACAAATTACCCAATTAACCAGTAAAAAGCTCAAAACTGAGCCCCGTTCCAGCAGTCTTTAATCAGACAAGTTCTAACAGCACACTCCTGCCACTAGGTTGCAGGGGAACCTTCTCCAAAAAAGATGGCCTGGATCAGTGCTCAAGTTATACAAACAAAGCTAGATTCAGCAGGCCTGAATCTAGTCTATGCTGCAGCAAACAAGGTGCACCAATTTCAGAAGAAACAGTTCAAATAAGCAGGCACAGTAAGCCTTTAACCAGAAATTTCCAGCTCAGAAGGGCAGAATCTAGCCTCTCCTCACACAAGAGTGCTGACCACAAACCTTGATTCAACCAGGATTCAGCTCATACCATTCTTTTCGGCCCCAGAACTCGTTCCGAACTACTAAAGGCAGGGGAGTTTCCATTTTCATCAAGGGTACACACACCTCCAGGTTAGTGGCATTCACGAGGCAGCAGAAACCATCCATGTGCAACTAACAGTAGGCAGAACTGCTTTTCAGTTTATAGCCTGCTACAGATCACCCACCCGCCTTATCTCGGGAACCCCACTCGGCATTCCTGAGAACACTGGTGAATATGAAGGTCTCACCAAACACAATGATATTGGGGGATTTCAACTACCCAAATATTGACTGGGTAAACTACTCAAGTCCCAACTCTTTTGCCCAATTGTCCTGGAGTTTATAAATTCAAAAGCCATGGAACAACTGGTCACCACTCCCACAAGAGGGGACAACATATTGGACTTGGTCATCACCACACCAGAGGTAAACCCCTCGTTGGTAAGATCAGGCCATAAATGTATCACAATGGACATCCACATCCCGACCCCACCCCCAGCAAAGGAAACCACTGTGAAAAATTTCTCAAAAGCAAACTTCACACTTTTCAAGACCGAGGTGGAAAGTTTTAAAGCCCCCAGGCTAATGGAAAATGGTACCCAAACTGCAGAATCCTTTACAAACGAACTATATGAGCACCTACAGGAATGCATGGATCGTGCCATCCCAAGTAAAACAAAGACTCACTCCTCCAAGAACAGGAGGCCAGTCTGGTGGACCCCGGCCATAAACAAGCTATACAACAGAAGGAGGAAGCTATTACATAAGGTAAAATCCCACAAATGGAAGGAATCCTTGATCATTACCAGTAAGAAACTTCGATCCCTCATAAAATCATCAAAGGCCAGCTTCGAAAGAGAAATCGCCAAATACTCTAACGATAATCACAAGGCATTCTTTAGCTACGTCAAAAATCTGGGTGGCAGCTCTCAGATCTGCTCTGAGCTGGTGCATAATGGCACAAAATTCACTGAACCCACAGACATTGCCAACATCCTGGCGGACAGGTTCAGTGCAAACTCACCCCCCCCCCCCCAAGGGCCTGTGTCTATCCCAGAAGAAAGCAGTCCCCCAGACATCTCAGACACACAGGTGAAAGCAGCCCTCTCCAAAGTAAAGAACACAGCATCAATGGGACCAGATGGTATCCCAGGCTGCATCTTACACAAGCTCCAAAGCGAACTAAACCCTCACATGAATTCACTATTCCATCTCAGCCTTACCACAGGTTATGTACCCAAAGAATGGCGTACAGCAACAGTGATCCCGCTCCACAAAGGTGGCGCCACAACGGATCCCAGGAACTATCGCCCTATAAGCCTGGTCTGCAAGGCTATGGAGCGCATCATCATGGATCTCATTAACAAAGACATTGGGAACCTCCAAACATTGGACCCCACCCAGTTTGGCTTTAAGGGCAGATCTTGCCTCTTAAACTTAGTTGATTTCTTCGAAATAGTTACCAAAGCCTTAGATGAGGGAAAGGTCATCCACACAGCCTACCTAGACCTCGCTAAGGCCTTCGACACAATACCCCACTCAGGTATCATAAATAAGCTTACCAGCTTAAAATCAACCCATATGTCACAAGATGGGTTGCAAACTGGCGCAGGGATAGAACTCACATGGTCAGAGTTGTGGGTGCCATGTCCGACTCTAAACTAGTCACAAGTGGCATCCCACAGGGATCAGTCCTGGGACCACTCTTGTTCGGCATATACTTCTCTGAGGTATAGGCAAACCCGGGAGGACTGTGGCTGACCAAGTTCGCAGATGACTGCAAACTGGGAGCCATTATCGACTCTCCAGCTGACACAAGCATCCTCCAGAAAGGCCTTAACGGAGACTGATACCTGGTGTCAGAACCATGGCCTCAAGCTAAATGCAAAAAAATAGGAAACTTCCGAAATTCACAATATACTTATTTAAATAGTATCCGTACTTAATCAGCTTGTACATTGATGAAAAACATTAAAGGGATATACACTCCATATATTAAATTCAGGTTATAAATTTCACAATAGTTACTAATTTCATTAAAATCACTGAAACTATAGTATTACTATTGACAATAGTAAATACCTCTAGGGTCTCTGTGTGAAATAATGGACTCTACCCCAGATGGAATATTTGGGGAAAGAACCTTACTTTTTGAATATAGTCTTACTTTGACCTTTAACTCCGATTTTTACTTTTTGAAAGGTATTGTATCCGAAAATTGGAATATTTTGGAGGAGAGTAAAGAATTAAGAGAGAAAATAGAGGAAGCACCCAAATTTACGGTACGAAGAGATAGAAACTGTAAAGAACTTTTAGCTGTAATAACAATAATAGAAGGGGCATGTATGAATGTGGCTCCTGCTCTTACTGTAAATATATTTTAGTGAACAGTTCAATAACTATTAACAACTTTGACTTAAAAAGTAAGGGTAGATTTAACTGCAATTCATAAATGGTGGTATACTTGGCTAAATGTCAGTTCTGCCCATGTTTTTATGTGGGCAAAGCTATTCGTAGACTGAGAGACAGAATCTACGAACATACTTATAAATAAAGTCGATTAAGAAAATGCATTAGCCAAGCATGTGTCGGAACATCCCACACATATATTTAAGTTCTGGATCCTTGACCAGCTAACACCTAATATAAGAAGGGGACCTAAAGAAATAGAATTAGAAAGGCAGGAATTGTTATGGCAGATCAGACTATATGCATATAACTGGCCGGGTCTCAATGATATGTGTTCAATTATGGCTATATTAAAACTTAAAAGCCTCCGTAGGTAGTTTTGTTCATTTTGTACCTTTATATGTATGATCCCTTTAAAATATGAGCAAATGGGATTTAACTGCTGTTTTTCAAAAAATTTATATATTTAAATATATATAAAAAGGTATAAATATAATTGAATATAAATTTAAATAGTTGGTTAAAAAAAATTTTTTTAAAAAACTTAAACTTTTTTAGAATTTTCTTGGTTGCTGCTGTTTGTGTCAAACTGTTCTAAATTGTTTTCTAATATTG
The DNA here is from genome assembly GCF_019279795.1 of Protopterus annectens. Taxonomy (NCBI): domain Eukaryota; kingdom Metazoa; phylum Chordata; order Ceratodontiformes; family Protopteridae; genus Protopterus; species Protopterus annectens. The sequence goes on from NC_056744.1 coordinate 314,959,309, forward strand.
GTATGGCTAATATAGTTTCAGTGAGTTTAATGAAATTAGTAACTATTGTGAAATTTATAACCTGAATTTAATATATGGAGTATATCCCTTTAATGTTTTTCATCAATGTACCAGCTGATTAAGTACGGATACTATTTAAACAGTATCACTTGATTCAATGTTATCTGATGAAGTTTGTGTATTCTCTGAACGAAAAGCGCTTCAGTTTATTAGTTTTTAATAAATGGATTGTTTCAACGGACGTTTGACATATTTTGTGAATTTTTAAATGCAAAAAATGTATAGTCATCCCCTTTGGGATAAACAGAGCCCACAAGCTACCATATAGGAGGAAATCCAATAATTATGGAAGAAGTAATCAGGGAACCCAAGTAGATAGTAACCTCTCCTTTGACAATCAAATTGCCAAAGTGGTTAGAAAGACCTTCTATATATCCCACCTAATCACAAAAGGGTTCACATCATGATCAAGAGAGGTCATTGTGCCCCTCTGCTCATCACTTAGGCCCAGAATTGAGTACAACGCCCCATTTGGGATGTACCTTACCAGACACCTGCAACAGCTGGAGAGACCTCAAAAATACCTCACTAAGAGGATCGTGGGCCTCAAACTGTTGCCCTATGCAGCTCGACTAAAGAAACTCCAGCTCTACTCAGTTGCTTACCACCTACTCGGAGGTGATCTCTACCTGATATACAAGGCCATGTCCAACCCGGAATTGTTCGACATGCGCCACCTCAAGAAAACCAAATCCACTAGAGCTACACGCTCCAGGGATTTAAACCTTAACACAACAATAAATATGACATACTGGAGGGATAGATTCATATCCCAAAGGCTTCCCGCGCTCTGGAATAGAATCCCAGTCCATGTTAGGCAGAGCCCCTCACTGACCCTCTTCAAGAGAAATCTTGACGAGTGGATGGGCAATCGTAAATTTGCTCCTGGGATCACTTCTATGGCCCTGCTGGACAGAGGCTCAGGAATAGAGTCAAAAAGGGAGGCAAAAGCCAACAAATTCTGGCTAGGCTTATAAATGCCCTAGGGCAGATAGCCTAGTTACCTACCTATGTAAAATAACTGGCCTGAAGCCCAGGTGCTTAAACCAGAATTAATACACTTTTAGAATAACAGACACTGAGCCTTCAATCAGCAATTCCCAGCTTAGAAGGATGGAAGCTACCTGTCCTGCCACATCAGTGCAGACCACAAACCATCTTAATGTAAAACAACTGGTCTGAAGCCCAAGTGCTTAAACCAAAAGGCTTAGAATAACAGTTTAATCCTGCTACTACCAAGCAGTAATAAATGCAGCAGAATAAGTACAGTTGAGTACTTTTAAGAAGAGGCAAAAGCAAAATAATGTAATAAAGTAGGAAGAAACACAAATACAGTAAGTGCAGATGAATAAAGTGGAAATTTTTTTTCTGTATTGGGTAGAGTGAGCTAATGACACTAGAATGGGAGGAGTGTCACAGTTCAAATATACAGCAGGGGCGGGCAATTTCAAAGCCACCATGTATAAGAAGATACCAATAGGGAGGGAGATTGGGAAACACACAAAAGTTGTTAGACCATTATTTAACACAACAGGAATAAGGGTGGGAGAAAAAACAGCAATTTCAGCATAGATCAGAAGCCAGCAAATATATATATCTAAATCAATCAAGCAAAAACATATTAGGATAATGCAGAACTTTGAAGTGCCAAAAAAATACTTATCACTTTATATTTCAAATTGTTTCAGTAGCACTTTCAGTCAAAGCACAATGAGTTTCAAGCAATGAATGCATAGGTTAACAAGAGGGAATATTAATTATACTAGCAAGCATTGGCTGAAAGAATGGCAAAAGTGATACCAAAATTGATAGCTATGGATCAGTGTGGTTTGGTGGAGAGGAGGCAACACTTGACAATATTAACAGAACACTGATGATCCAGAAGGAAGCAGAATATAAGAAAATACCAGTGTTATTGGTGGGTCCTGATGCAGAGAAAGCATTTGACAGAGTAGACAGTAGACTTTATTAGCAGAACAATAGAATCATTTGCTTTCCCTGATGGTTATAAGGTTGATTAGGAGCATATATGAGGGATCGGAAGTGAAAATTAAAGTGGGTGGAGTCCTCTCTGATAACTTCTGCTTGAGTAGAGGAACCAGGCTGGGTTGCTACTTTCCCCTTTGTTGTTTGCTTTATATTTAGAACCATTAGCAAAGAAAATAAAGGACTCAGAAATTCAAGGGTATAATTGGTATGGTAGTCAGGAGAAGATGGCTGCATCAGTTTATACATAAAATAAGAAAGGGACTTTACAGAGTTGTGAAATATTTTAAGACAGTTTTAGAGCTTCTCAACGTACAAAATTAATGAAGCTAAAACAAAGGCAATAGAGGTAAATTATGCACCCATACACAAATGGATTAGATATGACTCTGTTGCTGCAGCTAAGGATATATGGAAAGAGATTCTTCAACAGAAGATAATGCAAGAATTGAGAGACTGGAAGCTTTGTTATATGGATTTGGATGCTAAGATACAAGCAGTTAATGTTTTTAGTCCTGTTTGTCTTACACACAGGTCAGGTATATTTTTATCAACCAAAGTAGTAGTTGTGGATAACAAGTAAAGAGTTGAAGGATTTTATCTGTAAAGGGAAGGCAGCAAGCACCAGGTGGGATAATCTTAATTCTTCCAACAGAACAAGGTGAACTAGGATTACCCAATTTGAGTGTGTATTTTACAGCAACACAGTTAAGGCTTTTATACACAGCACAAGCAGAAAACTATAATTCAAAGTGGAAAGGAATGATGATATATAGGGAGGAAGCTCAAGAAATAAGGAGAGTTTCGGATTTTGGATGCAGACTCTTAGAGAACAAAAATCATAGTGTGTTATATTCATAAAATAGCAAGGAGCATTGTAAGAACTAGTTCAACATAATGGAGAAAATAAATTCTGCCATTAGGGATGAGTGTGGTTAGGGATACAGCTAATAGAGAAAAGGGGGCTGGAATTCATTGTAGAAAACTGGCAAAGGAACCAAGGTACTGGGACCAAATAACTAGAAAGGGAAGAGGGGTCTGGAATTCATTGTAGAAAACTGGCAAAGAAACCAAGATACTGGGACCAAATAACTAGAAAGGGAATTGTAATTTTGGATGGCAGGTTAGAGATTGCCTTCCCTATCAAGGATTGGTAGCAGAGTATAGGCAAAACAAGGATTGGGAAGAGAGATTGGATAAGCAAATCAGAGAGAGACAATTCTGGTGGGGGGTATGTATATCTCCCAAATATGCAGCAAAGTCTAGAAGATGTAAGATCTTTGCCTGGAAGTGTTTACATAGGTATTTTTATACCCCAAGTAGACTCCAAAGAAGTAAGTGTGTGTGTGTGTGTGTGTGTGTGTGTGTGTGTGTGTGTGTGTGTGTGTGTGTGTGTGTGTGTGTAAGGGCAAGGGAACTACTGGTTTTAAACAGTGTTCTGGTTGTGGCAGGAAAATGCCAAATTCAGATGGTCATGCTTCCTGTGTGCATTGCTTGGGCCCACCACACCTTCAGCAACAGTGCGATATTTGTCAAACCTTTAGTTATCTGGGCATTGAGAGAGAAAGAATAAACTCATTCTGAAAGGCTTAATAAAGGCATCCTTTAAAGAGGCCTTGTCTGGTTAGCCTGGAGGTGCTAAATCCGAGGTGTCTTCTTCATCTTCCTCCTCCTCCTCTGCTAAAATTGAGCACACAAAAAAGAGAAGTCTCTCGGTTCTGGCATCCCCTTCAGCTCCGCAGAAACCTTTGATCTGAAGTAGTTAACTTCATTTGATCAGCAACCTGTGGGTTAAGGATCCGAGCCGGCAGCATACCAAGCAAAAAGATCCGAGCTCCTAGCTCCTCCCCCTTACCCATACTACACTGCAACCTCTTTCCAATCCCCAGATCTCGTTCTCCGTGGCTTTGCCAAGCACGGGATTCTTAGAGCTCCAGGCAAGTTTAGCAGTTTTTTTCTTCAAATTTCTCTTAGTCTTCTTTACTTGGTGTGCGAGTGTATTTTAATACCTTTCTACGTGTGTTCCTTCTACCTAGCCTTTATTTCCCCTTTACTTCTGGTAGTTTCTCATCCCGTTGTAGGCCTCTATTTTTCCCTCTTTCAGGTGTGCGTCTGTGGCTGTGTGTGTCTCTTTTATAGCTGAAAGCCACAAAATGACCTTTTCTTATTGCTCGGAGGGTGGCCATAAGCTGTCGCCAGCAGATGGTCACACTCAGTGTGTGATTTGCTTGGGGGTTACGCACCTTTCCTCGGGTTGCCACATTTGTGCGGCCTTTAACCCTCAAGCGTTAAGGGATAGGAAGAACAAGCTAATTCTGGCGGGTCTTCTCCCTGCGGAATCAGCTTCTTCTCTTTCGGTAGCGAAAGCCGCGGCTGTGGCTGCCCAGCCGATTGGCCCTCTTCCCCTGTCTGGGACTCACCTTCCCACCTTGTCTCAGGGAGAACGAGAGGCCAAGAAAGATAAAAAAGAGAGAAGGGAGAGAGAGAGAAAGAAAGAAGCCGCAAGTGGCAGGCCGAATTGGACCCCTCTGCCCCTTCCACGAAGGTGGTCTCTTCTCCACTGAGTGTCCAAGCCTTCCTCCCCATGGCTCCATTCGCCACGTTTCTCCCCAGAGCTGGAGGAGGAGACCCGACCAGCCTCGAGGTCATTGTCGTGTCAGCCCTCTCGGCCGGCGTCGGCAGCTTCCTCCAGGTCTACTCAAAGCATTTCGGAGGCAGATATGGGCCAGATGATGCGTTGATTTTTGCAAACTCATCTGCAGATGGGAGTGTTGCTGCCCCAGGGAGTTCAGCTCCACTGTTCGCCCCGATAGCTCCTTCTCTGATCCACCACCAGATTTCTGAGTCTTCGGATCCAAGGAGCCCCAGAGCCAGGGGGTCGGCACCGATGGATATTACTACCTCGACGGCGGCCATGCCCTCTAGCTTATCGGATCCGCTTTCCTATCCGAGCTCTCGGAGCCGAGAGCTGGGAGTCTGATCTGAGGGGGGGGGTGTCTTCGGCTCATCTGCTGTCGGAGTACACAGTCCTCTCGGGTCCGATCGCTCTGGCACCAATCCCCACGTCAGATCCGAGGGTCCCGGCCATCGTTCTTAGAGTCCGGTTCCCCTTCGGCGTTCATGGTGGAGAGGGTTCTCTCTGGAGGATCGAGACCCCTCACTCTTTCCTCAGGGTTCGCCCCCGCTCCCTCGCAGCTTAATTTGTCCTCTATAATCCAGTCCCCCCAGGGACAGCCTGTGTTGTTGACACCCCAGCCAGTTCCCTTGGAGGAACATGAATCAGTGGGTGAGGCCCCTTGGACAGTCCCCCCAAGGAGGTCCCTCACAAACGTCTGTGCAAAAGGAGGGACTTGGACTCCCCCGAGTCACTCACCGAGGATACCGATTTGGAGGAAGGGGAGGTTTCCCCTAAATCACCCCCCGACGATGTCTCCTTTGGAGATATTATGGAAATACTCCGCCAAAGGGGGGGTGTTCTGCTTAAAAACCCTCCTCGTACGAGTCTGTTTTCCTGGAGGTGTTTGACACAGGCCCATCTACCTCTTGGATGTCCCCCCCGGCCGACCCCCTGGTCAACCTGATTAACACCAGGGCGTGGAAGGAGCCAGACACTGTAGAGCCGATACCTAGAAGGCCCGATAAGGTTCTCAGTCTCCCTGCAGACAGAGCTTCGTGGAGCGAGGGTTTCCCGGTTGATGCCATGGTGGTGGCAGCGGCCACCAAAAAGGAACTCTCCCAGGAAAGTTCTTCGGTCCATCCCACTGACAAGAAGTCTCGGGCAATGGACCGTATTGGAAAGCGGACTTTTGCTTCAGCTACCTTTTCTATAAGGGCACTGAATTACTTGGCCTATGTAATCAGACTGCAGCGGGACCTGGTCAAAGAGTAGGTTGAGTCTCCCCCAGAGTCCATGTCGGCCGTGGAAAAACGGACTTTCTTGGCTCATATGGCCACGCTCAAGTCAGTGTCCAATACTTCCATGTGGCTATTTTCCCATGCCACGGAAGGAGCCGCTAGAGCTAGCAGATCTGGTATCGTCTTAAGGCATCATGCCTGGCTTCGACTTTGCGATTCAAGGCATCCTTCGCAAATGCACCCTTTGACGGGTCAACCTTTTTCAGGAAGACTGCCCGCGAGACACTGGTCCAGAGCAAGAAAGAAGGGAAAATGCTGTCAGCCGTCGGAATCCGCTTCTCTACCCCTCGAAGGTCTTTCTCTAGGAACCAGTGAGGGCAGAAGAAGATGTGGTTCCGGAAATCTCAGCAGGCCCGAACGCTTAGGACTCCTTCTATCCTGGAGGCAGATGGGGACAAGGTGGACGCTGGCCCAGAGGCAGAGGGGGGCCGAAGAACTTCGCGTCACGAGAACCCTTTTCCGAACAACCCGCGCAACAGCCCTGAGGGGTTGCCCGACTGCTCCTCTCTGGAGGCAGTTGGAGGGCGATTTTCGAGGCACCTGGCTCAATGGGAGTCCATCACAACAGATTGCTGGGTGCTTCAGATAATATCAAGAGGCTATTCAATCCCCTTCATCAACAAGCCCCCTTACTCAAGACGCCTCCCAGATGTCGTACCCACTCAAAGGGAGGCGGCAGCTTTGGAAATAAAAAAGCTTTTAGAAAAGAGCCATCCAGCATGTGCCCCCAGACCAGTCCGGATCAGACATCTACTCCAGGTTCTTTCTGGTGCCAAAAAAGACAGGGGACTTGAGGCCGATTCTCGACCTGTCAGCAGTGAACCTTTTCGTTGCCAAAGAGAAATTCTGGATGGTCACGATTCAATCCATCCTGCCTCTCTTGCAGGAGGAGGACTGGACGTGCTCCATAGATCTCAAGGATGCATACTACCATATTCTCATGGAAAGACGGTTACGGAGGTTTCTCTGCTTTCGGCTAGGAGCCAGTCATTACCAGTTCAGGGTCCTACCCTTTGGTCTCACCACAGTCCCCAGGGTGTTCACCAAGGTCATGGCAGTTGTAGCGGCCCACCTGAGGCTCCAGCGCATACAGGTCTTCCCGTACCTAGACGACTGGCTTCTCACCGCCCCCCACCAGGCATCTACTTTCTCTAGCCAGGGATTTCTTCCTCTGGATGTCACCCCGGTTGGGGATAACCATAAATGTCAAGAAGCCCTTCCTCCAGCCTGTTCAAGTGTTAGACTTAATAGAGGCCAGGATAGATACCATCCAGGCCAGGGCCTTCCTAATGTCAGACTTCACAGCATGACTCTGCATGTGCTTGCCCTCTTTCAATCCCCTGCTCCCCCAGCAGAATTAGTCCTGAGAGCTTTGGAGTCCATGGCGGCAGTGATCAGTCTGATTCCTTACGCTCGTCTGCACATGAGGTTCTACAGTGGACGTTGTAGGTCCAGTGGTGTATTCTACACCACCCTCTAGACTTCCCGATTCCCCTTAGCAGGGTTTGCAGGAACTCTCTCATGTGGTGGTTTCAATCCCGAGCCCTTCGAGAAGGACTACCTTTTGTTATGTCACCACCCCAGGCCACAGTGACCACAGATGCCTCCCGCCTAGGATGGGGGGGGGGGCATTGTGCAGGCAGGACTCTCCAAGGCACGTGGACTCGGACCGAGACCGTACTGCATATAAATGTCCTGGAGATGAGGGGGGGGTCCATTTGGCATTGCAGGCCCTCCATGCCTTTCTTCCTCCCGGAACTATTGGTATCCAGTCGGACAATATGTCAGTGGTCTGGTATATCAACAAACGGGGGGACCATGTCTTACCCCCTTTGCCGAGAAGCCATGAGAGTTTGGGAATGGGCGATCTCCATCCGCTCCCTGTTAGCAACGCACATTCTAGGTCGATCCAACATACTGGCAGGCAAATTGAGCAGAACTATCCTCTCTCCTTACGAGTGGTCTCTGAATCCTTGTGTAGCGGAACAGATCTTCCTCAAGTGGGGTCAGCCTTGCTGCAATCTCTTTGCATCGCCTTCCAATGCAAAGTGCAGTGAGCTTTTCGCTCTAATTCCTCCTTTGGGAGAAGCCCCCAGAGACGCTGTAGTCCATGCTTGGCCGCCCAGTCTTCTTTATGCGTATACTCCACTTCCGCTTATGGCAAAATTTCTGCAGAAAGCTCGCCAGTTGGGGAGCAAGATTATCCTCATAGCCCCATTCTGGCCTCGTCAAGTCTGGTTCCCCTGCCTGCGGTCTCATCTCATAGCTTCACTCTGGATCTTGGATCCCATTCCGGATCTGATTTCTCATCCCTTGGGAATGGCTCCTCCGAACCTGGACGGTCTCAAGCTCTCAGCTTGGCTGATCCAGTTCCCTAGTTGCCAGGACTCCTGGTATCTCTTCCCGAGTCAAGTCTATCCTAGTGTTGGCACATAAACCCTCTACCAGGAAGATTTACAGTAGCAGATGGAAATGTTTTTCAATTTGGGCTTCACAAAAGAACTTGGATCCTTTCACTGCTCCTGTTTCAGTGGTACTGGAATTCTTGTCTCATGTTTTTTAGCAAGGGGCCAGCTCATCTACTGTGAAGGTTCAGCTGGCTGCAATTTCCCATTTTCATATTGGGGACAACTTTGGTTCCCTCTCTGCTGCCAGAGTTTGTAAGACCTTTCTAAAAGGCATTTTTCTTTTGAGACCCCCTGTTAGGAATTCATCTCTGCCATGGGATCTGATCTTAGTTCTTCAGGCGTGAGTTGCGCCTCCCTTTGAACCCACAGCTTCCGTTGATCTGAAGTTCTTGTCATGGAAGACTGCTTTTTTGGTAGCAATTACTTCAGCTAGGAGAGTGTCGGATCTTCAGGCTCTCTCTATCAAACCTCCATATCTTGTGTTTCATAAGGATAGGGTATCTCTCAGGACTAATCCCTCCTTTCTCCCAAAAGTTGCTTCCGAGACTATCACTAATCAGTCCATTAATTTGCCTGCCTTTTTCCCTAGTTTCCAGAATAAAGGAGAATATAAACTTCATTTGCTGGATGTTCACAGACAGTTAAGTTTTTATTTGCACAGGACGGCTGTCTTTTGTAAATCTGATCAACTTTTTGTCTCCTTTGCTAAGCCTTTTCTAGGGAAACCAGTTTCAAAGGTGACTCTCGCCAGGTGGATTTCGAGTTGTGTCTTACAAGCATACAGAGAATCTGGCTTACCAGAACCAATGGGAGTTCATGCGCATTCTACGTGTTCTACAGCAACGTCTGCTGCATTCTGGTATAGAGTTTCCCTGGATGACATTTGTTCAGCGGCTACCTGGGCGTCCTCTCACACCTTTATCTCTCATTATAAACTGGATTTGGTGTCTAGGGGAAGGGCTGCCTTTGGCTCTGCAGTGCTCCGGAATATTCTTCCTTAAGGGCCTCCCAAGGTTCCGGTAGCTGGGGACTCTGTCCCACAGGTTGCTGATCAAATGAAGTTAACTACTTCAGATAAAGAAGTTATGTACTCACCATAACGTTCCATCTGAGTAGGTAAACTTCATTTGTTATCCACCATCCCTCCCTCCTTCCCCATGACCTTCATGGTTATTTAGCTGAACTCGAGGTTTGAACTTATGAGCTTTACTTTGTCCTTGTCAGGTGTCTCAGGTTGTTAGTTTTGTTTTTATGTGCAGGTGGCAAACGCGATCTGAGGATTGGAAGGAGGGTTGCAGTGTAGTATGGGTAAGGGGGAGGAGCTTGGAGCTCGGATCTTTTTGCTTGGTATGTTGCCGGATCAGATCTGTAACCCACAGGTTGCTGACAAATGAAGTTTACCTACTCAGATGGAACGTTATGGCGAGTACATAACTTCTTTGTTCCCACTACTTCGGAACCGAAGATAGTAACCACAAAAGTTACGGAACCAACTCCTTCAGTTCCAGTAGTTGTGACTAGCTCAGCACTTCAAGTTTTGGTACCCATCCACCTTCATATCACCTCTTTCCTTTGTGCCATTTAGTACAGTGCCAACAATTTTTTCAGTACCACTTCCTTCACTTGTGCTTATATCCCAGCAACCATGATTCCTTTTGGTTCCTAGGAGCAGGTATTCTTCTGCAGACCCCTTTTTGGGGTAACTGCCAAGTCCTTTCTTTGAAGAGGCTGGAATCTCCTTCAGCTTTGTCTGTAGATTCCTCTAGATGGAAGTCGACGTTGTGAGGTTGGTGGGATCCGTTCCACTTCTTCCCAGGCTTCACTCCCGTATGGAGATGGGCATTTTTCTCTCTCCAAGGACTCCACTGGACATTTCTCCTCTAACCACTACGGCTTTAGAGACCTTGGCTCAGACTTTCCCGATTCCAGCTGTCCTGGTGCTGACAGCTCTCATGTCTTTGGCCCCAGTCTCTGCCCTGAGCTCCTCAGTTTCTTTGGACCCAATTTGGATCCCGGGGTCATAGCTTCACGATGCCATTTGTGGCTTCGGCCTTGATGGTGGTTTCCTTGTAGTGGGGGGGGGGCACATTTCCGAGGTTGTCTTTCCTGGTTATGGCCTCTTCGGTGAGACCTGCTTTTCAAGTTATGAAGAGGGCCTTGGCTTCTGAAAGCTCTCCCACTGGTTTCTCTCGCATTGGAGCATTTTCCTGGGACTCCCTCTTGTCGAGAACTTCCACTAGCCTCCACTCCAGGACAGTGAGCACTGAAGCTGCAAAATGCCCCCTTACAGGGCCTCACCTCTTTCGATTCCTCCACAGAAGCTCCCACTGAGGAGGTGCCTCAGAAGAGGTCATGTAAGAGGAAGCACCTTGATTCCCAGCAGGAGTCTGTCACAGAAGACAAAGACTTCAATGACGGAGAGGGTTACCCCATGTCACCCCCTGAAGACATCTGCTTTGGAGACTTTCTTGAAATATTAAAACGGGAAGGGTGGCTGGAAGTCCCAAGACCCACTAAGAAGGAACTAGCAGAAGAAAGTTCCACTGTTCATCTCCCTAACCGCGAGTCTAGGGCGATGAACAGATTTGGGAAGCGAGTCCATGCTTTTTCAAGCTTTGCCTTGTGGTCATTGAACTTCTTGGCACATTTCACTAAACTTCAGAGAGATCTCATCAAGGAGCTCTCAGATACTCTTGCAGGAGCAGTGATTGATGAGGTTCAGGATAAGATAGTCTCCCAGCTTGCCATCCTAGAGTCTATTTCTAATTCGTCCATGAAGATGATTGCATATGCAGCCGAAGGGACAAGTAGGGTAGCGGGTTCAGACGTAGCCATGGGGGGGCATGCCTGAATGCACTTCTTAGAGTTTGTGGAGCCATTCAGGTCTTCATTTGTCGACGCTTCGTTTGACAGATCTTCCCTTTTTATGCTTCCCACTTATATGCTCAGCCGCATCCATATTTGAACTGCACTCCCTTACCCAAAAGGTCTTTAACACAGTTGAACAATGGTTTATTCTACACTGTCTCCTTCTGAACCTCCCCAAAAAACTAACTCCTCCTTTTCACTCCTGCTTGTAAGTCCCCCCCCAATAGACTTCACAGTAACATCCAGTAACAGTACTCCCATATCCCCAAACCCAACTACCAAACTACTAGTTATCACCAGAGATCACCTTAACTTTGACAACCCATATTAACAATACCCTAAAATCTGTTAATAGAAAACTAGGCTCACTCTACAGGATCAAACCCTTCCTCTCTCCTGCAGCAAGAATAACTATTGCTCACACTCATTTAATTTCTACTCTTCTCTATGCCTCACCCATATATACTAATCCCTCTAAAAACAACCTTAATAAAATGGAAAATAACATAGCCAGATTTGCTACAGGTAACCCTTTCAGAACCCACCACTATATTAACCTAAAGCAACTAGGATGTCTTGAATTACAAAATCAGCTTAAATTCCACCAACTTACCATTGCCCACAAAACCCTTTACCATCCTACCAATACCCCTATACTATCGACCCTCATTATCCCCTACAACAATCTAAAGACCTTACGTTCATCACATAAACTTCTTGTAAATATTTGTAAATCAAACAACAGGGCTGGGGACTCTTTTCTCTAATACTGTTGGAAAATCCTGGAACCTTCTTCCTAACAAACTTTCCTCTGTTCCCTCTATATCACTCTTTAAAAACAACCTGAAGCTTTTCCCCAGAACACACTGGTTGTGCCCCTGTACTAAACCTGACTGATCTACTACTGCTCTTACTTAGACCTGCCTACCCTCCTCTTCTCAGTAATCTTGTTCCTTTTCTTAGAAACAACTGACCTAGTCCTTCAAGATATTTTTACTCACATCCTCAGAATTTATTAAGGAGACTACTTTTACTCATATACTGTATATTTCAGCTTCTACATTTTCTTTATTACAGCTTGTTTACTAATGCATTATATAACTCAGCTGCTATCTTTTTACATGTTGTATTGCAACTAACTTTGTATTGTACTAACTCTATCTATATATTTTAGCACTATGCTATAATCAAATGACCTCTGTGATTTTTCTCTGTTCTGTACCTGCAATGTTCATTGTACACATTTTTTTTGTGTGTGATTGTATTTTGCTTCCTCGGAGCTCACCTCCACAGGCCTCTACTGAAAATAGACATATATCCAGTTAGACTAGCCCGGTCAACAAATGTAAAATAAAAATAAATAATAATAGAATTTTTGGCCCAAAGGTGAAATATACATTAGCCAGGTGTGGAAAAAAAAATGGAAAACCCTGTCTGCAGTGGGTATATATTTTTCCCCTCCCCAGCGGTCCAATTTCAGGAACCAGAGAAGCAGGAAAATGTGGTTCAAGAAATCCCAAGGACCTTTCCAGGACACACATTGTAACGGTTACCCATAGTGCCCCTCTCTCTATCACCCCAGATCTCATATTGCCGCGTATTGCATCAAGACATGTCAAGCCAGCTCTCAAGCCAAGTCAATAAAATTCTTACACTTTCTTAAAAATTTTCTTCCCTAACTATTCTAAGTTGTTAGTTGTTGTTTAGAGTTTGCTACCCTTGTTTGCCTGTTTGAGTGCCTTTTTCCTTTTCTTTACCAAGGTTTTTGGTATTGTGTGTACCATTGCTGGTGCAGGCCTTCCCTTACCTCTGAGGTAACAGTTATTACCATTGTTAGTATTCCCCCCCTTCTCTTTCCTTCCCTTTTTCTTACTAGTACAAAAAAATGTTCTCCCGCTATTTTTTTGACTGTGTGTATGTGTGTGCGTGTATCTTGTGTTTGCTTGGACAGTTATTTGTAGGACTAGTTATCTGTGTCTGTGGCTGTAAAGAAGGGAACATCTGATGATGTAAATCTTTATTCATTCCTTACTGTTGGGACTTCAGTTCCGTCCTTGTAACTGTCACGGCCATTACCAAGCTTGCGCCAGCCAATAACTCTCAGCTAAGACCTACCCATAATGCCCCTCTCATAGTCTCTCCAGATCTCATTTGCCACTTTCCTCGTCAGACATGCCAAGCCTTCTCTCTCTCAAGCTAAGTATAGTGTTTTTTGTCAAAGGCAAGAAAAAACAAACTGCTACTAAACCAGCACAGCTCCTGATGCCAAACAGCAGGACTGAAGGCCTCCCAAACGCACATATGCTTGTTCTGGAAGTCGAAGGCAAAAACAACAAGCTGCTACTAAGCCAAAACAGTTCCTAATTCCAAGCAGCAGAACTAAACACCTCCAATAAGCACAGTCAGAGAGGTGAAACGCATCAAAAATGAACTCAGCCAGATAGCCAAACTCACTGAAGCAGGTCTTTTTAAATTCCAAAGGGAAAAGCAAGACGCCAATAAACGAACAAATTCAATTTTATTAAGCACCATGATACTGCTTTTCGTCGGCGCCCTGCACCAACTTCTTCAGACTTTGAAAAATAACCATAGGTCTCAACCTCTTAAGTGGCCAATGTGGAACACAGACCCTAACAATGTGTGACAAATGGACAAAATGTGGAACACCCTATTTTCGCACTGCGTGAAAACGCGCCATGGAGCATGGCAGAACTGAAACATTCAACAACACTTCTCAGATCCAAAAACCTTTGTTTGATAATCTGCAATACCATAACAACATCATAAGTAAATTAAACAGCACTCAGAAAATGTAGTAAATGTGATTTTTATTTTTTGTAAACAGATATATTGCAATTCACACAGAGTTTAGACCAAGTTAAACATCCTATCATACATCTGATGTAGACTTATTGTATGCTGCTGTGGCTTTCTTGGCTGCCTCTAAAACATGTTTTGGCAGCTTAATATCACAGACATCCAGTTCTTCATTCATTTTAACTGCCAACAAAGAGTTCAGTGTTTTTACACTCGGAGACTGACGCAGTTCAGTTTTCACTTTCTGCACCATACAAAATGCTCTTTCTGCTTGTGCATTAGAGTGTGGTAAGCAAAGTAGACTCATCATCAGCTGCTTAAAGAGTGACAGTTTCCCTTCAGTGCAATGGTCCCTCAGAAGGTGTGCCCAGTACTTTGATACACATGAGTGGGGCCCGTCTACTGGGCCTGTCAGATTCCCTGTGTCCTCTAGCTGATATTGGGTAAACTCGTCTATTAATTGTTCAGCCTCAACATCATTCACACATACATCCAGACAGAAGCCAACATCTCTGACAAGTCCTGAAGAAATGCCCATTTTTTTTGGCTGGTTTAATAAGTAATGCAGCATCTTTCAGTAAGTGATCCTGCATGGGAAACTTTTTTAACATTTTCTGCAGCACTGCAGCATAAAAAGCTGCAACTTTTTTTATAAAAGTTAAATTCAATGACTGTGCCGGCAATATCCTCTTCATGGCTGTTCATGTACTGCTTGACTTCATAGCCAATACGAAGTTCACCATTTGGTAGAACACAACTACTGTCAGTCAACACTGACACATCACTGTTTGATTAGTCTGACAACAGATGCAGGTCTGAGGAGTCTGCCAGCATACTGCTGCAGGAGTTTATGCACAGTGGCATGTAGTGTCAGTAGCTGACTTTCTCTACTCTGAAGCTGTATGTTGAACTCCAGTAAGGGTTCCAGTGCATACTTAAGGAACATAAAAATCATATGCACTTCATGACTCTGCAAGTTTTTAGAAATTAAGTCAATCTTAGCAGACCTTGGCTCTGCAGACAGAAAATATGAATTTAGATCTGGCCACATGTCCAGGGTTCTGTTAATAACCTTACCAAGACTGTGAGCCATCAAGTAGGTGCATGTCTAATGATCTTGAGGGGGTCGGTATCTGTGAACAAAGCAAATTCCTGCAGTTTTTGTTGTCTTTGTGCACTGGAACTGAAATGGCAGTACAGATCTGATACAAGTTTGTCAACTGGTGAATGTAGTGCTTTTACAGCAGCCTTATTACAGAGATCTGCCAAGTGGCAGAGACACCCCATGTTTACAATTGTGGGCTTCACCTCCTTTAAACGAGATAGCACAGAATTGTGTTTTCCAATCATTGAGGCAGCATTGTCTGAAGAAAAGCCCACAATGTTGGAAACTGGAATATTAAATTTTGTCAGGCTGGACATTAAAGAATCAAGCATTGCTTGTCCAGTTCCGGACACACATTTTGGCATATCGAGGAACCTTGTCACATTTTCGCTTGCCTTTTCATCAAGGTAACCAACAAGGATGACTAATAGTTTGTCATCTCCCATGTCTATGCTTTGGTCCATATGCACACAGAATGGTGATTTCTGGCAGGCTGCTGCAGCATCATTCTGGTAATGAGGCCCCAGCACATCCCGTGCAATGCATGCTGCCTTTGTTGCTCCACATGTCATTTTACGGAGAACATCTTGATCCTCTCCACACTTCATAAATTTCAGGATGTGTTCTCCTGCTGCAAATGATAAGTTGTGTTTAGCAAGGAGACACACAAAACCAATCTCTGGCTCAACCACCTTTGTACTTGCTAAATTCTGTGGTCCAAAGAAATCCACCATAGGTCTTCCAGCTGCATGCTTGCAATTCTGCCTGTGTTTCTCATTGTTAGCATGTCGTTGCAGGTCATGTCGTCCCCCATGATGGATTGTGAAATCTGTGTTACAAGTCTTGCAGAAGGCAAATTTCACTCAGCACCTACTCGTAGAAAGCCAGTCAAAGGCACTTGCCCAACTTGGCTGAAAAATTGTGCATCTTCTCTTCTTTGGGGTGTGAGCTGTATCTACATCCCTGTCCTCACTGTAGTCTGGGTAATCTATACCTAGCAGGTTTGCAAAACACAGTGGTGTTAAAACAATGAAACAAATGGGGCTACAGTGAAGAAAGGAAAATTAGAAGATGTCCTCAATATCAAAGATATAAGACATTAGGCCCATAACCTACCCATATCACTGGAAGTTTCCTGACTTTGCACCCTCTTCTCTTGCTCATCTCTGCTCCTTTTGTTTACTACAAAGGCCTGCATGCTTCACTTCCTTGTTTCACTGACACTTTCAATCCTCTGGTGCTCACTTGCCCACCTAACCAGTGTTGCAGAAGGGAAGAATGACTTTCATGACATTTAATACTCAAAGCATCTTTGATTATATCTCAAAATCCATGTCAAGGAACACATCCAGCTTAACAAAGGCACTTACATACATCATGACAATACTACTTGCAAATACTACTTACATTTTACATTCCCCACTTTAGATGTGTTCTACCCCTGTCCTACAGCCAGGTGTGTGCCTGGCAAAGAAGCCTAAAAAGGTACTTAAAACCAGGGCCCTCTGTACTTTTACAATAATGTGCCATTTAAGACAAAGAATGCAGGATCAAGTTACACAAAGTTCTACTGAAAACAAAACTGGATATGTTACAGCATTTCATTACTAAAACTCACTTTTGACATCCATCCTGACATACTTCTCAACTTAGTGCAAGAAAACTGGACAAAGCCCAACACAAGAGGGACAAGCAGCACAGAGACTAAATATTGCTCTTAACCTTAGAAATACTCTTATAAACCTAGAAAGTTTGTCAGACATTGTTAGGGATTGGCTACTTAAGAGGTTGAGACCTATGGTGACAAGCAGCAAAAACGTACAAACACTTGAAAAACTGCTCTTAATAAACCTAGAAAATTGCTAGAACAGGACCTGTCTTTGCATACAGTTTCTCCAAAAAAAAAAAAGGCAATTAGTTTCAGAGACGTACAAGGGTGACAAGCAGCAAAAACATGCAAACACTTTAAATATTATTATTAACCTAGAAAGTTGCTAGAAGAGGACATGTCTTTGCATACAGTTTCTCCAAAAAAAGGCAATTACTTTGAGACGTACTAGCGGACAAGCAGCGGAAACAGGCAAACATATTACTCTTATAAACCTAGAAAGGGCAATTACTTTCGGAAACGTACTAGGGTGACAAACAGCAAAAACATACAAACACTGCTCTTAATAAACCTAGAAAGTTGCTAGAACAAGGACCTGTCATGGCATACAGTTTCTCCCCCCCCCCCCCCCCAAAAAAAAAAAAATATAAAATAGACATTAGGGACACGCAGCAGACCTGTCTTTGCATACTCTCTAATTACTAACCTCGCCTAGTCAGTAATAGTTTCAAGCAAAACCTATTCCAGATAAATCACATAACAAAACAGTAGACTGGCAGTGTAATTTGGAAACAAGAATACTTTTCCTTTACTTATCCAAAACATTCTGAAGTTAGTAATGCCGCTTTTTTTTCTAGCTAAAACAAACAAAGCAAAAATAAAGATCCCAAGGGATACCATTTATAAAGGTTTACATTATAGGAATTGCATTCTAATATTAACATTTTGATTTTGTCCTGAAATAGATACAGTCCACTGTACAGCTAACATTTTTGACGCAGGTATTTATTCTTAATGGTAATTTACCATTGCTAAAAAAAACTGCCGATGATTACTAATCCGCAAAGCAGTTTAAAGGTGGTGGTATGATGCTTTAAAAATATCCACTGGGATATACTTCCCATACATGGCAAACAAAGCACCTCACTGGTCCTCTTCAAGAGAAATCTTGATGAATAGATGAGAAATAGAAAATTCACCCCGGAGATTATTCCAGTGGCTCTATAGAGGCACTTGGAACTAAGGTCAGGTGGCACGATACCGGGGTAATCCTATGAGCTAGGCTTGTAAAGACTCCAGGGCCATTTGCTTAATACACACCTATGAACCTATGAATCAATATAACAAGCGTACATTAGAGAAAACATACTAGCCTTCTTTTTTCTTTCTAGTTTGTTGCACACATGTACTTGCAGATTGATTTAGAAGTAGTGGGTGCCCAGACATGATACTGCCCATCAAATTAAGTGGCGTACAACCGCTGTTGCTTATTGGCCATACTTGTTAACAGCACTGTGAAAAAAGTGCCACCCAGGACTTCAAAAACAGGAAAGCCTCAACCAGCCTACATCGGTAGAAAACAGTCAAGGTTTAGCAATCAAACAAGCCTAAGCACTAAAATTCTGTTACTGCTGCTTACATAATGTTTCTTATACGGCAGTACGATCGGCTTTGCAACCTCTTATTAGCTTCACAAACAAATGTCACTTTATCAGAGTGCAAGGGGTTAATAGCTGCACACTCATATTTGGCGATCATCACCTTTAAAGATACACATGCTACTGTTGTTTTGTATTTATCCAAGCACTTCTAGTCATCTCTGCTGTTTCAGCATCACATGGAAAAAGGACTGCATTACACAAAACAACCCACACCTCCATCAGTTAAAAAACAAAGAAAAGAACATACATAGCTTCACAATAATCATGACCGGTAAACAAAATTTCTACAACTCTTCCTTAAAAGCTATAGCAAGCTGTATGAGAGGGACGGGTAAGAAGCAAGATTGCTATTGCACGGAACAAGTATTTACACACTGCAATTCTACCGGACACAGTCCAAAACATTAACAACCTCTGTAGTACCAAATATTTAGTGTTGGTAGAAGTTGGTTCCATCCCTGCAGGAGAAAGCACATCTCTTACCCAAATAGCACAATGCAGACTTTGCCGGGGCTATACCCATTGCAAGATACACTACAAACTTGAGTCCTTGTAACGTGGGAGCAAACGGAGGGATAGAAGTAAATGAAAACAAGACAAAAGTAGGGAAAATATTGTTTGTACAAGCTACATTGACAGAATGGCTACTATAAAAAGTTTGTAACGTTTTATGTCCTTCACTATTACACCAAAGTGAGCACACTAAAAAAAATACTGTTTTATATAAGGAAACAGACACGCACATTGCACAACCAAATCTCTACCCCTCCTTCGGGCCACAACCAGGACTTTAAAGTGAAAATGCTCTACTCACCGCAAACGGACTCACCGAGTGACCTCTCCTCTCCTGGCAGGCTAACTTCCACCGACTACTCCCGTCTGTCTTCTTTCTTCTCCCTGGCCCTGATGTCTTCGATCTGGAGACTGCAACTGGCACCAGCCAGCTCCTTCCTTCTTGTGCACCGTCACCAACGAATCCAATGATCGCCCAAGTAAAATTCCCCTGATTCCTGGAAGCCTTTTTCAAGCCATTATTTTGGTGCGAAAAGGCTTCCAGGAACACGATTGGTCTATATTTGGGAGCTCTCATTGGCTCCCGTCCTCCTCAGATTCCCTACTTGATTGGCTCTTAGACTGAGTTCGCGATTGGCCGTAAATGCGGTCTATGAGCCAATCAAAAACTGCAGAGCATAGCCAACGCAGAAGGGTAGTAGAGCTATGCATTGGTTTGTATACCGCAATGCCAATTGGCAGTAATTGCGATACACAAACCAATCAAAAGCCTTGTAGCGGAGCCACAGCTGTTCAGTGCGGAACAGTGTCTTCGCTCTTCATTAAATACGGAGCGTTCCGCATAATCCGGAGCACTTGGATGCTGTGATAACTCGCACGTAAGTGCTGCTACATTTAAAGCCATTGCAAGCAAAGTCTATTACAAAACACACCCTCCAATTACCTTAAAGGAACAGGCACAAGAAGCTTCAATCTAACTAAAATGTTCCTATCTCATAAACACAATATAAAATGTTGTATGTGATATAAAATATAAAACTGTAAAACTAATACTGTTCCTTACATAGCACTTAAATAATGCAGTCGAAAGTTAATTATATTATATAACCACACTTACTTTGAAGCAAATACGCATAATAACACTGACACATTATGCCATAATATTTCAAATATTGATAAAAAGACATTCCATCTACCAAACATGGTATAAAATATATATCAAGATCGCTCAGCCGGTCCTATGTCCAAATCACACCCGATGTTATACCCCCCATACATCATCTTTCCAAACTCCTCAGCTTAAGGACACAGCTGATAAATAACATACTATTGAGGCCGGGGTGATGGTAGGCTTCAAGTCTCAACTGCCACATAAGCTCCTTCATCTCTAATTTCAGGGATTCAGTCTCCCCCCCCCCCCCCCAATTCACATAGTTCAACTGGTCAGTGATCACAAATGTAAAATCATGGCCAGGGTGATTGTAGACATGACTTGCTAGGGCATTTTCCAGTTTAATCTTCTTCATGGTGTATAAATGTTCGTACATGCGTTCATTCAATCTCCTGTCAGTCTTGCCCACATAAAAGGCTGGGCATGATGAACAAGAAACGAGATACACCATGTGTGTCGACGCACAGTTATATCTCCCTTTGATAAAATACTTAGTGTCCCTAATCATGAAATATGTGCCCGACCTCACATACTTACAATGTTTGCACATATTGCACTTATACATGCCAGCTCTTGGAGTCATGTTGCCACCTTTCCTTTCTAACATGTTCTTGATATTCAGACCCCTCCTGAATGTAATCTTTGGGGCCGGCCCTGAATTATTGGGTCCTGTTAGTTCAGTTGGCAACAAACCCCAATTTTTCTGGATGATGGACATTATAGCATCCATGCTAAAGGTAGTAATGAAACTGCAATGGTATACACCTCTAAGTTGCTGTTACCCCTAGGGTAGTTATTCTCGTGATAGGAGGGTTGGACATGCCAACCCCGAGGGAAGACGTGAGCCAGCGACTCCGACTAACCATTCGGGGAACCCTAGTTCTGGTTTGGATGGGGCAAATTTTCGGGATCCAGCCTCTTCTCCCCAACAGGCTTTGAACCGGAAGACCAGGTTCAGATACAGGACAAGGAGGAATCAAATGTGAGTGGAGTAGGGTGCCCCGGCCCTGAGCAGACCACATTCGAAGTCATTTCCAACTCGGGGATGGACTTTCATATTTATAATTTTTCTCATTTCAAGTTTACCCAGACATTAGTTGATTTCCTGGCTAAAGGAATTTCTTATGTTCCATCTAGAAGAGCTGTGTGGCCAGATCCATTTTGGATCTTAAATTGTTTGTCAGGAAATTAAACTTATGTTTGTTGATGGAGGACCATGAGTACCAAAAGAATACTTTTCATGTACCTAGCACATACAATCCACCTATCCACCCTATGTTGGGGGTATTTGAGCAAATGTGTGATCTGGATTTTCGACATTTGCTACAGTCTAGGTCTGTGATGCATTTTAATATTACCAAAGAAGAAAGGGCGGATTTTGATGAATTATGTATCTCTTCAGTCAGAATTATGCAACCCGACAAGGGAGGCGGCCTGGTTGCAATGGACATAGATGATTATAACAACAGAATGTCAGCAATTTTGTCTTCTGAAACGTAACCAAGAGGTGTCCAAGAATGAGTTGAATGGAAATCTGGCAAGAGTTCGGTCTTATTATGAAGACATGTTTATTAATGAATCCATTGACCAGGACATTTTCAACTTCATTTACTGTGCATCGCCTCGACTACCTGTTTTTTTCGGGAACCCGAAAATCCACAAAACATTAGAGACCCTCCCATGCGCCAGTTGGTGAGTGCTAGAGGGAGTGTAACATACGCAGCAGCCAAAGTTGTGGATCACATTCTAAAAAAATATTTGGCTAGTGAATCATATAATGTTAAGTTGTCAATCTCGCCTTCATTCTTGCTGGATGGGTTCGGAGACGATCCTCTGCTCCGACTCTGCCAATACTAAAGCTCGAGAGCTTATTCCACCGGCTCGAGGCTCCCCTATATCCCACAATGCTAGGCGGTAACTACCCAGATCTCGTTTGCCGCTTAGCTGACAAGGTGCTTTCTTCTACCGGCTCTGGCAGGTTAGTGAGTTTTTCTACTCAAAAACTTCAAATTTCTACCCCTATCCTTTCTATTTAGTTTAGTTTTTAATATAGAGTATCCCTGTAGTTTAAATCGGGTCTCCCTTGTTATTTTTTTATCCCCTTTTAACTTCTAGGCCTTTGGCCCACTCCCCTTTTTTCCCCTGTCAATTTAGTGTGACTGGATTTTTTCCTTTGGTTAAAGGGTGTGTCTGTGTGTTGTGTCTGTGTTGCATACAGTCTCTGGTCTCAGGCTTCAAGAAGTGTGATTTGTGCTGTCAGAAAATGTTTCTGACAGATGGTCACACTTCTTGTGTCTACTGCCTGGGACCTTTGCACCTGCAGGACTCCTGTGCTGTTTGCCATGCATTCAGCCCTAGAGTCCTGCAGGAACGCAAAAATAAACTTATTCTTCGAGGCTTGTTAAAGCCTGAAGGCCCCATGACCCAGTCTGCATCGGGGAAGCCTTCAAAGACTTCCAGGCCGTCGGCTCCAGCTTCAGAGCAGTCTGCTGGGAGCATTAAGGCTGCTTCGACATCGCCTCCGGCTGGAGTCGATGTTTCAAAGTCTCTAACAGTTACCTCGGCTCCGGCCGGAGCCAAGGTTGCTAAGACTCAGTCGGCTCCAATAGTCTTATCGGAGCCACCTTCAAAGAAGAGGCCGAGGTCCCCTTCCATCGCTTCCATCCACTCAGCTCCGGGATCCCCTCTTCTGTCAGAGCGGAGCCATAGGTCCCATTCCTCTCGGTCCCCAAGGCTGTCCGACCATGACTTACAACGGGTGGTGAGTAGACTTCTCAAGTCCGAGGCACTGGCCCAAATGCTGCATAGCCCTACTCAACAGTCAGCGGCTATTCCCATCCCTGCTTCTATTCCTCCTCCGACTATTTTGAGTTCGGAGCCGGGGCTCGGAGCCGGGGCTGTCGGAGCCGATACCTTCCCATTCGGCTCAATCGTCTGCTCCGATTTCCTCCTTGGAGGGATCTCGGCGCCGGGCTTCCCTCATCGGCTCCAAGGGGGCGAGTGGCATCGGACCCTTGTCCGACCCCTTTCTCCCTCTCGGAGCATCGGCGCTGGTGAGTTCGGCTCAGACATCGGCCTCGGAGCCGTCCCTGTCGGTGCCGGGGGGTCCTTGTCTCCTTGGAGCGGGGACCTTTGGCTTTGGCTGATCGGGGCACCTTCGAGGTCATGCGGAGCGTGCTAGACCCAGTGTCTACCCCACAGTCGGCTCCGTCAGCTCCTCCTTCCGTGCCTGCGGTGGTTTCTACCTACCTGCTCGTAACAGACCATAGAGAGCCAGCTCCTCAGGTTTCCCCATTGGGAATATCCTCTTCTTCCGAGGCTTCTCCTGATCCGGTAGGAGAACCCCCTCGGAAGAGACAGTGCAAGAGGAAGCACATTGACTCCCCTGAGTCTATCACCTCTGACACCGACTTGGAGGAATCTGAAGGTTCCCCTCGGTCCCCCTCTGAGGATGTCTCTTTTGCTGACATCCTTGAAATCCTTAAACATAGGGGGAACTGGCCCGCCCTTAACCCGTCAGAGGACGAGTCGGTCTACCTTGAGGCATTTGGCTCACGCCCTTCCTCCTCCTGGGTGTCTCCTCCCTTTGACCCCCTCATGGAAGTGGTGGCAAGGAAGGCTTGGACGGCCCCTGATTCGGTGGAACCTACCCCAAGGAGGCCGTCAAAATTTATTACTGCCCCAAAAGAGAAACAGTTCTTATCCAAAGGTGTCTCTGTTGATGCCATGGTGGTGGCCACTAAGAAGGAATTAGCCGATCCTTCGGTACCTGTCCATCCTCCTAATAAGGAGTCTAGGACCATGGGCAGGTACAGTAAGCAGATGTTTTCCTCAGCGACCTTTGCCATGTGGTCGCTGAACTACTTGTGTCACTTCACCCATCTCCAGAGGGATTTACTCAAGGATATGGGTGAGGCCATGCAGGATCCAACAGCTGAGGGGTTCCAAGACCAAATGAACTCCCAGTTGGCAACCCTGAATTCTATTGTCAACTCCTCCATGCAGCTTATCTCATATGCGGCTGATGGGGCGAGTAGGGCCGCAGGCACAGGTGTAGCTTTACGACGCCACGCCTGGATGCGGCTTTGCAATTTTGTAGACCCTTTAAAGGCGTCCACCAATTCCCCCTTTGATGACTCAACGTTGTTTGGACCTCAGGTGAAGGATACATTGACTAGGTGCAAGCAGGAAGGTAAGACTCCCTCTGCCGTGGGAGTCCGTTTTTCTACCCCTTCCAGATCTTATCCCAAAGGTCAGGGGGCGGGGGATGTGGTTCCGCAAACCACAAGGAGTCTCATCTGACACACAAAGTCGATTCCCCTCTAGAGGCAGAGGGGGAGAAAAACAATAGACACCGCCCTAGGAGCAGAGGTGGTCCGCAAAACCAGGGTAGCAGAGAAACTTTCTCTGATAAACCCTTTCAGCATCCCTGAGGAGCTGCCCGGCTGTCCACCTTCGGAGGCAGTCGGGGGAAGATTATCACTGTACCCAAAAGCCTGGCTTTCCCTCACTCAAGACAAATGGGTACAGTCGATCATATCCGAGGGTTACAAAATCCCCTTTATTCACATCCCATCCCAACCCAAAGGATCCCTTCCAGACATTTCACCCAGTCTAAGGGAACAAGCAGCGTTAGAAATATCAAAGCTGCTGTCAAAAAGAGCTATCCAACCAGTCCCAGCAAACCAGCAAGGATCCGGAATCTACTCCAAATTCTTTTTGGTACCAAAAAAAACAGGGGACTGGAGACCAATACTGGATCTCAACAAGCTAAACAAGTATTTGAAGAAAACAAAATTCCGGATGGTCACCCTACAGTCCATTCTACCCTTCTTGAGTCAGGACAACTGGATGTGCTCGATAGACCTTCAGGATGCGTACTACCATATCAAAATGCACAGACGCTCCAGTAGGTTTCTCCGCTTCAGGCTGGGAGCCAGTCACTACCAGTTCAGAGCCCTGCCCTTTGGTCTCACTACAGCCCCCCGAGTGTTTACCAAATGTATGGCAGTGGTCGCGGCTCACTTGAGACATCAAGGATTCCAGGTGTTTCCATATTTGGACGACTGGCTCCTTACCGCCACCACCAGGCATCAACAACTTCTATCCAGAGACTTCACCATCCAAACTTGCCAAGCTCTAGGCATTTCTGTAAATTTCAAAAAATCTGCCTTGTCGCCTTGTCAATCTATTACCTTTATAGGTGCCACCGTAGACACAGTTCATCTTTCCGCCAGACTAACAGAGCAAAGAGTATCAGATATCCGCAAACAAGTTTACCTTCTACTTCAATGCAAAAAGATCAAAGCCAGGGTAGTCTTGAAGGTATTAGGACTCATGGCAGCTACTATTACACTTCTCCCCTTAGCTCGTTTTCACATGCGGATCCTCCAGTGGATGCTGTTTTCTCAGTGGTCCTTCCAACAGCTCCCGATGTCTCACATCATCCTACTAACCTAATCATGCAAGAATCACATGTCTTGGATCACATCACCTCAAGTTCTCCAGGGCAGACCCTTCATCCCCCCCCCCCCAATCGCCACGGTGACGACGGACGCCTCCCAGTTCGGGGGGGGGGGGCATTATCAGGACAGGACAGTCCAGGGCACGTGGCAATCTTTCGAGTGCCACTTGCACATAAATGTCTTAGAGATGAGAGCAGTGCTTTTAGCGTTGCAAGCCCTTCAGGACTCTCTTCCCACAGGGACTATTGCAATTCAGACGGACAACATGTCCGTAGTGTGGTACATCAACAAACAGAGCGGAACCAAGTCCTACCCCTTATGTTGAGAGGCACTCAGACTTTGGCAGTAGGCGATTTCTTCTCAGCGTTTTCTGATAGCAACGCACATTCCGGGGAAGTCCAACGTGATTGCGGACAAGTTGAGCAGGGCTATTCTCATGCCTCACGAGTGGTCTCTAAAAACATCAGTGCTGGAAGAAGTCTTTCGAAGATGGGGCCGGCCTTGCTGCGATCTTTTTGCTACTCCCCAAAACAGCAAGTGTCACGACTTCTTCACCCTCTTCCCTTTACCAGGCCAACCCACCAGAGACGCTCTAGTCCACGATTGGCCCCAGGGACTTCTGTATGCTTTCCCCCCCTTTCCACTGATCTCTCAGTTAATTCAGAAAGCTATCGCCTCGAGAGTCACCATGATCCTCTTTGCCCCTTACTGGCCTCGACAGATATGGTTTCCGTTCCTCCATCATTACCTCTTGGAGCAGCCTTGGCATCTGGACCCAGTGCCAGATCTTTTGACCCACCAGTCGGGCCAGCTGCACCACTCCCTCCAATCTCTCAACCTCACAGTGTGGTTTCTCCGATTCCTACCCTAGCCAGGCTTCCCTTAATCTCTCATTCGGTCCGTAACATCCTGATAGCCTCTCACAAGTCTTCTACCAGAAGGATTTACAATAGTAAGTGGAAGCGTTTTTCCTTCTAGGCAGCATCAAAAAATATAGACCCCTTCACTGCACCTATCCAGTCTATCCTAGACTTCCTGGCGGAGCTCTTTCATTTAGGCTCTTCCTCATCTACCATTAGAGTACAACTAGCTGCTATATCTAACTTTAATGTAGGTGTCTCGGACTCCAGTATCATGTCCCATAAACTCTGCAAAGCCTTTCTAAGAGGTGTCTTTTTGCCCAAGCCCCCAATCAAAGATCCCCCACCTCAGTGGGACTTGAATTTGGTCCTAGCATCCTTGATTCTACCCCCCTTCGAACCTGCGGCTTCATGCCCTCTTAAGTTGCTCTCATGGAAAACACTTTTTCTAGTAGCCATAACATCAGCTAGAAGGTTATCTGAACTTCATGCTCTTTGCAGTCGTCCTCCTTACTTAGTTTTCCATAAAGACAGGGTGTCCCTCCGGACTAATCCGTCCTTCTTGCCTAAGGTTTCCTCTGAGGCAAACCTAAAAAAGACAGTTGATCTCCCCGTCTTCTTCCCTGATTATTCCAACAGGTCGGAACAAAAGTTACATTTTCTAGATGTTCATCGCCAACTTCGATATTATTTAGACAGGACTAAACAGTTCAGGAAATCTGATCATCTCTTCCTGTCTTATGCGGAAGGGAAATTGGGCCTTCCAGTTACTAAAGTGTCCCTTTCAAGATGGCTTACCTCTATAATTACCTTCATCTATGAAATCAGACATCAAAAACTTGCCTTCAAGACCTAAGGCTCATTCAACTAGGGCATTAGCTACATCCGTAGCTTTTCAGGACAGGCTACCAATAGATTCCATTTGTGCAGCAGCCACATGGGCTTCTCCTCATACCTTTATCTCGCATTACAAATTGGATATGGCCTCCAGAAACCGTGCCAACTTTGGTTCCACTGTTCTCACGAGTCTGTTCCGATAAGCCACCCGGGGTAAGGTGCTAGGGACACGGTCCCATCCAGCAAGAATGAAGGCGAGATTGACAACTTAACATTGAGAAGTTATATACCTACCATAACATTCCATGTTAGTTGTCTTCTCGCCTTTTTTCTTGCGTCCCACCCTCCTTCCCCCTAGCCTGGACAGACTGATAGGAATTTTTGGGATCTTCCATTGGGGTTTTCCTTCCCACATGTTCTACCACCTCTATTCTCCCTTTTATGTTTGTGGTAGCTTACATACAGGTTTATATATAGAGGTGGGTTCCTTTTCTCTCTCCTCCATACTATGGAGACCAGAACTGCTTGGTTTTAGTTATCAAACGAGATCTGAGTAGTTACCGCCTAGCATTGTGGGATATAGGGGAGCCTCGAGCCGGTGGAATAAGCTCTCGAGCTTTAGTATTGGCCGAGTCGGAGTCGAGGATCGGCTCCGAACCCATCCAGCAAGAAAGAAGGCGAGAAGAAGACAACTAACATGGAACGTTATGGTAGGTACATAACTTCTCATTTCTAAAGATTCCTGATCCTTTTTGGGGAAGGTGAAAAACATGTCGTACAGTCCTGATTACCACTTTCTGACGGTAGATGTTGACCTGTACTCATCCATTCCACATGATGTAGCGGTGGAATGGATTGAGTTGGAAATGATCACAAAGCAGGCACCAACGAGTGAAACTTCAATGGTAAAAGACCTATTGGACATCATTTTAACATGTAACTACTTCTCCTTCAACGATAGATGGTTCCATCAGTTAGTTGGAGTCCCCATGGGCTCACCATATGGGGCGAGTGTGGCCAATTTGGTCATGGCCCATTGGGAGAAGGAATTTGTGTTTACTAACTCTATCTTCCTAGAACGAGTATCCTTAAATACCCATTTCTTGGATGACATTTGTATCATCCTCAAGGGCGACTCTTCGGTGGCCAGTGACCTGGTGGAGATGTTCAACAAGTCCACGCATTTCTTAAAGTTTACCTCTGCTTGTGACACAGACAGACAGAATAGCATACCTAGATGTGGAATTATTCGAGGACAGCAACCAGAACCAGTTTTTAGGTAAAATTCATCGCAAGCCCACTTTTTCCAATTATTATTTGCATTTCGATAGTGAACATCCGGCCTTCCAGAAGAGATCAATAGTAAAAGGCCAATTTCTGAGGGCGGCCAGAATGGTCTCGAGAAATGGTGACTTCCAGGAAGAGTGCCGGTTCATATCAAATTTGTTTTTATGTAGGGGTTATCCTGAGGAGTTTGTTGTGGATTTGTGTCTGGAGGTTAGATCCAAAAGGGAAATGGGCTATTTTCAATCCATTTTGGGTCACTCTGTCTCAGAGAATAGCTACCCCAGGGGTGACAGCCAACTTAGAGGTGTATACCATTGCAGTTTCATTACTACCTTTAGCATGGATGCTAGAGCTATAGTGTCCATCATCCAGAAAAATTGGGGTTTGTTGCCAACTGAACTAACAGGACCCAATAATTCAGGGCCGGCCCTGATGATTACATTCAGGAGGGGTCTGAATATCAAGAATATGTTAGAGAGGAAAGGTGGCAACATGACTCCATGAGCTGGCATGTATAAGTACAATATGTGCAAACATTGTAGATGTTATGTGATCCTATCTCGCCTACATTCTGAATGATGGGTTCGGAGCCGATCCCTCGGCTCCGACTCGGCACGCTTATGCCAAAGAGCGAAGTCTCTTACTGGCTGAGCTTACCATATCCCAGGATGCACCACTACCAGTCCCCCAGATCTCGTTTGTTGCTAACAAGTGAAGACGTGGTCTCGAGCTGGCTGAGTTAAGTAGTGATTATTTCACTAGTTTTTCTGTCAGGATTTTCTTCATTCTCTACAAAAAGCTGTTTTAACAGCTATTCTTGTGTTTTGAGTGTGTTTGACAAAATTCACTTGGTGAATTCTTGTGTTGTGAGTGTGGACTAGGAGTACCTCTTGTCTGGAAAGGCCTTTCCCGGTCTTTTTATTTGTAGGTGACTTCGGTTCTGTTTCAAATCATTTATATTTCTCTTCTTTAAAGAAGAACTAACTGAGAGAAATTATTACATTTACAGAGTTTGTGCTGTGTTTGACTAACTCAGAGTATTGCGAGTGATAACTGTAAGCCTATTCTAGGTGTGTCACCAGTGTTCTTTACAGTTACTTTCTGAAAATTTCTATAATGTCTCAGAATCCTAGGCCTTCGGGCTTCAAGAAATGTGTAAAATGTAGCTTCAAAATGTCCATCACGGACGATCACCGCTATGTGTGTATTGCTTAGGGCAAAGCATTTACAGGAATCATGTAGTGTATGTCACGCTTTTTCCTCAAGGGTCCTCCAGGAGAGGAAAAATAAATTAATTCTTAAGGGATTAATTAAACCTTCTTTCGAAGAAGCTTTGGCATCCTCTCCTTCTCCGGCCAAAAAGAAAAGGGCGTCGGCTCCGACCAGTCCGTCGGATCCGATCGCTAAGAAACAAAGGCAGGCCTCTCCTTGGCTCCAAGGACTTGGGCCGAGGTGAACGGTCTGCCTCGATGCCACCAGTATCGACTCCTCTGGCTTCGGAGCCGATAGCTGGGGCATCGAGAGGCGGGTCATCTTCGGCTCCACTGCTCGGAGCCGACAAAGGTTGCCCAGCTCAGACACTTCCTCCTCGGCGCGAAGTCCACCTCGGCACCGATGGAATCTGGTGTGTATTCCTCGGCGCCGATACTCATCGAGTCGCCTCGAGCCGGTCCCCTAGCCCTTTGGGGCCGTTGGAGAGGCCGTCTCGACCCGTTCTGTTTCCTCTCGGTCTTCGAGGATGTCAGATTCTGATATAGACAGGGTGCTCCAAAGACTGTTCCAGTCCCCAGTCTTCCAAAAATTTGTTCGGTTCCGACCCAGTTGGCTTCGGAGCCGATGACCTTGGCCCACCCATTGCCATTCCTCCTCCGACTGCTTGGCTCCGTGGAGCAGGTGCTGTTGGAGCCGATGGAGATCTCAGGGTCGGCTCCGACCCTTACTCCAACCCGGGCCGGTCCGAGTTTGGTACGCGGACGTCTTCGGCTGGGCCCGGGGTGATGTTTGGGACCTATGCTTTCGGTTCCGAGCCTCCCCTCGGTGCTTCGGCTGGGTCTTCCGTCGACAATCACGGCTCGGGACCGGACACTCCCAGGATTCTGGGGTCCGGCTTTCAGAGCCATGAGGAGTGCCTTGGCCAAGTCCTCTTGGCCATCTCCCGGCTTTACCGGCACCTTCCCTAGGCGTGGAGACTGGGTCTTTGGCAGTTCCCCTGTCCGTAGTCAGCGGAGCCCGGGGCCTGAGGTTACCCCCAGTGGGGTTCCCCTCCTCCTGAGGGTTCTTCTGAGCTGTCTTGGAGGAACCCCCAAGGAAGAGATCGTGCAAGAGGAAGCACGTGGACTCCCCGAGTCTATTACTTCAGACACTGATCTGGATGATGCAGAGGGTCCCAGTCGTCCTCGGATGATGTCTCCTTTGCAGACATCTTAGAGATCCTCAAACAACGAGGCGGCTGGATATCCAAACCCCCCTCTACTGACGAGTCAGTGCTCCTCAAGGCCTTTGGGGCTCAGCCCTCCGCCTCCTGGGTGTCTCCGCCTCGACGAGCTTCTGGATTTAGTTTGTCGAAGTGGGAACACCCAGATACCGTGGAACCAGTCCTTCTCGTCCAAATAAATTTTTGTCTGCTCCCCGAGAAGGAGTTCCTTACTAAAGGCGTGGCTGTAGATGCCATGGTGGTGGCATCTGCTACACAACAGGACGTGGCAGAGGCTTCAACGTCCGTCCATCCTCCTAATAAGGAGTCTAGGAGTATGGACAGGTACGGGAAGCACACCCTGACTTCAGCGGCCTTTACGTTAAGGTCTCTGAATTATTTGGCACATTTTACCAGGCTTCAGAGGGATCTGGTCAAGGAGTTGTCAGATTCCTCTCGGGTAACCTACCTGAGCAGCTGGCCCAGTCGGTTAGCTCTCAGCTGGCTATCCTTACGTCAATTTCTAACTCGTCCATGAGGCTCATTTCCTATGCGGCCGAAGGGGCGGGTAGAGCGGCAGGCACAGGCGTGGCTCTACGGAGACAAGCCTGGCTCCGCTTGTGTCAGTTCTTGGAGGCCTTCAAGTCTTCCTTCGGCGCTCCCTTTGATGGGTCCTCCTTGTTTGGACCCAAGGTTAAAGACACCCTTACCCGCTGTGAGCAAGAGGGAAAAACTTTATCTGCCGTAGGTGCCCGTTATTCCACTCCCTTTCGGCTTTACCCCAAGGCTAAAGGAGGGGGGAAAATGTGGTTCCGCAAATCTCGAAAGTTTTTCTCTCAACAGCAGGAAGATTCCCCTTCCAGTGGCAGAAGACGGGGAAATTTTTCAGGGAGACGCCGTCCCAGAGGCGGCAGAGGGCCCCGCAATTCTGGAGACCGCGAGTCCTTTCGTGGCTCTTCAGCCTCCCACACGTCATGAGGGATTGCCCGGCTGTGCTGCTCCGGAGCCAGTCGGGTGTCATTTTGCCAAGCACCTAAAAGCCTGGGAGTCTATCACTCAGGACAGATGGGTGCTTCGGATCATTGCCGGAGGTTACACCATCCCATTCACATACTCGCCCCCACCGTCCAAAAGAATCCCGGACCCACCACCCAGTCAAAGGGAAATGGCAGCCGCAGAAGCTTTAAAGCTGCTAGAAAAAGTCATCCAACCGGTCCCCACAGACCAGATCGGATCAGGAAATTACTCCAGGTTCTTTTTAGTGCCAAAAAAGACAGGGGACCTGAGACCAATATTGGATCTCAGCAGACTGAACCAATCCGTCACGAAATCCAAATTCCGAATGGTCACGTTGCAATCCATTCTACCACTGTTGGAGAAGGATGTTTGGATGTGCTCCTTAGACCTCAAGGACGCCTATTATCACATACCGATACATCAGGCGTCCAGGAAGTATCTGCGCTTCAGCCTGGGAGTCAGTCATTACCAATTTTGCGCTCTGCCCTTTGGCCTCACCACAGCCCCCAGGGTGTTCACCAAGTGTTTGGCAGTAGTGACGGCTCACCTGAGAAGTCTTGGATTCCAAGTGTTTCCCTATCTGGACGACTGGCTCCTGACTGCAACCACCAGGCATCTTCTAATGGACAACCTCAAAGCCACCATCTCCCTGGGTGTTACCTTGGGGATTACATTCAATTGGTCAAAGTCTGTCTTGCTGCCCTCTCAACGCATAAGGTTCATAGGAGCAGAGATAGACTCAAGATTGATGCGTCTTTCTTCCTGCCGAAAGGATCCAAACTTTACAGGGCCAAGTTCAAGCTCTAATCTCGAGATCCAAAGCCCCAGCCAGGATGGTTCTACAAGTTCTAGGCTCAATGTCTGCCACGGTTCTTTTAGTCCCTCTGGCAAGATTGCACATGAGGATTCTTCAGTGGCTATTGTCAACGCAATGGTCCTTTCAGGATCTTCCCTCAATCATCACATCATGATTACGGATATATGCAAAGGGACCTTCGCTGGTGGCTTCAGGCATCCAATTTGGATCAAGGAAACCCTTTGTTCTTCCCTCTCCAGTGGTTACCCTGACGACAGATGCCTCCCAGATAGGGTGGGGGGGGGGGGCATTGTCTGGGCAGGCTAGTTCAGGGCTCCTGGCTTCCAGACGAAGCTCTTCTCCACATCAATGTGTTGGAGATGAGGGCTGTACTTCTATCCCTACAAGCCTTACACAAGTTTCTTCCTCAGGGCATCATCGCCATCCACACAGACAACATGTCGGTGGTTTGGTATCTGAACAAACAAGGAGGGACCAGATCATATCCCCTTTGCAGAGAGGCCATGAGAGTGTGGGAATGGGCTGTAGCTACCAACCGCTTCTTGGTAGCGACCCACATCCCGGGAAAGTCAAATATATTGGCAGACAAATTGAGCAGGACAATTCTGTCTCCTCACGAGTGGTCTCTAAACCACACAGTAGCAGCTCAGGTTTTCAGGAGATGGGGGACGCCGTGCTGCGACCTATTTGCAACTCCATTAAACACCAAGTGCCAAAGGTTCTTCTCCTTGATCCCACATCAGGGAGTACCAGCCATGGATGCTCTAGCACAACCTTGGCCAACAGGGCTACTTTATGCCTTTCCTCCAATTCCGCTTCTTCCCAGAGTTATTCAAAAGCCTCTCAACTGGGGTCTTCAATGATTCTGATTGCCCGTACTGGCCTCGTCAGGTATGGTTTCCCTACCTGAAGAAGCATGCAGTGGATGATCCGTGGACTTTAGACCTGATTCTGGACTTGCTAATCCATCAGTCGGGACTTGACATCAGTCCCTTCAATCT